>NC_142053.1:79894367-80209222 GCF_982192425.1 Myodes glareolus | reverse complement strand
CCTGCCTCTGTCTCCAGAGTGCTAGAATTAAAGGCCACATGCCCAGTAAGAGAACAACTTTACTTGCTGAACCAGGTCCTCAGCTCTGTTACCTTTTAAAATGCAATTGCTTCATTTGCTTCATTTCTTTTAATAAAACTTTTTTTTTTAAAAAAAAAAAAAACCAGCATTTCATGTGTCCCAGGTGGCACAGAACTTGCTCTGAAGTCAAGGATAACATTAAACTTCTGATCCTCCTGCCATTGCCTTGTAAGTGATGGTATTACAGGTGTGTGCCACCGTGCCCAGTTTATGCAGTGCTGGGGATAAAATCCAGAGTACCACATATGCTAGGCAAGCACTCTACCAACTGAACTACATTCCCGGCCCTATAAAAACATGTATTTTTAAAAATGATTCAATATAAAAATAAATAACCATATAAGTAAAAAATTATATGGTTTTCTATGTATAGAAATATAAAATGCATACTATCTAATATGTTGTGTATGATATTTATATTTTACATTACATAGTATGTAATTACCCAATGTTACATGTATTATGTAGCAAGTAAATATTATAATATATATATATAAGTTCATTGTATATTATGATTATAATTTATGTTATACTGTATTATTGTAAATAACTTATACTGGTATACCACTACATAAATGATTATATTTTATATCTATCTACACAAATTATGTTTGTTATATACTTACATGCTTTTTTTTGTTCATTTGATTCTGATTTATTTATTTATTTATTTATTTATTTATTTTTGAGATAGGGTTTCCCTGTGTAGTGTAGTTTTAGCTGTTTTGGAACTCAATCTGTAGACCAGGCTGGCCTTGAACTCAGATCAGTTCACTTCTGCCTCCCGAGTGCTGGGAACAAAGGTGTTTGCCACCACTGCTC
The DNA here is from genome assembly GCF_982192425.1 of Myodes glareolus. Lineage (NCBI taxonomy): Eukaryota > Metazoa > Chordata > Mammalia > Rodentia > Cricetidae > Myodes > Myodes glareolus. Next base: position 80,208,319 of record NC_142053.1, on the reverse strand, counting down.
AGCTGATTGGTTTGTTTTTGAGACAAGGTCTCATGTAGTTTTTCCTGGCTATCACATGTCCAGATTATAGGGTGCTGGGGGTCATATTTAGGACTTTGTGTGAATTGTGGGTGTGTAAGTTGTGGCTAGTACTCTAACAACTGAGCTACATCTCAGCCCCTTGTAACTTTTTCAATTTTGGGACAGGGGTTTGCTAACGTACGCAGGCGGGCCTTCAACTTGAATCCTCCTGCCTCAGTTTCCCAGATGCTGCTGTAACAGGTTTGAGTCATAAAGCCTGGCTCGTTCTGTTCTGTTTTGTTCTATCTTATTTTATTTTATGTCTTTGTTGTGAGGGTGTCAGATCCCATGGAACTAGAACTATAGACAGTTGTGAGCTGCCATGTGGGTGCTGGAAATTGAACCTGGGTCCTATGGAAGAGCAGTCAGTATTCTCCAGTCCCAAGCCTGGCTCTTAATTTGTATTTTATTATGGTGCTCTAAGCCATGGTTTTAAATTTATAGAATGAAGGATATATTTTTCTTCCCTGGAGCAGCATCTCAAAAACAATACATTCTGAAAATTCTCCTAAGTCAAGATGATAGAAAACACATGACAATGTTTATCTCTATGGAAGTCTTGGACTCCTGGAAAGTAAAAATGCCATAGAAATCTCCTTGACTTTTGTCACACCTAGATTTCTTTGCACGCTTCCTCATAGCTTAGTAAAATTTGCAGTTCATGTTTCTTGTGGTTCCCTGGCTTGCTGACCTCTATAAAATTCTGCACCTCTTCCTCTTCTTTGAACTAGTCTTCCACGAAAATAAACATTTTTCATACTACAATACAAAAAAAAGTTTTGAATTGACCAATTGTGCCTTTTACAACAACAATTGAGAGATTGTTTTTTTTTTCTTACTAGGCCTGGTACAGTGTATAATTTTTGTCCTTGGCTCTTTCTGATTTCCGACTTTGAACTACAAAAGTGAGCTGCTAGGAGATCCTTTGGTTTTCAGACCCAGCCTTCTGCACTTGTCAAGATGATTTCCCAAGTCTTTAAAACTTTTTTTTTTTTTTAGATTTTTAAATTTTATTTTATGTGCATGGGTGTTTTGCATGCCAAGGGGGTCAGAAGAGGTACTCTGATGGATCCTCTGAGACTGGAGTTACAGATGATTGTTAACCATCATATGGGTGCTGGGAATTGAACCTGGGTCTTGTGCAAGAATAAGTATTCTTAACTGCTGAGATAATCTCTGCAGCCCCCTTCCCCAAATCTCTTAATAATATCATACATAGATAATAAGTCTTTAGGAATGTCACTAATCAGTAGATTAGCACCATTAAAAAAGGCTTTTTCTTCTTCTAGTTTTACCTTCTATCTCCTTCCCCGCCACTTTGTATCATTCCTATATTTCCCCAGACCTAGTCCTTTAATATTCTCTTGGTCCATCATTTAAGAAATATCTTTGGCTGAGCAGTTGTAGCACACTCCTTTAATTCCAGTACTTAGGAGGCAGAGACAGGTGGATCTCTGTGAGTTCGAGGTCAGCCTGATCTACAGAGCGAGTTCTGGAATAGCCAAGGCTACATAGTGAAACCCTGTCTCAAAAAAGAAACAAAAAGAAATCTCTCTCTCTCTCTCTCTCTCTCTCTCTCTCTCTCTCTCTCTCTCTGTGTGTGTGTGTGTGTGTGTGGTGCACCATGGTGCCTGTGTGGAGATCAGAGGACAATTTTTGGGAGTTAGTTCTCTCTTCCTGACATGGTCTGAATTCAGATCGTCAAGTTTGGTGCTGCATCCACTGAATCATTTCTCTGGTCCCCATTTCACCATTTTCATCCCTCTTATTGGCAAATAGCAATGAAATGTTATGTAGGGCCGATGGGAAGAACACAGATTTGGGAGCTGAAAACAAGTTCCAGTGCTGGCCTAGATGCTATGACAAGCGTAGAGGATTGAATTAGCGCGTCGAGGATTGAATTAGCCAGGAAGGGCAGTTTCCAAATGTATCACTCATGGCAGGAAGTCCCCAACAAGAATCTTATGGCTACATATTCTGAGTGGCCTTATTAACTTCAACCTTTGCCTAGAATCAGTCCTCTCCTGACTGGCATCATTGCCAGAGTAATTAAGTTAATGACATGATCAAACAGTTTTCCTCATTTCTAGAAATTCTGTAATGGCTGCACATTTTATGGCGAATAAAAATTATAGTCTCTACTCTGGCTTCAAGGTCCTATACAAGATGACTCACTCCAGTGGTCTGCCATTATCTTCTAACATTCTTGAAATGTTCATGTTGTCTTTAAAACCCACTAAGAATTGCCTTGGGGCTGGGGTATAGTTCATTAATGGAACACGCACAAGGCCCTGGGTTCAATCTGCCCACCGTGCAAAATTGCCTTGTTTTCTTGGAATAAGTTTTCTGTGGGTCCTGATTCTCAGGAATAATAAAGAAGGGTCTGGATTTTGTCAAAAACAAAACAGAGCCAGACATTGGGATGATAGAGATAAATTTTGTTGAGAAATTTGTAGTAGAACAAAAGAGACCTCAGTGTAGTACTGGGCTCAATGGCAAATATGGCAAAGACCCAGGAATTTACGATTAAGAAGCTATGGGAGGTAGGATGGTGGTAATATTGAATGGATGGAAAATTAGTGAGAAAGCACACCAAATATGCTTTCTTGCAGTCTTGCTAAACTGGCCAGATAGATTTTTCTCTTCCTTCCTTCCTTCCTTCCTTCCTTCCTTCCTTCCTTCCTTCCTTCCTTCCTTTCTTTCTTCCTTCCTTCCTTCCTTCCTTCTGAAAGACCTGGATAAATCCAGATCCCCCTAACAGGAAAATAGAGCCAAAAATCTAGCAGGAAGAGAAGAATCAGAAATCTAAGGTTAACCAGTTCCAGGGTTCCAGGAACTAGCTGAAGATAAAGGTGGATTGTAATCTTGAGAGACAAAGAGATTCCCCCTAGTAATTGTCACCCCCTAGTAATTATCACCGGAATAGGAACTAGCTGATTACAACCTTTGAGAATGATCTTGAGAGGCAGGGAATTGCCCCTTTGTAATCATCACTGGAATTTTCGGACATCCTCCCTGCCCCCCCTTTCGGATTACTGGGCTATGTGGTTTCTTCCTATAAAAACTACTTCGCCCGGTCACTCGAGGTCGAACTCTTCCCCTGCGTGGGTTATGAGTCTCGGCCCCAGTGCACTGGTCCCCGTCTTGTCGTCTTGTCATTAAACCTCGTGTGATTGCAGCAAGGACGGTCTCTCGTGAGTTACTGGGGGGGTTCGCGTCATCCCGAGGCTCGAGTGAGAGTCTCCCCTAATCGGGGGGTCTTTCACTTCCTTCCTTCCTTCCTTCCTTCCTTCCTTCCTTCCTTCCTTCCTTCCTTCCTTCTTTCCTTCTTTCTTCCTTCCCTCCCTCCCTCCCTCCCTCCCTTCCTCCCTTTCTCTCTCCCTCCCTCCCTCTCTCCCTCCTTCCCTCCCTCCCTCCCTCTGGTTTTTCAAGACAGGGTTTCTCTTTGTAACGACTCTGGCTGTCCTGGAACTCACTCTGTAGACCAGGCTGGCCTCGAACTCAGATCCGCCTGTCTCTGCCTTCTGAGAGTGCTGGCATTAAAGGTTTGTGCCAGCACTCCTCAGCCAGATACAAGTCTTGCTGAGACCAAGCCTGAGTTACTGATCAGATATCAAGAGTAGGAGAGGAGGGATTAGATCAGCTATCAAGTGATCAGTCACCAAAACTGGAAAAATTTTCCTAAATTGATGTTGCAGGATTCCTGCTAAAACTGGACCATTTAGGTCTGGCAAAGATTCTTTGCTTGGCTCATCTTTCTGCTCAAGCTCTTAAACCTGTTTACTTCCTCGTAAGATCTGCTAAGTCAGTTTAGCAAGGCTACCCACCCCCAACAGTAGCAAGCTGAGCACATTCCTTCCTAAATGCTCTGTACCTCCTTAGCCCTGAGAAATTCGATTTAGTGGTTTTCTGTCTATTGACTCTCACTCTATTTTTCGTCTGTGAATTCCAATTTGTACATACTTCATTCACTGTTGATCCTCAACCTTTCACCCCTGCATGTTAGCAAGCCCCTAAATCTAAAAGTGTTCCTTACCAGGCTTTGACAAGTGTCACTGCGTAGCTTTTTTCTCCAGTACCGATTATGGCAACGATGTCAGGTTGATTGCCAGAAACAAAGGTATACCCAGCTGCTCCTCACTACTGTGTAAGTGCAGCCAAGATCATCTCAGTTGCAGCTTTGCTGGCAAGATCGTATTCAGTTCTGTAGCTGCCGGGTGTAGTGGCGCACGCCTTCAGTCCCAGCACACAGGAGGCAGAAGCAGGCGAACCTCTGGGAGTTCCAGGCCAGTCTGGTTTACACAGCAAGTTCTAGGACCGCCAGCTGGCTACATAGAGAAACCATGTCTCAAAAAAGAAAACCAAAAATAATAAGCAACAGACTTGTGCTGATTAGGCAAAGTAAGCTATGTTGGACTTTTGTTAAGTTTTGCTGACGTCCCGATTAATGGGGATCTGAGATTTTGAAGTTTTCTGCAGATTAAAAATTTTCCAGTTTCTATTTTTTTTCCTCCTGGGTTTGTTTTTGTCTTTATTTTAACAGATTTCTGGAGCACACTGCAAGGGAACACCGAGCTTGGCAATAACTAGATAGATGTATGTGTGCCTGTGTGTCTGACCATGCACGTGCCATGACAGCCCATGTGGAGCTCAGAAGACAGTTTTCAGGTGTCAGGTTCTCTCCCACCTTGCTGAAGCAGGATCTCTCTTGCTCTGTCTCACACAGTGTGCTCCAGGCTGGCCGGGCCCTGAGCTTCTGGGTGATTTTCCTGTCTCTGCTTTCAAACTCGATATGGGGGGGGGGTGGGATTCCAAATGTGGGCCACTATATCTTTTTGCTGTTGTTCTTTATTTAAACTGTCTTTTAGGCTTATCTGGTATGTATAAATGTTTTGCCTGCATGTGTGTGTGTACTTGTCCATGATGATTATCCTTTACCAGCCAAGCCTTCTCAAAATCTCCTCCCCCTCCCTTTCTTTCCTCCACTTCCTCTTTCTGTACTTTTTTTTTTTTTTGTACAGAATTTTATGTACTATAACCTGGCCTGGAACTTATTATATTGCCAAAGGTGACCATGAATTCCTGATTCTCCTGATTCTTCACCTCTCAAGGGCTAGGATTATACCACACTGTTCTCCCCTCCCCCGGTATTTTTATTGACGTGCCATAATGTGTCCTGTTTTCTAATTTTTTTTTTTTGAGACAGGGTTTCTCTGTAGCTTTGGGCCCTGTCCTGGAACTAGCTCTTGTAGACCAGGCTGGCCTCGAACTCACAGAGATCCACCTGCTTCTGCCTCCCAAGTGCAAGGATTAAAAGCATGTGCCACCACCACCCGGCTCTGTTTTCTAATATTTTTAAAAGACTATTTTCATAATGACATATTTATGTATGTAGCTCAGATATACTTGTATTTTGGCAGTTAATTTGGCTGGTGTGGTGGATGCCTATAATTCAGCACTTTGGGAAACTGAGACTGGAAAATTCTGAGTTTTGTGACAATCCAGTTTACATAGTAATACCTTATCTAAAACAGGTGAAATTTTTCTGTAATGTGTGACAGGGTCTCAGTTAAATATTCTTTTCTGTTGTGTTTTTTGTTTTTCTTTTTTTTTTTTTAGGTTTTTGGAGATTATTTCAAAGTTTCGAAGCTTGTGGCACAAGCAGAGAGTATTTAAGAAGTAAGGCATTTCCAGGCCTGAAGAATCTTTCTCGATGGCAACAATAGGTGATGATAATTAGCGGCTTTCATCCCCTTATTTACAGTTTTAAGTTCATGACAAATCAAGTTTAGGAGATCTTTCCAAGAGGCCAAGGTTGTGGGGGCGGGCATGGTGTGGGGGGTGCTGGATGGAAAACTACTAAGACTTCAAGAGTAGAGAGAATCTACCTAAATTGATAAAATGTGAGTGGTATCCAGAGTAGGGGATGTGCCACAGAGCTCAGTGAATACAGAATACACAGGACAAGCATTCCATAATGCACCCAGGAGAGAGCCTGGGGTGGGACAAAACAGACACCATGCCTATATTTCTGTGCCTAAAGAGAGCGGAGAAAGGCTTCAAGGGAGGCCAGGACAGGGCTTTGGGCCCTCTTGAACTGGAGTTAGAGGTAGTTGTGAGCCTCCATGTGGGTGCTGGGACTTGAACCTGGGTCCTCGAGAAAAACAGCCAGTGCTTTATAACTGCTGGGCCAGCACTCCAGCCTCTGAACACCAGCATGTTAATTGTAATGGGCAATAAAGGTCAAACCACAGAGGTTTGAGGAAGGAAACATTTGAGCCTCAGCTTTAGCAGGATGAGTAAACAGCCTTTTCAGAACGACTGAACTCCTGTCATATCGTTACTAATCAATCTATTAAATACTTTTTAAATGTGTTTGAGTGTTTTCCATTCATATATGTCTGTGCACCACATCAAAGCCTGGTGCCTATAGAGGCCAGAAGAAGGTTTTGGTTTCCCTGAACCTGTAATTATAGATAGTTGTATGCTTTGTGGGTTTTGGGAACAGGACCTGGATCCTATTGAAGAGCAGTCAAGCACTCTTCTGATCCATCTCTCCTGTACCAAATTCTGCCCTGTTCCAACTTCGGCCCTGTTCACAGTGCCTCAGCCCACATTTCATACCACTATAGCCAGAAAGAGAGAGACAGAGAGAAAGAGAGAGACAGAGACAGAGAGACAGACAGAATGAGAGAGACAGAGACAAAGAGACAGACAGAGAACTGAATTGAGTTCACCTGCTTCTGGGAGCGGGTGTACTGTTAGTGGGAGAACACTTGGTCTAGCATTCATAAGACCATAGAGTGTATCCAGAATCACATTGAGAGGAAGAGAGAAGAGGGGAGGGGAGGGAAAGAGAGATAGGAAGAAAGGATGGCAGGGAAGGGGAAGGAAAGCAAAGGAGGGGAAAGAATAGAAGGTGTTACTTTTGTTTGCAAAAAACCACAGAGACCTCAAGAGTGACTTAAGAGGGCACAAAACTACTACTTGGAAAAGTGCAGGCCCAAACTTGAGGATATTTGCCTTGTCCCCAAGACCCAGAGGCAGCCTAGTTCTCACAGACAAGACAGTCTCTGACGAACACCCACCAAATGCTCCCCAAGGCTAATTTCCTGACAATTAATTCAGAACTGACTCTTTCAAAGATGGCCACATCCTGGGTGGTGTCCACAGCACAGGACTGTCCCAGAGCTCTGATTCCCACCACCTGGTGCCTTCCTTAAGCCTGGGGAGCAACTGGGTTTGCATGCTCTTCCCTAGGTGGCCTCAAGCTCTGAGAAGGCCCACCTCTTGCCCACTGTGCACTTCCCAGCAACTCAGTCCCCGATGAATAAACGAAGCTGCCAGAGTCAAGCTCGAGTTCCAGCTCAGGCACCTGGTATCAGTATCTCATATGCTGATAGCCTGTTCTCCTGCTGTGTGTGTGTGCCTGTGTTTGTGTGTTCTCTCCCCCCACTGTGTGTGTGTGCGTGTGCGTGTGCGTGTGCGTGTGCGTGTGTGTGTGTGAACTCCTTTCTTGCTTCTGGAGATTCCTGAGGTGGGTTTTACAATTTTTTTGTTCTTGGTTTTGAGACAGCTTCTCATATATCCCAGGCTGTCACAAACTCGCTATGTGTCTGAGGATGACTGCGAACTCTGTATCTTCCTGCCTTCACCTTCTAGTTGATGGCAAGTAGCCAGCCTGCCCCATGATGACTCACCTACATGCTTCCTGGAGGCCGCTTCTCCCGAAGCATAGGCCTCAAGAGCAAGGGGCTGTTGTACTGGCAAAAATGCCTGTGACCAATGCAAGCATTTTGGAGACAATCAATATCCTTATCTAGACACAGGACTTGGCCAGAGGAAACGAGGCTCAGAGACAGTAGGAAGCAGGCAGGAAGCGCCTCCCAGGCAGGAAGGTGATTGAAACCCAGGCACCATTTATGCACTAGAGACTGTGTATAGCTCTTTGACTGAGATTGCAGAGACCTCAAAGCTCCAATAAGGGTTCTAGAGATTCTCTGGCCTCTTCATTGTAAAGATAAGGAAACAGATGCTGGGAGGGGAGGTGGCCCATTCAGGGTCCCAAAGCAGCATACTGTTAGAGCAGAGACCAGGATCTGTGGCTGGGCCTCTTCAGCCAGAGCAGGCTCCTGTCCTCCAAGCTGAGAAAGTCTCTCACCCCCAGGATAGAGAGCTGACTTGACAGAGTCTTCTGGAATGAGTAATGACTTCCTGTGGCCCTCAGAGGAAGCCAAAGGTATTTTCTCCAAGACACCTAGGTCCAGGCTGTTCAATGGACTCTCCTGGCCTCTTCTGGGAATAAGAGTGACCATCGTTGATCACTCTGGAATGTCTGATGGTTCGTCTTGCATAAGGACTGGGTTTTCTCCCCAAAGCTGGCTTGTGATTGCAGCCCACCTCTCTCCCAAGGAGACCCTTCACTCAGGAAAACATGCAGTTGGCCCCCATTTGGGAAACATCTTCCTAATGCCTCTGGGGTTCTCACTGGACTGGGGACACAGCTACCGAAGAGTCAAGGTCCCCACAGTCTTCAAGCTTCAGGGGAGAGTGAGGCACATGTACCCAAGGACAAACCCCTAGGAGGAGAGAGGTGAGCCAGGCATGGGGTCAGAGGAAAGGGACTGTGTTGATCTTTGATGTATGCTAGGGAAGACCCAGAGAGGCCTAGGGGTTATTGGGGTAGAGGCCTTCCCTACCCTTTCTCAGAGGCTTCTCTTATGGTCGACATAAGTTAACTCAGCTCTAGCATCTGTCAGGACATCCAGCTCTTAGCTCTTCATTCACAGCTTTGACTCTGAATGCCATCTTGGAACTGAGGATCCAGAATGGCCTTAAGTAGCACAAGGCACAGCCCTTAAGTAGCACAAGGCACAGCCTGACAAGTCTCAGGAGGAGCCTGTCAACCCATGGCTCCTGTCATTCAGTCTATTCAAGCTTCCACAGGTCTCAGGAGGAGTAGATCAGTGGTTCTTGTCACTCAGTGTATTCTGGAGGGGACACCTATGGAAAAACGTGTCCACTGTGGAAATTCTCCGTAGGTGACCCTCTCAGAGGTCATGAGGCAGGCACTTCTTTTTCTTTTTTAAAGAGATGGTCTCTCTATTATATATCCCTGGCTGTTCTGGAATTCACTACATAGACCAGGATGGCCTCAAACTCACAGAGATTCACCTGCCTCTACCTCCAGAGTGCTGGGATTAAAGGCATGCACTGCCTGGCTGTGCCACGTTTTCTTGGTGTTCCTTGGGGGAGCAGGCAGAGTCTTCTAGTGCTGCCCACTGGAAAAAGCAGAGCAGTGCATTTTATGACATTGATGGGATGTCGGACATTTGACACAGTATTTGATGACGTTTTAGGGTCACACTCATTGTAGGCCGTATAATGACAGCAAAACTGAGTGGCAGGAGTCCCTGACTGCATCCTGAACTTCCCAGGAGTCCACTGCTCAGATGAATGGCTGGGAGCTGGCCATCTGCAAGGCTGAGTGATGTGTACAGGTGCGCTCATCCCACCGTTCTTGTGTTTAGGTTTGCCGCTTTCCATAACAGCCAGTTTTACATGCGGAATACAGACAGTTCTCAAGGAAGGTGTTTACCCAAGTGTGACTTACCTCACCTCCTTGAGAAAGCATTTGGTTTGGCGATTAGCCTCCACAGAGGTGACCAGAGCCTTCTGTGTGTCTGTGTGCACTAGCAGTCCTGTGGGTGCGCAGGCAACAGCTCGTGCCTGGAGAGCACTAGCTGCCCCCTCACGTTAGTCCTCTCGTTCTGGTGGCATCCATGCTGCCTCTCTCAGCCCGTGGAGGCAGGACGTGTGCTAGGCAGTGGGAGAGAGAGGTTAAAGCCCTTCCCTCAGGAGAAAGGGAGGGAGAGAAGCAAGAAGGGCGCTGAAAGGCTGGAAGGAACCTGAGCTGAACCTGGGGGAAGAGGTGACTATCAGTCTCCTGATGTTAATTTCTTGTGTCTCCTTTGTTATTGTTGCTTCTAGGACCCTCTCCACTCCTGGGGCTGCCTTCAACTGCTGATTCTCTGAAGATGTGGGAACTCTGGGAAAATGTCTGTTAGCACAACAGAGTCAGTTCTGGAAAGACCACTTCTGGTGTCTCTCATTCTGGGGAAGCTGTTCACCAAGTAGTAACTCTCCTTAGGTGACCAGCCTCTTGTCCTGGAACTATCTCAGAAAGCTTGAGGCAAGGCCTTCTTCAAGGCTTGGCAATCTTGCTGTTACAGCAGGGAGAGGCAATGCCTCTGGCCCTGCCCACTGACCTAACAGCGAAGGTGATAATGTTGGTTGAGTCTATGTTGGGGCATTCCTTCAGGCCTAGGTATGTAGGCCTAAAGTATTCCAGAATCTCAGTTGCAAATCTTTGGGAGTGATTTGTCTTGTGTGCTCCCTAGTCCCTTCCAACCTCAGTGATCTAGGATTATCTCGCACCCACCTACCCCAGGTGGGAGTTGCTGTCACACAGGGTAACAGGAGCCCTCTCCCACCCAGTCAGCCAACAGAATCCCTACAACACACAACTAGCAAGTTCCGTATATTTCAGTTGAAGTGATTCATAGCGGCAGCCACCCTATAGTAGCCATCGTGAGCTGTATTTCACTGTCCTGGGAGATTTGCTTTGAAGGAGCTCCAGGATGACAGGTTGGTGTTGGGTAAGGTCATTCAGCTTCCTGAGCAATCAGCCTCTTAATACTCATCATGCATCATGCGAGAGAAGAAACACTGCAGATGCAGCATTCAGTGATTGAGCAAGGGCAGGGCCCAGACAGCCCCCACTTTTGGCAGTATCCTTTGTGGTTCCTGTGGTTGCTAGGATCTGGCACTTCCGTTGCTAAGCAACGGGAGGCTTCAGATTAAAATCAATTTCCTGAGCTCACTGAAAGGGGGAGGGAGAGAAGATGAAATGCAGATGCCTTGGGGAAGATCTTTGCTGCCTGGAAACCTTGCTGGAAGATGAGGAGGGTGACTATGCCCCACACAAGCACCCAGTACAGAGGCCTAGAAAGATTCTGGCAATTAAGACGCTGATTAGAGCACTAATGGGTGCTCCCGCCGCTCCTCTGTGAGCCTCTAGGGAAGGCTACCAGTTCCTCGGGTCTTTCTGAATCACCTAGCCATTCCACATAGGATTGGTCAGGGGCTATACTCCAAAGATAGGGTCAGAGTGTTTTGGAACTCATCTGTATTTTTGCCTGGATAGTGTCAGCAGTGACAGGAAGGTTGCTCACTTCCTTCTAAAGCAGCCCTGTCTGTCACTTACCCATAAAAAGTACTTTACCCCATTCTACTCAAGTCTGTTTCCATTTAGTGCCTTTCTGGTGAGGCGTAGGGATCTAGTCTGTCCTACAGCAGACAGGTGTCTATCTCTCTTTCAAACTCCACTTCTGATCTCTAGGAACCTCCGGAGACATGCTTAAAGACAGGAGGGCCTTTGCTATGACTTTCTGACTTCCCATGTAGCACTCTCTGCTTGGTTTTACTGATCTGTTTTTTGAAAGCATGAGCCACTAATTCTCATGAACAATTTTTGCTTGTTTGTTCTTGTTGTTGTATTAAGTTTGGAACCCAGGGCTGCACACATGCAAGGCAAGTGCTTTCTTCATGGTCTATATTGCCAGCTCATTTTAAATTTTATGTTGATACAAGGTCTGCCTTGTATTGTTCTTATAAAATATGGTCCCCTGAGCAAAAAACAGTGGCTGTCTTAATCAGATCACTTGTGCTCATTTTCAGACGTCCATGACCGTTGGACGTTTTGGACTTGCTGACCGTTAACATCCCTCAGAGGAGGAAGGCCTAGGAAGGTTATTGGACACTGCTGCCTGAACGTTGCTTTTCTGATCTACTGATTTCTGGGAAAGATTCTTCCTACTGTCAGGTTTGCTTGGGCTGCAACAAGTATGGCTCAGCCTGAAAAATTACCCTTTTCATACTGAAGCCCCTTAGTGATAAACATCACATTCAGTTTGGGTGAATAAGCATTTTGTATTTCTTGGCAACACTTTCTCCAATATATTTTTGTGTTTGGTGTGGGAAATTAAACCAAGAGCACGTGCTTTACCCAAACAATGTTCACAGCCTATTTTACCCATCTATTTTATTTTTCTGTTTCTTTCCACAACAATATAGCTTCTGTGAGGGTTGAGATTTTTCTATTTATTGGTGTATTTCATGATGTAGAATAAGCATAGACCCTAGTTTGTATTCAAAAGTATGTGTTGGTGCTAGGAATGGTGTCGATGGCCTTTTTTTCAATCCCCAGCATCTATTCACACACTCAAATAGAGTCACTCCTTGGTGATCAAGCATTCAAATATGAGTATATGGGGTCTTCTTCTTTTTGAGGCAAAGTTCTCTGTGTAACAGCCCTGTCTGTCCTGGAACGTGCTCTGTAGAGCAGGCTGGCCTTGAACTCACAGAGAGCCACCTTCTGAGTGCTGGGATCAAGGGCATGCACCACCACTGCCTGACTAAATCTTCAAAATCTTAACATCATGTGTTCTCCTTTTGAATATGAAGCCTGCCAACACGGTAAATCTGTCTGGGAGTTTGTCTTTCTCTCCAGGTGGCCTAGTAGCTCGAGGAAAAAGCAAGGCCTGATTTTCACATCCATCCTGTGATTTTCACAGTCCATCCTGGTGAGATGGACTGACCAGGAAACTGCTGCTAAATTAATAAAGCTATAGTTAACAATCAGCATCATTGGAGATCTGAGAAGAATAAATTAGAGCAAAAAGTATAACTCAAGTAGCCTGTGTATCAGTTAAAATTCTATGGATTTACCTGCTTCCTAGATAGTTATCCTAGGTTTCTCCATGTAACTCTTGATGGCTTCATTGGGGGCAGAGTTCCCAGGGTGGCACCAGGGCAACATCATTCTTCAGCTACAGGCCAGCATTACTCTTTGATTGTCACACAGGGCAGCATCAACCTTCGGTTGTCTGCCCCAGAAGATCAGAGAGATCTTCTGTGAGTGAGGAATCTGAAAGAATGGCCTACCTTGGCAAGGCAAAGAGGGTGTGGTGGCTTGAATAATGACCCCCATAGGTTCATATATTTGAGTCTTTAGTCACCAGAAAGTGGCACTACTTGAAGATTAAGTGTGGCCTTGTTAGAGGAAGTGTGTCACCGAAGGTGTGTTGTATTGATATTTTACTCTTTTCTCTTTTTGGCTCTTTGGGGGCGCCCATAGTATCTGACAGACTTTTCAGTGAAACAGGAAATTTGAAAGACTGTCCTGCCTATATTGGCTCTTTGTCAGTTCCTTTTCTCTGTTTCTTGGTAGAATGTCTGGCAGTTTCTTCTGGGAAGCAGAACACTGAAGGACCACCCACTTTGTTTTGGCAAAGTTTAGCAGTCACTTTCCCATGGGTCCTGCATGCCCAGTTTATATAACATACTGTTAGCAGTCCAGACAAGAGCAGCTGTTTGCCCAAATGGCTAGCCTTTCCACAGTGACAGCAAACTCCCTAAGGAGTTTCTTCAGTGCCTATCATCTCTGAAATAAATTGGTTCTGCCAGGAGCAGATGTGTCTCATTGTAATGAAAAGCCCTAAATTAACAAAACATTTTAAATGACATATTATTTAGGTTGTTGAAAGGTTTGAGTACTATCTATCCGTCCAAAATATATTTCTATATGATCTAGAAAGCATACCTAGCATATCTACAAATTTGATAGTTATAGATGACTTACTACTGACTTGTGCTCCTTGATTATCCTAAATAGTTCATAACTAAGCTTTGGTGGTGCACTTGGGAGGCAGAGGCCGGCAGATCTCTTTGAGTTCGAGGCCAGCCTGGTCTGCAGACAGAGTTCCAAGACAGGCTCTAATCCAAAGCTACACAGAGAAACACTGTCTTAAAAAACAAAATGAAGCAAAACAAAACAAAAAAAATAGTTCAAAATAAAAACTTTCAAAAACTAGAATTTTATCTTACATTTAAAAATGAAATGCATAGGTACAATACTTCAAACAGGAATAAAAACATATATAAAGTGTATAGTAACAAAATAACCTTAAACTTTTATCAATAAAAAATTCCTTTAAACAAGAATAGAAACATATATACAGTGTAACAAAATTGACTTTGAATTTTTATCAATATGCCAAAGTTCATGCCAATGCAAAATATTTGAGGTTAATAGTTGTCTTTTTAATTCTATATTGCTATATTCCCCTAGATATAACAAACATCCATAATCCACAGAATAACCAAAGACCACCCACTCTACCTTTTTCTTGTAAAGCAGTCTAGAGAACACAATGCCCACATTCGCAAGATGTGGAATGAGTGGTTTTTGATCATTTAGGACTCGAGAGGCAGAGGTAAGTGGATCCTTATGAGTTAAAGGTCAGCTTGGTCTACAAAGTGAGACTATCTTGAAACAAAACAAACTAAAAAAACCAGAAAACAAGGTGAAAGTTCCAGAGGAATGACACCTGAAGTTGACGTCTGTCTCTCACATGTATACACAAACATATAACCACACACTTTTTAAGAAAAGAATAATTCCCATTTTATTTTTCCATATGTATTTTTTTCTTCTGTCTTCATGAAACCAAGTTTTTACATGGGCTTTGTTAGAGGGTGAGGAGCAGCAGCAGGTCTAAGCTGTAGTGGGGATGTTCCAATTTCTGACCACAATTTCTGGCACAGCTCATTTACTGATCCAGCTTGACATAAAGCTTGGGAAACACATAAACACTTAAGAATCTTGATTTAGAGATGCAGGGCATCTACAATATCCTGAATGATGAACTTCTTCTTTATTTTATGTGCATTGGTGTGAAGGTGTCAGATCCCCTGAAACTGGAGTTATAGACAGTTATGAGCTGCCATGTGGGTGCTAGGAATTGAACCTGAGTCCTCTGGAAGAGCAGCCAGTGCTCTTAACCGCTGAGCCATCTCTCCAGCTCCCAAATGATGAACTTAATATTCTTGTCATGGGGCATACACCCAGCATAGTTTTTGTGGTTCTGTACATGAATCCCACCCTTTTGGGCACAACTGTTCTTCTTTTTTTTTTTTGTTATCTTAGAGCCAAGATCCAAAAGAACACTTACACAGTGTTTTTTAAAAAACAAATTGCATGTCTCTCATCCCAGCACTTGAAGGGCCAAGGAAGAAGGATCTTGAGTTTGAGGCAAGCCCAAGTTACGTCCTAAAAAATAAGAAATCAAACAGAAACAAGAAAATTAATAACCATGGTTGGTTGTATTGTATGGTCCAGAGAAAGATCTATGGTTGTCACATTTTATTTTTCAAAATTTTTTATTACATAATTCATTATTGATTCTTTTACATCATGCACCCAATTTTGTTCACCTCTTAGTCCCTTCATATCCAGTCCTGAATTATGTAGCACCCACAAATTAATTAAAAACAACAACAACAAAAATAAACAAAAAAGTACCTTACTCCTCCATCTTTCCCACCTCTCCAATACTTCTTCATTTGTCCCTACTGGCATGAAGTATACCCTTTTGTCCAATCAGCCTGCACTGGCTGGTTTTGTATGTCAACTTGACACAAGCCAGAGTCATCAGAGAGGAGGGAGCCTCTGTTGAGAAAATGCCTCCGTAAGATCTGGCTGTAAGGCATTTTCTCAGTCAGTGATCAATGAGAGATCAATGGTGGGTGGTGCCATCCCTGGGCTGGTGGTTCTGTGTTCTATAAGAAAGCAGGCTGAGCAAGTCAGGGGAAGTAAGCAGCACCCTGCCAAGACCTCTGCATCAGCTGCTGCCTGCAGGATCTTGCCTGTTTGAGTTCCTGTCCTGATTTCCAATGTGGAAGTTTAAGCTGAATAAACCCTTTCCTTCACAATTGTTTTTTGGTCATGGTGTTTCATCACAGAAATAGAAACTTTAACTAAGACACTGTGCCCGCCCCTCCCTGCCCGCAAATGTTCATTGCAATGGGTCATTGGTCTGGTTCAAAGCTCTGGCATCTGGCACATCGTCATCACTGGATCCTCCCTCTTTGATATCCTGCTGGAGGCAGCTCACCTCTGCCCATGCCATCAGGACCAACTCTCCCATGCCTATAGTGAGGGGAAGGGTCATCTCTTTCTAGTGCAGGGGCCAGTTCTCTCATGAGGGGCAGGACCAACTCTCCTGCTGCAGTGTCTAGGTAGGGGCAGGACCAGATCTCCCAGACCCAGTGAAGCGCAGGGCTGGCTCAGCATGGCCCTTGGATTTCAACACTTATGGTCTGTATGATCCCCTATAGTAACACAAGGCCATGGACATCGACACAGACCCTAGGTGCAGCAGGACCACGGGCCCAGACATGGCCCTCGGCAGCAACTCAGGCCTGGGTGTCACTACGGCCCCGGAGGCCACACAGGACACCCCGATCAGTATGACACTGGCAGTAGCATACCCCTTGGACACTAACATGGTCTCATGGCCTCAGGAGGCTGACTGAACCTGGGCCCCTGCATGGCCTTTTGTGGTAATTGGTACCATGGACAACAGAGCCCAGCTGTGGTAAAGCCACGAACCCAGACATGGTCCTCAGCTGCAGCCTAGGTCTGGATGTCACCATGAAAATTATTGCAGTGCAAACCACTCAGATCTGTGTGGCCACAGCTGCAGTATGACCCTCAGGTGCCAGCATGTCCTCAGGTGGTAGCCCAGACCCGGGGTGTTTGCTTAGTGTTCGGTGATAATAAGAGTCAAGGATATAAATATGGACCCTGGCTGCAGTGTGACTATGAATCCAGACATGGCCCTAGGCCACAGCCTAGGTCTGTATTACCGGTAGCATAGGCCAATCAGTTCAGCATGGTCCTGGTGGCAGCATGGCTGTCAGATGCCCACATGGACTCGGGTGGCTTACTGAACCCGGGCATCTGCATGGTCTTCAGGGGTTACTGAAACCATGGACATCAACATTGATGCTAACTGCTGTAGAACTACGGACCCAGACATGGCCCTTGGCAGCATCTCAGGCCTGAATGTTTTCATGGCCATAGGTGGCAGCACAGGCCACTCAGATTAGCATGGCCCTGGCAGCAGCATGACTCTCAGATACCAACATGGCCACAGGTGGTGGCCCAGACCCTGGACATCCTTGTGGCCTTTGGTAGAAACATGGGTCACAGTTGTCAACACAGACCACATATACATTTTTGGTGTTTAAAGAGTGAGTTTATTACATACACAGCAAACCAAAGCAAACAAATAAATACCAAGCCTGGTATATGTCTTTAATCCCAGCATTTGGAAAGCAAATGTAGGCAGATCTCTGTGAGTTCAAAGCCAGCCTGGTATGTATAGTGAGTTACAGGATAACCATATAGAGAGACTCTGTCTCAAAACCAACCAACCAACCAAAAATAAATAAATAAATAAATAAATAAATGGTAAAACAAACAAACAAAAATAAACCAAACTAAACCAAACCAAAACCAACCAACCAAACAAAAAAACTAACAACAACAAAAAAATACGATAGATAGTAAAATGCTATCAAGCTGGTCACTCAAGACATGCAGCAGAAATTGACTGGAGAAATCTCTTCAGGACAGCCAGCTGGGTTTTCCATCAGAAAGTCCTATGCAGAGCAAAGGGTTTACAATAAGGAGAGGTGCTACATATGTTATTATTTCATGTGATGTAGCAGTTATCCCTAGAAGGAGGTACTCATGATGGTCAAGGGAGGTACTCATGATGGCATGGTATCCCTTGTCAACGTTATGTGACATTTTAGGATCTGGAATTGAAAATACATCAGTTATAAATGAACAAGGACCAAAGACAAAGATAATTTATAGTAGTAATATCAATTGAATGGAGTGTCATCTCAGGAACAATTTGTTGAATTCTGTAATAAACAAGCCTGATTTAAGGACATAAGTGTTCATGAAACACTTTGCTATCTGAAATTGACCTGTGGGATCACTTTAAAAGGGAAAATGTGAGTCCACAACTATTTTACTGTTTAATTAGCTCTTTGTGTGTGTGATTTGGTTTGTTTGTTTGTTTTTCAAAACAGCGTTTCTTTGTGTAGCCCTGGTTGTCCTAGAACTCGCTCTGCAGACCAGACTGGCCTCAAACTCACAGAGATCCTCCTGCCTCTGCACCCCGAGTATTGGGATTAAAGTTGTGTTTTATCATGCCCAGGCTTCTTTTTCGTTTTTTTCTTTTGAGCCATGCCAATGTAGCTTTTCTCAGGGTGAATTTTTAAGCACAATTACCATATCCTGTCTTGACATACTTCAGTTAACAAGAACAGTTAGTCAGAGAAGGAACTACAGAGGTCAAAAAGCAAAGTTAGTACATTTAAGAGACATTCCCAGAACTGTGGATTGTGATGGATTAGGTCTTTGTTTTAGTTTTGGCACATGGTACTGTCTGCATGCTGAGTTTTATGGCCTGAATGGCACTTCCATCATGGAGTCAGTTGTGCTAAAGTCTGGGGGATCTCCTATGGTCTAGGGGCCTGTTACAGACCTGTTTCTTAATTCTGTCTTATCAAGCTTCAGTATAAGATTTTTACAACATGCTTAAAATACAGGATGGTGGAAGATACAAATCCTCAAATAACCAATTAATGAAGGAAGGACAGGCACATGCACAGGAAAGCTAGATTTGGGTGGTCTGTGTGTGCTCTGAGGAAGACAATCGCCAGCAGCCTAGAGGCTCAGAACATTTATTTTTTACATGGGAGCTGAGGGGGCAAGTTTGCTGTACACAGCTGAAGAAGGAGGCAGGGTTAGCTGATCTCTAGAGGAGGTATCTCTGGAAAAGGCCAGTCTCAGACCACAGTCATCCTGGAAGAGAAGGGAGCTGTGCTCACCCGTGCACACACTGGTAAATACTTTGTAGATACTCAGACCAGGGGAAGGCTTTGCCATCCCTGTAAGTCTCATCCAGGGAAGGCTTTGTCACTGTCATGTGTCTGAGCCACTGTGGTCCTTGATGGGGGCCATGTTCGTGTTAACAAAACACAGTCAACCAGGCTCACTTCACTCCTCATGAAAGAAGCTTCCAAATACAAAAAATCTATGCTAAGTATCCAAACTTGGCTGCACTTAACAGATTTTATAACACAACTTAAATTTAGGGTGTTAGTAAAAAATTCACTTAGATTCTAAATTTTTAGTTTATGAAGGAATTAGAATTAAATTTACTTTTAATATTTTACCTTTGATCATATCTTTTTTTTTTTTTTTTTTTTGAGCCTTGACTGTCCTGGAACTTGCTATGTAGATCAGGCAGGTTCCAAACTCAAAGAGATCAAGAGTCAGGCATGGTAGTATACACTTTTAATTAATTCCAGCAGTTGGGAGGCAGAGGCAGGAGGATCTCTGCAATCTGAGGTCATGTTGGTCTACAAAGTAAGTTCCAGGACAGCCAAGACTACAGAGACACTGCACCTCAAACAAACAAATAAAAACCAAGGTGATGGTGGCACATATCTTTTGGACTAGTACTTGGGAGGCAGAGGCGAGTGGAACTCTGTGAGTTCGAGGCCAACCTGGTCTGTAGAGTTCCAGGACAGCCAGGGATATACAGAGAAACCCTGTCTCAAAAATAAATAAAATAATATTTAAAATTAAAAATACAAGTAACTTCTACTATGTTCAAATGAGACATGAACACTACATTATATTTGTCCTAAGAGTTAGCTAATTACCCAACACATTTTTTTTATTTGCTTTATCTATACAGGGTTTCTCTATGTAGCTTTGACTGTCCTAGAATTTACTCTGTATACTAGGCTGACCTTAAACTCAAAAGTCCATTTGCCTCTGTATCCTGAGTGGGGGGATTAAAGACATGTAACATCACAGCCTGGTCCAACATGATCTTTAAATAATTGTTTTATGAAATTTAAGGTCAATTTTATTATATGTATATGTATTTCTGATCTTGATTAAGGTATTATAATTATGTAGTTCATTTAAAAATATAATGTACAATTAAAAAATATAGGTTGTTAATGGATAATTATCGATAATAGTCAATCTTGTAGTCATGTTAGTTAAATTTTCTAAATATACAGAGATATATTTCAGTTAGATAGACATTCTTCATATCTTTCAAAGACTTCAAAATATGACATTTAATGTTTTTATAACTTAGGGCTTTTCATGACAATGAGACATGTCTGCTCCTGACAACACAAATCTACTTCAAAAAAAAGATAAACATTAAAGAGTCTCCTTATGGAGTTTGATAGCCATTTGGACAAAAAACTGCTCTTGCCTGGACTGATACATAGACTGGATACAAAAAATCTACAGAGAGAGGACTACTAAACTTGTCTAAAGATGAGACGGTCTTTCGGGGTTCCTGATTCATAAAAGAGTCTGCAAGACATTCTTCAGGACACAACAAATAGTGACTAAACTGCCTT
This sequence comes from Myodes glareolus, assembly GCF_982192425.1. Taxonomy (NCBI): domain Eukaryota; kingdom Metazoa; phylum Chordata; class Mammalia; order Rodentia; family Cricetidae; genus Myodes; species Myodes glareolus. Next base: position 80,187,883 of record NC_142053.1, on the reverse strand, counting down.
TAAAATTTCCTGTTTCATAAAAATGTCTGCTAAAAACTATGGATCTAAAGACTAAAGATGGATGCCCCAACGGTACAAAAGAACTTTGATTGACTGTCCAGACAGGGAGATGTCTCTGTCATTTCTAGAGTTTAAAGTTGCTTATTTCTTATTTCATTAGGTAATATTATATCCTTCTGATGTCTTTAATGGAATTAAAAAATGGTTAATTATAATTTTTTTAGTTATGATAAAAGATAAAGTAGATATAAATATTATAACTGTAATTCTTGCTTAATAACTGTTTTGTTTTATACAATTTTACTATGTTAAAGTTAAAGCCTTTCTTTTTTGTTTAAACAGAAAAAGGGGAAATGATGGAGGAGGGTTAACTGTCTATGTGTTACTTTCATTGGTTAATAAAGAAACTGCCTTGGCTTTTGATAGGACAGCAGTTTAGATAGGTGGAGTAGACAGAACAGAATGAGGGGAAGAAGACAATGAGGTAGTCACCATGACTCTCCTCTCCGAGACAGCTGCAGGTTAGAATCCTCCTGGTAAGCCACCACCTCGTGGTGCTACACAGATTATTAGAAATGGGTTAGATCAATATGTAAAAGTTAGCTAATAAGAGGCTACAGATAATGGGACAAGCAATGTTTAAAAGAATACAGTTTCCATGTAATTATTTCGGGTAAAGCTAGCTAGGAGGCGTGCGGCGGGAAGCGGCCCACTGCTCCTTCTACAATTGTTGATAAATCTCTACTCTGTTGATATCTATATTGTTTGTTTGACATTCTAAATTTTCCATAGTTCCTTTCTTCCAGTTGTGCATTCTCTATGCTTTCTGTTTTACTTATTTGAGGATTTTATACATGAGTGGATTATATTTGCATCATTTCCAGTGTTCCCCTCATTCCCGTACTCCTCTACCTATCCCGTCTGGAATTCAGGGCCTCTTCTTCTATATTTATTTTTTTAGAAACACACACAAACACACACACACACACACACACACACACACGAGCACATCTGTACACACACACAATATGAATCCAATTAGCGTTGCCCTTATTTACATGTGTTTAGGGATGACCTAGAATTGGGGTTTATCTCTACAAAACAAAATTGATTTTCCTTTCTCCTTTAGCGGCCATCGACTGTGCTGGATTGAATGAAAATGGCCCTCATAGGCTTAATATGTTTGAATGCTCTGTCCCTGGTTAGTGGAACTATTTGAGAACGATTAGGAGGCATGGCCTTGGAGGAAGTTTGTCCCTAGAATAGGCTTTGAGGTTTTGAAAACTCACACCAGAACCAGTGTCTCTCTTTCTCTTTCTACCTGCCTTATGGATCAGGATGTAAAATTCTCAGCTATTGATCAAGCGCTATGCCTGCCTGCTTCCCACCATGATGATCATGGACTAGTCCCCTAAAACTGTAAGCAAGACCCAATTAAACACTTTCTAAGAGCTATCTTGGTCGTGGTGTCTTTTCATAGCAATAGAACAGTAACTGAGACATTGCCTATACCTCTTCATCTAGGGGTGGGGTCTAGGGGTAGGGTCTTATGAGATACTTGCCCTATCTGTATTAGCATGTGAATTGGTGTGACCTTTGTAGTTCTTGTGTAAGAGGTCTTGTTGTTGAGAGTTCAGGGGTACAACATTCCTGTTGTATCTAGAAGATGCTATCTAACATCAGTTGTCCTGGTCCTCAGTCTCTTACAACCTTTCTGCCTGGCCTTCTGTGATGATGATGATGGTCCTGCTTCTGTTTCTCCTCCTAGTCTTCGCCTTATAGTTTGTAGATTTGTTTTTTTCATGGTGTTGCAAAGTTCCTTATACTATTTGTGTGTCTTAAAATTTTTTCATATTCTTGATTGAGTGTTTCAATTCCTCTACTTTATCTCCAGGTCCTGATATCGTTTCTTCTACTTGGTGCATTCTTCTGGCTACGCTTTCCTTTGAGTTTTATCATTTATTTTTGAATATTTCAATTCCATCTTGTTTTCAGCTTGAATTTCTTTCTTTCTTTTTTAAAAAAGTTTTTATGAGACCATGTTTCTCTGTATATCCCCGGCTGACCCGGAACTCACTCTGTATACTAGACTGGCCTCGAACTCACAAAGATCTGCCTACTTCTGCCTCTAGAGTGCTGGGATTAAAGGTATGTGTCACTACATGTGACTTAACTCGAATTTCTTTAGAATTTCTATCTCTTTACTGAAACAGTTTCAAATCCTGGGTTGTTTTTAGAATTCAATTCATTCATTTGTGTTTTCTTTTAAACTTTTTTTGATTTGTTTTGTTTTTCTAGACAGTGTTTCTCTGTAGTTTTGGAGCTCGCCCTGGAACTAGCTCTTGTAGACCAGGCTGGCCTTGAACTCACAGAGATCCGCCTGCCTCTGCCTCCCGAGTGCTGGGATTAAAGGCATGTGCACCACTGTCCGACTCTTTTAAACTTTTAAAAAAAGGATTTATTTATTTATTATGTATACAGTGTTCTACCTGCATGCATGGCAGGATACCTGATCTCATTATAGATGGTTGTGAACCACCATGTGATTGCTGGGAATTGAACTCAGGACCTCTGGAAGAGCAGCCAGTGCTCTTAACCTCTGAGTCATCTCTCCAACCCCTTTAAAGCCTTTTTTTAAATGTGTTTATTTATCTTAATTGTAAGTATGTAAGTGTAAGTATATATGTTGCATTCATGACTGCTACTTGTGGAGTTCAGAAAAGAGGTCAGATCCCCTGGAACTGAAGTTACAACTAGTTGTGAGCCATCAAGTTGGTGCTGGGAACTGAACCCAGGTCCTTTGCAAGAGCAACGAATATTCTTAATCACTAAGTGATCACTCCAATCCATTTGTGTTTTCTTAAACTTCAGTTAGGAGTTTATTTCTGTCATCTTTAAGTTCATTCTGGTGTTTGCTTATATTCTCTTTGAATTCCTTGAATTCTTTGATCATGGTTTATTTGTTCTTCTTGAATTCTGTGTCTTGAGGTTTATTCATATAATTCCCACTGGAGAATGTTTCTAAAAGACTGGTGGTCTTTTAGTGGGCCATGCTGTCTTGGTCTTTCACATTGTTTGAGTTTTGTAATGGGTCCAGCTACGAGCATTTATTTTATTGGTTGGGAGTCTGCTATGAGATTCCAGCTGTGCTATGCTGATTGGAAGTTTGTTCCTGTTTCTGCTGTTGCCCAAACTTCGTTGATTTTAGGTCAGGCTGGAGGAGTAATCAGGTCAGTCCTTCAGATACTCAGTGGGTTGGTTAGTGATTGGAGAGACTGGACTGATTTTCAATTTCATGGTAGCTAGTGTGATGAAGGAGTCCTAGGGGTAGTATGGAATTGGTTGGCTAAAGTCTACCAAAGTTCCATGGCACAGCTCCCAGTTGTGCCTGAGAATGTAAGCGAATCTCTAGGCTGGCCCTGGGCCAAGACAGCAGTACAAATTTAGCAACTGGGCCAGATTCATCAACAGAGCACATGGAAGTGATTCTGTGGCTTGGCCTGGTCCTGTAGTGGCAGCAAGAGGAGAAAAGTGACTTCAAGAAGAGCCCTAGGATCCCCTGGATCCTGGCAGATTTTGGAGGGCCAGAGTTCAAATATTGGCCCTCTTTTTTGATTCTGTCATCCCAATTAGTGTAGGCTTCCAAGCTGTGGTTGTTGAGCACTTAGAAGGACAGCTTTACCAGTATTTTAACTAATGGGAAATGTTTAAAAAAAAAAACAACCAAACAAACAAAATCAGTTTAAATTAAACATGATTTTGCTAAGTCTCGGTTTCCTCAAGTCATCAAAGCCTAACAAAATTAGCAAAAACACAAGTAATTATCTTTTTAGATACAATTTTTTCCTTTTAATTTATGTCTATGGATATTTTTCCTGCACGTAAATATTTGCACTATGTGTGTGTCTGGAGCCTGGAGACAAGGATGATTGTTAGCCTCCATGTGAATGCTGAGAATCGAATCTGGGTCTTCTGGGAAGAACAGCAAGTGCTCTTTACTGCTGAGCCATCCAGTTCCACAAATTTTCTTGATTAGACATACCTGGTTGATTTTAAAAGCATGTTATTGTAGATTTTACTGTGAGTAGATCAATATATATCAGGAATTTTAGTTATGTTTCATCAATCAAACATATGTTATCCTTGGGTCTTACTTCCACAAACTTTGTACAACTCACTCAGATTTTTGTGACTTGACTTTTAGCTTTTTTTGATTTTTGTTTTCACATGTCACCTTTTATCCCACCCATATTTAAAATATACTTAAATATACTATACCTAAATATATGTAAATATATATTTCTAACATATAAATATAGATATAATATATAAAATATAATAAATATATAAAATATATAAAAATAAATACAAATAAATATATACTATATTTAAAATATAGTTGTGTATATATATATATGTGTAAAACAATAATAATCTGTGGATGGAAAAACAGAAAGAAACACACAAAGGCTTATATTAATCATAAATTGTATGACTTATTAGCTCAGGCTTATTATTAACTAGTTTTTACAACTTAAATTAAGCCATAGTTCCTGCCTATGTTTAGCCTTAGCATAGCCTTAGGCTTGATATCTTTTCTAAGTACGGCATTCTCATCTTGTTTCTTCTGTGTCTGGCTGGCTGGTGACTGTAGATTAAGCCTTTCTCTTCCCAGAATTCTCCTAGTCTGGTTGCTCGACCTATACTTCCCGCCTGGCTGCTGGCCAATCAGCATTTTATTAAACCAATATGAGTGACAAATCTTTACAGGGTACAAGAGCATTGTCCCACAGCAATAATAAAAGAAAAAGAGGATGTGAATTTAGAGAAAACAAGAGAATATGGGAGGGGTTAGAGGAAGAAAGGAAAGGGGAAATGAAGTAATTACATTTTAATAATAATAATAATAATGATAATAATAATAATAACAATAACCAAAACAAACAGCCAGATATAGTTGCACATGCTTTTAATCTCAGCACAAGGGAGCCAGAGGCAAGGAGATCTCTGTGAGTTCAGCCCAGCTTGTTCCACATAGTGACTTCCAGGACAGCCTGGGCTATGTGGAGAGACCCTGTCTAAAAATTAAAAAACAGAAAGAAAACAGAAAACATAGAAGACAGGGGTGGTAGGTGGTAGGGGGTGAGGGTGGGGGTAGGTGTAGTGCAAGAGCAGAGCACTTGCTTATCACCCAGTACATATCATGACATACAATGCAATGTTCCCTGAAGCTTAGCTGGAGAGGCATAAGCAACTTGTTTAGGGTTGAGCTCACATCCTTTGTTCATTTTCTGCATCTTGGGCAGTCATGAGTCTCTGTTTTCTTTTCTTCTTCTTCTTCTTCTTTTTTTTTTTTTTTTACAAAAAAGAGATTTATTTATTTATTTATTTATTATGTATACAGTGTTCTGCCTGCATGTACATCTGCAGGACAGAAAAGGGCACCAGATCTCATTACAGATGGTTGTGAGCCACCATGTGGTGACTGGGAACTGAACTTAGGACCTCTGGAAGAACAGCCAGTGCTCTTAACCGCTGAGCCATCTCTCCAGCCCTGAGTCTCTGTTTTCACCACAATTGAGAAGCTATATTTTAGTAGATGTGTATTTTTTGTTTTTGGTGCTGAAAATTGAGTCCAGGGCCTTTAATAGACTTAACATGTGTTCTATCAGTAAGCTACACTCCTAGGTTTAGGTAGACAAATTAACAAAGCATAACTGGCGGGGGAGATGATTCAGTCTGTAAAGTGCTTGCCACACAAGCACGAGGACCTGAGTTCAATCCCCATCATTTGTTAAAAAAGCCAGGTGACAGCCAGGGCTACACAGAGAAACCCTGCCCCAGAAATGAACGAATGAATGAATAAATAAAAACATAAAATGAAGCAAAGAAAGCTGGGTGAGGTAGCCTGCACGGGTAAGTCCAGTGCTGGGGAAACTGCGACAGGGGGAGTCCGGATCCTTACTGGCCCCCCAACTTAGCCCAATCAGTGAGCTCCAGTTTTATTGAGAGACCTGTTGCAAGTTCATGCAGCACAGATTTAGGATCACTCCCACACAGACAGACAGACAGATGCATGCACTCCCACACAGACAGACAGACACCTTAAATATAATTCTGTTTGAAAAGTTTGTTTTTGCTGAAGGATAGAGCAAGATGTTGGAATAATATTTTCTAGTGATAGGCTCCTCACAAAAACATCAAGTTGAACAACTTTTAAAACATAACGGCACAGTCTGAAGACCCAAGGCGGCTAAGAAATAATATTGGTTTTAACCTAATTATAAGAAAAACATTGAATAAAATAGGAATAAAGTAAGAAGAAAATAGAAAAAAGGAAACAATTGCCTCAACCATGACATTCCTTCTCCAACTATTAGCAGTTCAGGATGGAGAACCATGCACTTGGGGAGGTGAAGGGCAATATATGTGTTCACTACAGTAAAGCCAGTACAGGGCAGAATCTCATGGCCCCTGACTCCAGACTTGTGCTCATTGGTGCGGTCTCTGCCACCACACTTCCAGCAGATCCTGAAACCCCAACAGGATGGATTGGTTGAAGCATGGCCCTGACGTATGGCTCAGGGCTGCACTGGTCTTAGTGGATTTAAGTTTCAGGTGAGATCCTCTTTATTGTCAGTCTGACAGCCAAGAAACTATCTTTTCCCTAACCTTATTCAGCATCTCATGGAGACACATTCTTTCCGCTGGTTAGCAAAAGATGGGGGACTAAGTACAGGACTTCGCTTTGGTCAAAGCAGTCATGGTGAAATCCATCAATAGAGACTGGCCCCCAGGATTCTATGTTGTTATCTATGGACACAACCTCTGGACCCCACCCTGGTATCAAGAAATGATTCTTAGCCCTGGTGTGATTATGGACTCCATATCATGACTGACCAACTCGAGGATCCTCATGTCACAAACAACTTAGCAGGAGGCGTGGGTCTTGTCTCCATGCTAGTCTCGGTGGCTATAGGCTTTTAATATCCACCATAGTCTTTTTGGGACGTCTCCATTTCCTCCCCAACACCAGGTAGTGCAGCAGAAAGAGAGTAATTGTCCTCTCTAAAAGAAGAGAGATAAATTCGTGCAAGAGATTGATTGCCTTGGGGTTGAATTCTGACTCAGCAGAGTGAAGTATACCCCTGGACACATCTGACCAAACTTCTGCCTGGATGCTGACTCACAGTAAATCCAGGCTTAGGTTGCCATCTAGTGAAGAAAGAGTGACAATAACCACAGGCTTCAAGAGCATTGTAAGGCTTGCTTAGAATCTGTGGAAGGACACCAATAAACAAAACCACAATGCAAGTAATGCATTTTTTAATGGAACCTAATCTTTCAGTGCATAGACATGAACATACGCCCACAAGTATTAAGCACATTCAGAAAACCATTACCTACAATAATGGACAAGAGGAGGCACTATAAAGTGACCATAAACTGATGGAGAATGTTCGGTTCTGTTTTAGGAAATAACATAAAGACAGAAATTTCCCCAAATCTTGGAAATGATGGGGAAAAACTTAAATATAACAATGATAAACAAATAAACTGAATTTGTGTTAAAAATCTTTCAGCAAAGAAAAGTTTAAGAACGATAACATGGCCCCACTTCTGAATTTTAACAAATGTTTAAAGAGCTAACAATTTTGAATTTATTGCAAATATCTGAAAGTGAGAATTAGTCTTACTTAGAATTACTTACCTAATAAGACCAGCATTACCCTAATGCCAAAAGCAGATAAGAACACAACAAAATGAAAGTAAACAATACTGGTGAGATGGTTTAAAACAGAAAAACACTTATTGCTCAAGCCTGGCAACCTGAATTCAGTCTTGGATCCCATGGTGGAAGGAAAGACGGGACTCTGAGAAGTTGTCCACTGGCCTCCACGTGCGTACTCTTCTGTCTCTGTCTCTGTCTGTCTATCAGTCTGTCTCTCACACACAAAATAATAATAATAATAATAAAATTAAAAGGGAAACAGGCAATAAATAGATGAATGAATTAGGGAAGACAATCTAGGATATGAAAGAAAAATTTAATAAATGGGTAATGATTCTGAAAAAAATCTTTAAAATGTAAAACTCAATAAAGCAAATAACAAACTTACTTGAAAGCTCTAGGCCTAGTAGACTAGATCAAACACAAGAGAGAATATCAGGGCTTGAAGACACATTCGGACACTTAAAGAAAAAAATTGTGAATATAATATACATGGGACATGATGAAGAAACTAAACCTATGGAGAAGAACATCTATTTGGTAAAATAACAGCAGAAAGATTCCAATACTTTGGAAAAGACATGGGCGTCCAGGCACAGAAGGTATTCAGAAGCCCAGTCATGGGCACAAAAGAACTCTCGACATCCTATCATAGTTCAAATAGCAGAAGTGAAGAATGGAGACAATATATGGAAAGCTTTAAGGAGTACCTGGTGCCTTCTAAAAGCCAGCCCATGTGAGTGAAGGAGAACGGGGGATCCAGGGTCTGTCAGGGAGGGATCGGTATGATCTGGGGAGGTCTACACTTCTCAAGACATTTTAAAGATAAATAAAAATAGGGAGAAAAGGAGACAACGTTCTACACAGCGGCAGCCGAGGATGGAGAGATTTTGAGGGATTTTCTTTTCTTGGCACTTGACCAGAGCAGTCACAGGATGCCATTTTACACTGCTCCTTTCTAAACCAGGAGTCTGGCAGCCCCAGATCCACAGTGAACCTCACTCTGGAAACACAGAGCAAATAGCATGGGACCACGTAAAGAAACCTGGCCAGCAGAATTCCACTAGACTGTAGGTGAAGAAATTGTCAATCCAAATAGTGTTTTAGTAAGGCAGAAACTTCATCAGAGTCTTCAAGGGAACATAGATACAAAATGGAGTGCCTGTTACCGAGACAGACCTCCAGAGGTGGTGCCAGTATCCACAATCAGACTCCTGAAAGACTGCCGACAGATGTGACCGGCATCTGTGACCCAATTCAGTGATGGAACTATCTGTGATGAGACTTCACAAAGAAACATACAAGGCTGGTGGGAGCTGTCTGTGATCCTCGGAAGGAATGCAGTCTGAGTTCAGACTACAGTCAGCAGATTCTATACCTTCATCTACCTGTCTCTGCCTCCTGAGTGCTGGCATTGAAGGATGTTCCACCACCCAGCAATTATGCGTGCTTTGATAGTTCTTATGTGTTCACATTATCCTTTTCTAGTGATTGTTCTCGAGGGCACTAGTCTACTCCTGGAGACTGAGCCTGGTGCCCTAACAACAGTCCAGCAGAGAAAAGTGGCATTTCAATGCTATTACAGCCTCGTCTTTCCAGAACACTGCAAATAAGTCACTTGAAGAAGTGCTGGTGAGCCGGGTGTGGTGGCACATCCCTTTAGTCTTAGCTCTCAGGAAGCAGACACAGGCAGATCTCTTGAGTTCAATGCCAGCCTAGTCTCCAAAGCAAGAAAGCAAGCTCCAGAACAGCTGGGGTTATATAGAGAGACTCTATCTTGAAAAACCAAATAAATAAAGTAAAATAAAAATAGAAAGAAAAGAGAAAATAAAGAAAGAAGATACAAGAGTCCAGGTCTGGAGAGAATATGGAGTTCAATTCCCTGCACCCATATGGCAGCTGACAATCATCTGTAACTTCAGTTTCAGGGGATCTGATGCCTTCTTCGAACCTCCTTGGGCACCAGGCACAAATATGATGCCATAGTCATACATACAGGCAAAACACTCATATCTTTAAAATGAGATGAAACAAGATCCATTGGTTGCCTATAAAAAAATGAGTCTCACCATCAAAGACAGATGCAACCTTAGGGTCAAGAAATGGAAGCAAAAAACAAGCAAGTGTCACTATTCTAGTATCTGATAAAATAGATTTCAAGGCAAAACTAGTCATAAGAGGCTGGTCACTTCATACTGATTAAGGGACCAATTCATCAAGAGGACAGTACAATTGAAAGCTTATACCCATCAAGCACAGATGCACCTAGTTACATAAAACTAGCACCATGAGACGAAAACACACAGATTAACACTGACATAGTAACTGTAGGTGACTTCAGTTAATTATACTTATCAATACACTGGTCATCCAGATAGAAAAATCAACAGAAATATCGAGGTTAAATGACATCCTAGACCAAATGGACCTAATAGACTTCTATAGAACAGTCCATCCAAACATGACAGAATATACATTCTTCTTAGCAGCCCATGGGGCTCTTTCTAAAATGATCAGGTGTGGTGTAGCACAAGGCCTGCCTTTAATTCCAGCCCTTGGTTGCCAGGTAGATCTCTGTGGCCTTGAGGCTAGCTTGGTCTACATTGCAAGTTAAATGCCATCAGGGGCTACATAGTGAGACCTTATCTCAAAAAAAAAAATACTCATGCAATAGGACTCAAATCATTTTTCTAAAAAATATAGAACAATGGAAATAATTTTTGTGTGCTATCCAACCACAACAGAATAAAATTAGAAACTAACAACAAAGAGAAACTACAGATACACAAGAACTTAAACACTGAACTAAAACGCTATTGAGTGATGAATGGGTCACTGAAGAAATCAAAAAGGAAATTTAAAAGTTCCTAGAATAGAGAGGAAATGAAAACACAACAAAAGAAAACCTACAAGATGACCCCAAGAGGAACTTTGTAGCTACAAGTGCGAACAAACAAACAAACAAATAAAAAATCAAAATGTCATGGGCTGGGAGCTGGTGATGACTCAGCAGTAGCCTGGCAAGCCTGGTGACCTGAGGCGCTTCTGCTGCAGAGAGCTCAGGGACAAGGGAGAGCTTAATGTTCTCCAAGGGGACCCCAAGCAGCCCCAGTCCTCCTTCAGCAACAGAATGGTGGAGATCCTGTTGCTGCACAGTGTCCGTGGCGGATATGTGGCCTACTATGCGCTGGACCACCTAAACTGCAGGAAGGCATTAGAGACTACTCTGATTGGACTACCATCTGGTAGGTGTACCTCAGTGGCGAATTTTTGGGGCACCGTGACGTCCTTTTGCAGATACACCAGAATAAGGATCTGCTGGAGGAACTGAAAAAGCTGGGATTTGCTTTGCCCTGATAAATGAGATAGAAGAAAATGAAGACTTGAAGTGAGGGCTTAAGGTCATCCATGAACTGAGTAGCCTCCATTAGAGTTATGGCCTCGCTGTATCAGTCAATGTTCGGTTGTCATGACTGCTTCCGTTGGTCTTCTTTGTGTGCAATTGGCAAGTGGTTTTACTTTGGTCTTTGACTCAGAATACCCTATGGTGAACTTCCTTACAACTGCTGCACTGTAGCAAATCAATGTTGTAATCCAGTATTGCTGTAACCAAAATTTGTTCGTATATTATTTTTTATTCTTCACTGATTCCTTCCTGAAGCCTGTACATGGGTGGGGTTGTAAAGATGGCTTATCTTCTTGATGTTTTTTGTAATTTCTGCTATTATGGAAAATGATGGACAAAGAAGAAAATGTGATTTTTTTTTTTAAATAAACTTATGTTGTGAAGGCACTCTTATGGTGAGACAGGTGGGGTAGTGGGTACAGGAGAATCATCCATCCCTAACACACACACACACACACACACACACACACACACACAAAATAAAAAAGCATAGAGATCTCAAATAAATAATTAACAATGTTGTTTAGAGCCTTGGAAAAACTAGAATAATCCAAACCCAAAATAGTAGATGGAAAGAAATAATTGAGGGCACAAATCAATGAAATAGAAATTTAAGCCAAGTTTGTTCTTTGGAATGATAAGCAAGATCTACAAAACCTGCTCCAAACTGAGGAGAAGAATGCATGTCTTTAATCCTATCTGGTCTGCATAGTAAATTCCCGTCTAGCTAGGGCTGCATAGTAATGTCTAAAAAAACATAATAATAACGTTGTTGTTGTTGATGATGATGATGACGATGCTGGGTAGTGATGGTGCACACCTCTGATTCCAGCACTCAGGAGGCAGAGGCAGATGGATCTCTGTGAGTTCGAGGCCACCCTGGTCTACAGAGCAAGTTTCAGGACATCCAGGGCTACACATGGAGAAATCCTGTATTGACAAAACAAAAACATCAACAGCAAAAAAAAGAAATTGACTATAACAACCTAAAGTAATACAATTAGAGATGAAAAAGGGAGACATTGCAACAGATACCAATGAAATTCAGAAAATTATTAGAACTTTTTTGGCGGGGGAGGGTTTCAATACAGGGTTTCTCTGTAACTTTGGAGCCTGTCCTGGAACTAGCTCTTGTAGACCAGGCTGGCCTCAAACTCACAGAGATCTGCTTGTCTCTCCCTCCCGAGTGCTGGGATTAAAGGCGTGTGCAACCATGCTTGGTCCAAGAGAATGTCACTTTTTTGTTGTTGCTGCTTTTGTTATTTTGTTTTTCAAGACAAATTTTCTCTATGTATCCCTGGCTGTCCTGGAACTCTATTGATAGACCAGGCTGGCCTTGAAGGCAGGGATCTATGTGCCTCTGCCTCCTAAGTGCTGGGAATTAAGGTGTGTGCCTCCACACCCAGTAGGAACATGCTACTTTTTAATTTTTATTTTTACAGTGGTTCACAGTTCAAGTTGCCTCGAGTATCAGGCGATTTCTAAGTTTTTTTTTTTAACTTTTATTTTTATTTAATAGAAGGTCTCTCTGACTGACCAGGAACTCATTATGTAGCTCAGGTTAGCCTTGGACTCAACAGTAGCCTTTTGTTTCAGCCTCCTGCTTGCTGGAGTTACAGGCATGAGACACCATACCTGCCTTGAACTTGATCTTTGAACAATACCGTTAAAACTATAGAAACTCATTGAGATTTACTAAATACCCTTTATAATGGAGATGAACACAAAGTTTTTGGGGTGGGCAGGGTAGAAGGATATGCTTTAAAATGATATGTTTGGATGTCAACTTGCCAAAAAAAAAACAAAACAGACTTGTAATGGTTAATCCTTGTCAACTGGACTGAAATTAGAATCATTTAGGAGAGGGTGAGGAAACTGTCTGGGTTTGTCTGTGAAGTACCCCGGCAAGTGGGTGTACTGTCGCTTTTTGACAATGGAAGGCTTCTGTGTATGAACACTTACAGCCAGATGGGCCAAATAACACTGAGTTCATGAGTAGCTTATGTTACAGGTCACGTTGGTGGCCTGTGGCTCAATGTTCAGTCTCTAATAAGATCCAAATAGCTTATTAAAAACTGTTCATTGGCTGGGCTGGTGGTGGCAGATGACTTTGATTTCAGCACTTGGGAGGTAAAGGCAGATGGATCTCTGTGAGTTCAAGGCCAGCCTAGTTTACAGAGAGAGTTCCAGGACAGCCAGGGATGTTCTACAGAGAAACCCTGCCTTGAAAAACAAACAAACAAACAAACAAACAAACAAACAAACAGCTGTTCTTGTTAGGTATGGTGGTTTGTACCTGTAATCCCAATATTTGCAGTATGTGGGAAGGCTGATGTTAAAAACTGTTGCTAGTTCAAGGCTAAGTTGGGCTACATAATGAGTTTTAGGCTAGGCTGGGTTGACACACACACGCACACACACACACAGACACACACACACACGATAAAGCTGTTTGCGAGCCAAACTTAGTGGCATGGGCCTTTAATTTCAGCTTCTTGGGAATCAGAATCCAGAGGATTACCAGTTTAAGGTCTCCCTGCGCTACAGAACAAGTTCAAGGCCAGCCCAGGCAATTTGGTAAGACCCTAACTCAAAATAAAAAGTAAAGAGGGCTGGAGCAATAGCTCAGAAGTAGAGTATTTCCTGAGCATGTGCAAAGCCCTGGGTTCAGCCATCATATCCAAGGAGGGAAAGCTACTTAGCAAAAAGAAAGTCCTTTTCTACATACTGGAAGGAGTGTTGTGAGGTCCTAAGGACCTGCCCTGGGATTCACCTTCAGGCACCTGTCAAAGACTCTGTGCTAATCACTTTGTCAGGACTGCGAAAGCTTAAGCCAAGCAATTTAAAGGGAGGGCAGATTTATTTTGGTTCAAGGGTTCAGAAGTTTCAGTCCATGGTTGACTGGGTCCAAAGTGAGACCTAGCTTCATCGTCGAGGAGTGTGTGTGGAGCTTAGTTGACTCCCTCATGGTGACCAGGAAGCAGACAGAAAGAGGGGCAACACTTTCCCCTTTCCTCACGTGCCTACAGTTACCTACTTCCTCTGGGTAGGCCTCTTTTCCTATACTTTCTGTCATCTCCTGATAATGCCATTAGACTTTGACTCTATTAGTAGATTGTCCCATTGATTGCACTAGAGCCCTCCTTGGACCGTCAAAGACTACTGTCCATCCATCTCATAATACAAAATGCACTTAGACCATTTCCAAGCTCGCCCAAAGTTTCACAACTCACAACTCCAGCACTGTTCAAAAGTCTTCCAAGTCCAGAGTTTCTGAGACTCAAGGCAAATCCTTAGGTATGAGCCCCGATAAAATTCAAAAGAAAATTTCTTCTTTCTAATGGATTCAGCAACAGTCTTAGGTACCTCAGTCATGTTTAAGGCCGCAGAGTTTGCGGAGGTAAAGCCAAAGACAAGGAGTGACTCCCCATCATCAAGCTGAGCCACCTGATCCAGGGATATGGAGATCAAGTCCCTGGAGGAGATCTACCTTTTCTCCTTGCCCATTAAGGAATTTGAGATTATTGACTTTTCCCTAGGAGCTTCCCTAAAGGATGAGGTTCTAAAGATCATGCCAATGCAGAGGCAGACCTCAGGCTGGCCAGGGGACCAGGTTCAAGGCTTTTGTCACTACTGGGGACTACAATGGTCATGTTGATCTTGGTGTTCAGTGCTTCAGGAGGTAGTCACTGCCATCCTAGGTGCAGTCATTTAAGCCAAGCTTCCCATTGTCCCTGTGCTGAGAGGCTGCTGGGGCAACAAGATTGACAAGTCCCACACTGTTTCTTGTAGGGTAATAGATAGGCCGCTGTGGCTCTGTGTTGGTGCGTCTCATCCCTGCCCCCAGAGGCACTGGCATAGTCTCTGCTCCTGTGCCCAAGAAACTGCTGCTGCTGCTGGCCGGTGTTGATGACTGCTACACATCAACCAGGGAGTGTACTGCCACCCTGTTCAATTTTGCCAAGGGCACATTTAATGCCATCTCCAAGACCTGCAGTTACTTGACCTTTGACCTCTGCCAAGAGCCTGTGTTCACCAAGTCTCTTCATCAGGAATTCACTGACCATCTTGTGAAAACCCATACTATAGATTCTAGTCAGTGTATCCACTTTCCAGCTGTTTCCACCATGCAAGGTTTTTTGTTTTATTTTGTGGGTTTTTTTTTTTTGTTTTGTTTTTGAACACAGGGTCTCATTATGTAGCTCTTACTATCCTGGAACTAACTTTGTAGACTCGGCTGATCTCGAACTTACAGAAATATGCCTACCTCTGCCTCCTTAGTGTTGGGATTAAAGGCGTGCACCACCACTCCCAGATCACATAAAAGTTTTTATATATGAAAAATAAGATTGATTAAGTCTGTTTAAAAGAAAGTCGGGCAAGTGGTAGTGCATGCCTTTAATTCCAGCACTCAGGAGGCAGAGGCAGGAGGATCTTTGTGAGTTTAAGGCCAACCAGGTCTACAGAGCTAGTAGCTAGAACTGTTACACAGAGAAACCCTGTCTAACCAGGTATTGGTGCCACACGCTTTTAATCTCAGCACTTGGGAGGCAGAGGCAGGTGGATCACTGTGAGGTAGAGGCCAGGTTGGTTTACAAGAGCTAGTTCCAGGACAGGCTCCAAAGCAACACAGAGAAACCCTGTCTCGAAAAACCAAAATAAATAAGTAAGTAAGTAAGTAAGTAAATAAATAAATAATAAAAATAAAGGAGCGGAAAAGTAGAAAGGAAAGATAGTACCAAAACAAAACTCAAAGCCCAGCAGAGCCCTATAGCGTTCTGTCTCACATCTAGGAGCTCATTGGCATGATATGAGCTTCTTAGAGCTTGGTAGTCCTGCCTCTATGGTCAGTTGCAGCTTATACGGACTTTCTTCTGGGCTGGCTCTGGTGCCGTCTGCGGCTTTCCTCAGCAGACATTGCACATTCCCGGCATCTCCAATGTCCTGGAGGCTCTTCTGCATCTTTAGTTTCACTCATAGCTGCACACATTGTTCTCTCAAGAACTACTCGCAGGGATTCTGATCTTGTTACACACTGCTTAGTCTCTCAGGCTATCTCTCAAAATAAGGGTGAAAGCCTCTGTGACAGCGTAACACTCACGTTCTGTAAGCCTGTTATTCCAGCATTGCGTGGATGATGCTGTAAGCAGAGATTGCTCGTTTGTTCCCAGCCGCCCAGACCCAAATAATCACACAAAACTATATTAATTACAACACTGATTAGCCTATTAGTTAAGGCTTCTTCTTCTTTTTTTTTTTCCTTTTTTTTTTTTTTTTTTTTTTTTTTGGTTTTTCGAGACAGGGTTTCTCTGTAGCTTTGGAGCCTATCTTGGAACTAGCTCTTGTAGATCAGGTTAATTAAGGCTTCTTATTAACTAACTTTTACATCTTAAATTAACCCATTTCTGTTAATCTATGTATCACCATGAGACTGTGGCCTACTGGTAAGGTTCCTGTGTCTATCTCCTTGGGCAACTACATGGCACCTCTCTGACTCCACCTACTCTCTCTATCTATCTATCTATCTATCTATCTATCTATCTATCTATCTATCTATCTATATCTTTCAGCCTGACTATATTCTGTCCTGTCATAGGCCAAAGTAGCTTTATTCATTAGCCAATAAAAGCAACACATATACAGAAAGACTTCCCACATCATGTTATGAAGGCCTGCTGTTAACAGGAGTAGTCACTAGACCCATTTGATCATGGGGAAGACAGCCTTTGAGTGCCTGGTCAGCAGGGCATGGTGAAATGCATGCTGGGAAACAACTTTCTAGGTAGCATATGTGATGAGGGCAATATTCTCTTCTCAAACAAAATCTTTCAAATGGGTATTCACCTTTACAAAATTCTGGAAGCTGTGACAACTAGAGTCTAATCTATTCCTGAGATACCCTCGGGATGTCTTTCACTTTGCCCCAGGAAAAAGCATGGGATCTCTCTTTTTCTTTTCTTTCTTTTTGAAGTGAAGTTGGAGTTATTAGGGCAAAAGTTTTCATATAAATTTAAACATAACCATTATGAGATGTGTGAGACTGGCGCCTTGGCTCAGCAGTTAAGGGCACTTGTTGTTCTTGCAGAGAACCCAAGTTTGATTTCCAGCACCCACATGGCAACTCACAAGTCACAGGGTATCTGAAGCCTATTTCAAGAAAACAAACAACAAACAAACAAACAAACAGAAAGATGTAGCCCTGCCTAGTCTCCAACTGGTGATCTTCCTGCCTCTTCCTCTTCGCCACTTGCCTCTCACCATGTGACAACATGCTCATCCTGATTTCTTTCTAAAAGCACTAGTATTTCTCTCTGTTTATTTGACACAGGGTCTCTGCATTATGTACTTCTGGCTGTTCTGGAACTTGATATGTAGACTAGACTGGCTTCAAACTCACAGAGGTCTACCTGCCACTGCCTCCTGAGTGCTGGGATTAAAGGTGGGCCTTACCATGCCTGGCTATAATGTCACTAATTTCAATAACAAACACACCTTTCCTTTGAGGAAATTTGGGGAAAAATTAATGTTTTAGGGGGTAGGGAGATGGCTCAGTGGGTAATGCGACTGTTATGCCAAACATAAGGATCTGACTTTGGATCCACATCACCTACATAAAAAGGCAGATGTGTAGGTGTACGCTTATAAACCCATCACTGAAGGTGGGCGGAGAGAAAGGTGGAAATGGGGCTTACTGGCGAGCTGAAATGCTGATCTCCAGGTTCCCTGATAGGTCTTGTTGTCCCCTTTCCCCCTCCAAAAGGTAGAAAGCAAGAGAGGTCACGTGTGTACAACAGATGAGTATAAACACAGAAACGCACACACACGCACACACACACATGCGCGGAGTTAGCATTATGCAGTTTTGGTTGTATAGTAAGCACATTCTCAAAGAGACTTAATCTCTCCTTTGTTGAAGGCATCTAGATATGACAAATGGTTCAAGTTTGAGAGTTGATTAGTCAGTGAGTCTGTTTTGGTGATTCATGTCAGATGTTGTTCACTTAAACTAGAACTCTCCTACTTTTACTGATCAAGTAAGAATTTAATAACCAACCCCTCTACTTCTCTTTGGTCATGAGGATCAATCATGGCTGGGGGAACTATATACTACTGCAACATATCCTGACACACTCCTTTTCTCTGTTTCCTGTCTGCCATACTGTGAATTGCTCTGCCACACCCTCTCCACTACAATACTATAATGTACTGAACATATTAAACTCTGAGTCAATATAAATATTACCCATTTTAAGTTGCTTTTCTGGGGTATTGGGTCACAGTACTGCTAAAACAAAGGGAAAATCAGTTGAATTTATCCTTGAGGGTCCTTCTCCCCCTTTTTTTCCAATAAGACAAGGTTTCTCTGTGCAGCCCCTGGCCTTGAACTCAGGGATCTACCTGTCTCTGTTTCCTGAGTGCTGGGACTAAAGATGTGCATCACCCCTGCCTAGGAAGGGTCATTTCCAAAGCTCCACATTGAAGATCTATGTAATACTTGATGAATGGCAAGTGTTTGAAAAGATCCCCATTTCTTCAACCTTGTTGCAGATTAAACAACTGGTTTTGTTTAGCATCCCTGTTTCATGAAAAATTTATGTGTGCAAAGACTAGAAACGCGTATAGGCTGTCGAAATCCACTGTGAGAAGCACTCAGGAACTGAGATGACCTAAGTGAGCAGCAGCTTCAGCTCTTCCCACTCATTGTGGGACATACACTTACTAAGGGGAATGGCAGGCAGATTCTCCTCCATTATTGACGTATTTATTTCTCATGTGCATGTCTAATATGACTGCACAGCCCCAGAGAAAATCACAGGGCCTCAAAAAAGGTATATTTAGGAACAAGTTTAGGAAGCAGTTCTTATGTTAAAATGGTTAGGAGTCAGGAGGGGTTGTGCCCGTTGGCTCATGCCCACTATCCTAACACTCAGAGGCTGAGACAGGAGGATTTCTGCAAATCTAAGGCCAGCTTAGAATACGTAGTGAGTTTCTGGCTAGCTAAGGCTATACAGCAAGAGCCTGTCTCAAAACATCCAGAGGAAAATAATTGTTACCCCTTAGTCTGCAGATTATGAAAAAATAAAAAAATAGTAGCAACTCTGTCAATTTGTAATATGTGTTGTAATAATATTGTTGAGCAGCTGGCACGATGACTCTGTGGTTAAGAGCACTTGATGCTTTTGCAGAGGATCCAAATTCAGTTCAAAGTAGTCATTTGATGGCTCACAACCATCTGTAACTCTAGTTCCAGGGAATCTGACGCCTTCTTCTGGCCTTGTTGAGGATCAGGTACACACAGCACACATACATATATTAAGGCAAAACACTCAAAGACACAAAATAAAAATGAGTATGTTTTAAAAACAGGAATGTTACTCAAGCACTTCCCGGCAGTTCTAGAAAGACTG
Source organism: Myodes glareolus (assembly GCF_982192425.1). NCBI lineage: Eukaryota > Metazoa > Chordata > Mammalia > Rodentia > Cricetidae > Myodes > Myodes glareolus. The sequence continues at coordinate 80,168,337 of NC_142053.1, read as the reverse complement.
TATGTCTTCTCAGTACAGGGATAACAGGGTCCTCCCAAGTTCAACCAGGTCGATCCTGATGTAGAAACAACTAGAATGGGATTCGTCAATTCATCGGGGGCAGGGGGAGCTATCTCAGTTCAGCTGTAATAAGGATGAAGTAATTGTTGTGTTGCCATAACAAAAAGAAAGCTTGCACAGAATCTTTAAGAAGTAGGGCCCACACCCAAGAATGCCTTAGTGTTCATTTGCTGTGTCATAGGAGAAGAGTATTGTATGCAGCAGACCTAAGTCCTGGTTCCTAGGGATACATGTAATCGGGATCCTTGCCCAAGTCCCTTTATGTTTTCAGCAACTATTTGCAAAGATTATCCAGTCTCTATAACTGGAACTCTAACTGTGGTCAGCCTTTCCTGGTGTCCATAGTAATAGCTAACAGTTTATGTGTATGTACTATGTGGGTAGACCTAATTGCATTTTGTTTTGATTCAACGCATTAGCTGGGCTGTTAACCACTTTATTTCACTGCTTCTCCCTTTTATCTTTAATCATTCATTCTCACTCTTAAGGGACTGGAAACTAAGAGCATTCAGTGAGGAAGCAGAGCCCTTTGGGACTTGTCCTAAGATTCATGCCCTCTGGTTCTGAAGAAAAATTGTTTGGCCATTGGGTGAATCCATTTTGGAGCGACTGCACTTCACATGGCTCATTAAGCTGTCTCCCAGTTTCCATTGTTTTTCTTCTAAGGGGAGGGTCTTTGTAGTGTTTTGAGAGAGGGTCACTATGTAGTTCAAGCTGGCCTGAAACTCCTGATCATCTTGCCTTGAAAGATGGGCCCCGCCACTCACGTTGTGAATGTGACTTCCAACTGCTCTTCCTACTTACATCTCTCTGCTGTGCGAAACCCTTTCATATGCTGTGAACGTGTGTTACACTCACTGGTTGATAATAAAAGCTGCTTTGGTCCATAGCAAGGCAGAATTTAACTAGGCAGGAAAGCCAAGCTGAATACAGGGAGAAAGAAGGGTGGAATTGAGAGAGATGCCAGCCAGCCCCCGGAGGAACAAGGTGTATTAGAGCACAGGTAAAGTCACGAGACATGTGACAAAACACAGATTAATAGAAATGCGTTAATTTAAAAGTAAGAACTAGACTAGTTAGCAATAAGCCTGAGCTGTTCGGCCAAGCATTTTGTAATTAATATTAAGCCTCTGAGTGATTATTCAGAAGTCTCTTCTTACTGGGTGGTGGTGGTGCACACTTTAATCCCAGCACTCGGGAGGCAGAGGCTGGTGGAGCTTTGTGAGTTCAAGGCCAGCCTGGTCTACAAGAGCGAGTTCCAGGACAGCCAGGACTGTTTCACAGAGAAACCCTGTCTTGAAAAAAAAAAAAAAAAGTAAAGGAAGCCTCTTCTTTGTTGTTTCTGTTTTGAGATAGGGTATCTCTGTGTAGCCCTGGCTGTCCTGGAACTCACTCTGTAGACCAGGCTGGCACAATTCTTCTTTAGCAGCTTTTCAAGCAGCAGTTTCCTTGGGGAGATTCTGTGCTGTTGCCGAGCTTCAGGTAGTAAACAGTAGTGAAGGCAGTTCCTGGCAGTATGAGGAAGCTGGTTTCCCTGTGTGTTCTCAGGAGTAGACAAAGGTGCTCACCATAGAGAAGGAAGAAAAAAGAAAGAAAGAAAGAAAAAAAAAAACCCAACACAATAAAGACAATGAGTGAGGTTGCCTATTGTTTGAGCTTCTGAAAACATTGCAGTCTCCTGTTATAGGCCATTCTTGAGGTCTAGCAACATGCTTAAACTTCGGTTTTATGAGGCATTCCTCACTTGCAAAGTACCATCTTTTAAGCCCAGTGTGGTTGTGCGGGCCTGTAATCCCAGCACTTGAGGGAATCCTGGGCTACATAGTGAGTTTAAAGGCAATCTAGAATACACAGCCAGACTTCAAAAAAACAAAATAAGATGAAACAAAACAAACAAACAAAAATTCATTGTTTTTCATGAGGTTATTATACATTGACTTCTGCTGTGCTTATAGTGGAAGAGTGATGGTATGTATGGTCATTTTAGGATGACCATCATGCCTACATAGGTTTTTAGACAAATTTCTAATTTGTATTTCTCATTCTGTTCAGACAATGTCCAGTGAAGCCCTTTATACTGCTTCAAGCCCTTTCTTTCTACTGGCCAACAAGCTGTTGTTCATTTAGTTACTGCTGCCAGCACCTCAGGGATTGAGCTGAGGCCAAGTCACAAGTCAGTGCCAGTAGTTAGTGTATGGATTCATTCCCATCCTGTGGCAGTGGGTGATTTATATATGTATTTAAGATGAGTTGGAAGGCTGTCATAGATAAAGTGGAAAGGCAGAGTTCCAGATTCAACATAGTGGGTGAAAGCAACATATTTACTAGGCAACCTGCAAAATCTCAGTTAGGGAGCTCAGAGAGAGTAGAGCCAGGAACTCTTGGCTAGTTCTTCGAAATTCGAACTGCTTTATGGTGCTTGGATTTGTTTTTTAGGCAGGGAGAGGAAGACAAAGAGATAAAGAATGGTTCAGGCAAGTAAGAAAGACAGTTCAACACATGGAAATTCAGAGAAGTGGAGGGACAAGGCACTGAGATGACAGGAAGGTGAGGTAGAAAGCCCTAGAGATAGCCCAGAGTATTCCAAAGTCTCAAGTCAGGAAGCAGTTCATTTATTACGAGGTCAGTCAAGTCGGCCAGGCTAGCAGTATGTGCTGATATAGCCGGTAGAACCAAGAGCTTTAAGGGCAGTGATGGGCTCGTCTGACCATTTCAGTGAAACCACCCTGCTCTCCCCTATGTGTATCAACTAGATTTGGGTGAGTGCCTTCCTACTAGCCACAACAGACCCTACAACCTCTGTAGAACAATCCTGCATGGCATCAGAGTTCTGAATTTCTATCCTCTATTTCCAGGCCACCATGTTTCTCACCATGATGACAATAGCTTGAACTGTAAGAAAGCCACGATTAAATGCTTTCCTTTATAAGAGTCATAGTGTCTCTACAGCAATAGAACACAGGCGAAGACAGACAATGATAAGAAGGTCGTGTGAAAGGCGACTCAAGATCCTTAGCTGCTCTGCTTTTGTACTCTATAAGGGAAGCTCCTGTATGGGTGCAGTGTGGTCCACAAAAGACCATAGCTGTGTGTGGGGGGGGACTGAAGTCCAGAGTGAATGTGTATTATTGACATGGGCACAACCGAGTCAAGGACCCCAGTCCCTCAGAGTCAGGAAAATCGTAAGGTCTTCCCAAGGCTAGGCTCAGAGGAGTAGCAAAGGTTCTTCTGGTTCAAGTACAAGTGTTGAGAAATGGTTAACTTTTAGTTTTAGCTAAGACCAGTGTGATGGCTAATCTTTGTTAATCAACTTGACTACATCTGGAATCAGCTAAAATCCAAGCAGCTGGGTACACCTGTAAGGGATTTTTCTTGACTGGATCATTTGAGGTAGGGAAGATTCACCCTAAATCTGAGCCACATCTTTTGGTGGCAGCCTATATAAAATGACGGGAAGAAGGAAAATTTTGCATTTGCCTGCTGTTCCACATTCCTCACTGGCAAGGTCATCTACCTTGCTGCTGAGGCCCTCCTTTCCTGGAATTAGAATCCTTTCCATCAGGATTCTAATATACATTGAAGACCAACTGAGACACCCATCCTCACGGACTGAACAACTATCAGATCCTTAGCTTTTCCACTGGAAAGACAGCCATTATTGGATTAGCTGGACAAATCCTGTAAGCCACTCAAAATGAATCTCACATATATTAATCCTATCAGTTATGTTCCTCTAGAGAATACTGACTAATACAGCCAATGTACAGAAAATATGGACCATAGCATTCTTCTCCCATATACTTATAGCCCGAGACTTCTCCCCCACAGAAACCTCACACCTAGATTAGCCAACTGTTAGGAACCTAAATAAAACCATTTTGTGTGTTTAGAATAATATGCTTGATGTGGGACCCCCCCATATGCTGTGATTATCATTAATGAATAAAGGAACTGCTTTGGGCCTATAGCAGAGCTACAGGGAAACAGAGCTGGGTGAGGAAAACTAAACAAAATACTGGAAGAAAGGAGGTGGAGTTAGGGAGAAGCCATGTAGCCCCGCCAAAGACAGATGCTGGTTGGAATCTTGCCAGTAAGTCACAGCCATGTGGCCATACATAGATTACTAGAAATGGGTGAAATTAAGATGTAAGAGTTAGCCAATAAGAAGTTAAAGCTAATGGGCCGAGCAGTGTTTTAAATAATATAGTTTCTGTGTGGTTATCTTGGCTCTGAGTGGCCGGGATGAACAAACGGCCTCCTCCTACATATGCTGCCTGTAACATAGGAGCTTGCCACCAGGAGACTCAAATAGGAACGCATCCCTCCACATCAAGGTAATATCTGATGTGTTATGGACTGGCCATAAGGCAGCTAGCAACCAAATTCAAGACAGGCATTGATTATGCTAATGAGCTAACCCCAGGGTGGCATTAATAAGTTGCAGGAATATTGTCTGTGCTGTGGTCTGATGTTCAGTGAAGTCAGGCATTAGTTCGAGAGGTGGAGTTCATATTCAGCTGTTTGGAATGGATCAGAGAGTTCCCCAGCAAGCTTGGGAAAGGCCTCCAGCAAAGAGGAGGAGGGATGGAAGGTTGTGAGAGCCCTTTTGAAATGGGAAGCAGATGGCGACAGTGTGCCTCGTGGTCATTGTGACTTGTCTTGCATAGCCTTATATTTTTCCCTGAATTTTATTATATAATAAACAGTAAAAGAAAATGTATTCTTAATATGTTAGAAAATCAGCCCTAAGCTGTGAGCCCAAATAGAGTAAAGCTACTGCCCAGTGAAATGATACAAAAATTGGATCTTTAGAAGTGCCCTTAGGATAGCACTGCTGTGCTCCTGAGATGTGGCTTCTCTAGTCTCTGCATTGATACCCATCAGCAAGAGGATTTGAGACTGGAGTCAGTGGCTCTGGCTTCGGTGACTGCTGAACTTCTGGCACCATTGTCGAGCTCACACATGTCTGCCTGTCATCACTACTGCTGGCTGACACTTTCAAGGACCTTCACCAGTGTCATCCCTCTGGCTTGCCGCAGCTCAAGGCGTTCATTGCAGTCATGGATTGAGCCTGCAATGCTTCAGAAGCATTCTCACCAGAGAAGACTCCCCAGTGGAACTCAGTGGCAGCATTTTCTGAGCAACTAAGTGGTCCCTGCTTGGTGAGATGGTTGTTTAGTTTTTTTATATTAGCATGGTATTATAAATGTATGTTTATGTGAATAAAACAAGCATATTTGAAAGACAAATCTTGTGTGCACATCTTCACTGTGGAGTACCTCACAGACCATTGGCTGTGCTGTCCGTACTAACCCTTCTTCCTTGTGCTGTACATAGTGAATTGGCTTAATTTCCCAGTAGCTTCATAGGTGCCCTTCATCAGAGTGAACATACAGCCCACCCCATTCCAGGTTTTCTGTATGTATATCTGTTTAGGTGTCCGGGACCAAGCCATGCAGGACACAGAGCCTAGCTTAGCTCCGGTCACTCTCCATGCTTCCATAGTTCTGCTACGCTACTGAACTGGTTCAGAGTCTTCTTTGGGGCACAGAGCAGGCAGCAGAGGAGCAGGTGCTGACTCCAGAGGCAGGAAGTAGACCTTCTGGGAAGCTAGGGGGTTTGCTTCTGTTCTGTGAGGTGGGTTGGAAGGACTTCAGAGAAGAGGTCCAGAACCTGGAATTCACCCCCCCCTTTTCCGGGCCTCAATTTCCCCATCTGTAAATTGGGCCCAATAGTTGCTGCCTCCCAGGGTAGAGGAAGGATCCAGGTTGATGTGGGGAGACAGTGGGAGTTGTGAATGCTTGTCTACAGGAGAAGGAGCCTCGGCTGTCATGAAAGGGAGCCCCCATGTTTACACAGGGTGGAGGGGTCCATGCATCCAGCCACTGGGGAGCAAAGGAGCACGTGCTTGAGCACTGACAAACCAGCAGGCAGCTGCCTGAACAATCTGGGAGGCAATCCTGGCTTTGTCCAAGCCCAAGACAGAGGCAGCCTGCAAAGCTGGACTCCCAGGACAGCCAATACCCTGGCCGAGATAGTGTTGGCAAGTGTGGGGACAGCTGGGGTGTTTGAGGGGCCTCCTCTACTAGGCGAGTGGCTGAAGGGAACAGGTCAGTAGTGATTTTGTAGGGGAGCGTGTGATGCCTTCGGGACAACATGGGACTTCCCCTATTGCCAAAGCTCGTACTGCTTTTGGATTCTCCAACCAGGCAAATCCTGTTTGCTCCCTCGAGGGACCTCAGAGCAGCTGTTCTGAGTGGGATCTAGGGAGAATCTGTGTGTTGGGGGACCTGACCTGAGCTGTGGGCACGCTCGTACCAGCTGCATAGGCTCCCGGAATTCTGGGGCATGCACTCGTGTGTGTGTGTGTGTGTGTGTGTGTGTGTGTGTGTGTGTGTGTGTGTGTGTGTGATGTGTTGGAGGCTTCAACACAGGGTCCGGTGCATGGGAAGCCATGCTGTAGCACTGAAGTCCCCAGAAGGGACAGTTGAGGAGGCTGTAGTGGGGAGGCTGAAGGTTAGGACTTCTGGTCTTGGGCAGAAGCAGGCTGTTGCCCTGACCCTGGGTGGAGAAGGTGGGTGTGGCTGCCTAGATTGGAGTTAAGTGAGGAGCTCATGGAGGATGTTGACTGACTCTGGCAGGAGATTCGGTCCAGAAGGCCCTTCAGTGCACAGACCCCTTAATGCCCTTTGCGCTTTCAGCCGGGACTTATTCAGGCTCTTTGCTAGCAGTGTCTATAGTCACTCCTAGGACCTTTGAGACCATGTTCTCGGGTGTAGTGAGGAGCGGACCCCTTGGAAGTGGGCCTCTAAAGATCCAACCAGGATCAGGCCGTGGGCTGGAGACATAGGGTGTCCGACCGTGGTCACCACAGCCACTGGTGGCGGTAGCAGGGTCGTTGGCATCTCGGGGTGGAGAAGGCGGGGCATCTTGGTGTAGCTGAGCTGGGAGCAGTGGCAGCTGTAGTGTGTCCATCGGGCTGGGACACAGCTGGCCGAGTGCGAGGCTGCTCCCAGTCTTTCTTCCGCAGCAGCGGGAGCAGATGCGGCCGTTTTGTTCCCTGGCACGGTTGTCATTCTTTTCAATTTGGGGAAAGGATCGAGGCCAGCCAAGCAGCCAGGACACATGTCCCCGCCCCCTCCACGTGTGTGTGTATGCATCCGGAGCGCCGCCTGCACCCCCAGGTGGTCCCAGAGTGCGATGTGCAGTCACGGGTCTATGCGCTCGGCCACTACAGGGACCGACGGGGTGCGTGTGGTGGGAAAGGAGGGAAGGGCGAGAGTCGCCCCGCGGGTCTACGGCCTCTGATCTGGGGCAGCAGCCAGGCAGCAGGGAGGCTGCGGCACGAGAGCACCCGCGCGACAGGTGCTGTGGGTGGGCAGTGGGGAGGGCGCCTAGTGGCCAGCTTCCCGCTCGACCTCCGGCCCCTCCCCCCCCCGTACGTGGCTCCGACACTTTAGAATGAGAGCAAAGGGCTAATTTTATCCGACGGGCTCAGCAGGAAACCGACGCTAAGGCGCGGGTAATTCTTCCGGGCGATCAGCCCGAGAGGCCTGGGGCGGGGAGCAGAAGGGGAGGGCGTGGGAGTCTCGGTCCCGGTGGGGGCGTGGTGGTCCCTGTCCTGTCCCCAAAAGGACCTAATTTGGAGCCGAAGTTGGTATGCAACAGGTCACTTAGGCCCAGAGGAGGAAAAGATATCTTGCAAGGAAGATAGTACAAATTCCTTGCATCTTAATCATTGTGTTCAATTCTATTCCTTTCATACCTTAAGTTCTTGGGCTCTGCAGCGTGCCAGACACACAGCAGGTCCCTAGGAAACATTGCTGATACTGATATGACCAGAAAAACAAGGCATGAAGCTGTGTGTCTGGTGACCACTAGAGAGAGCTGAAAGGCAAGCATCTCAAGGCCTTTGAAATACAGCCTCTTCAGTTCTTAGGGGAGGTAGGTATCCGATCCCCTTCCCCCTCTTTTCATTTTTCTGGGGTCTTTGCTACGTTTCAGCTTATTAGAATTTCACAACTTGCTTCAAGCTTCTTGTTCTAAGTAGCACCCACCCTCTCCTGGTACCAGCTGTCAGAAACTGGGGATTTGTAATCCCTGTCAGCTGGCCTGCTCTGTTTCTGTGGAGAAGTGGTAGGGAGCTGCTGGCTGCCTTTTCAGACATGAAAAGGCCCTGGGGGAGAGCATACGCTCATAAAAAAATTATAGGATTCTACAGCTTTGAAATCTAATGATCCTTAGTGATCAAACACAGACTGAGCCCTGGGGGGTCTGGAGAAGGCACTGAGGGGGCAGAAGATCTTGGGTGAGAAAGCTTGGGGCCTGGCATCGGGACAGAGTAATTAGCCTTAGTGGGAGGAGGTGAGGAGGCCAGCAGCCCAAGGGCGTCTGTACTGAGCAGGGAGAAGCAAGGGCCAAGCGCTGGGTGGTAAACCATCTTCTCTCAAAGGAAACAAATTCCTTCTCTTTGTTCCTGCTCTGTCCAGTATAGGGACAGAGGGAGCTAGATTTTCTTAGTACCTCTTGGGTTGTTGGGAGCAGAAGGACGTTTGGCTGCATGGAGGTGGCTGGGAGGGAGAGCCAACACTAGGGCTGTGTGTTGGATGGGAGCAAGGATGATGCTGAAGAGATGGGGTATACCGAAAGTGAAATTTTACTCAACTTTTAGTTTTGCTCTGAGCTAGTCCGTTGACAGTGCTTTAGAAAGGAGCTTGTCACACAGTGAAGGAGGTGGGCATGCTCTCAGCATTCTCTGTCTCTGATGAATCTGTAAGAAGAACCCCTTTCCTAGCGCTAGGCCTCACTTTCCCCATTTAAAATTAAGGTAAAATGGAGGAAGACTAAGTTTGCTCTTAGCTTTACAATCTTGTCTCTCGTCTATTACTTTCCATTCCAGATGTTGTGACTGTGGCCTTGTGTAACTGAGCTACAGTAACCTCTTTAAGTACCTCTGCAATAAAATAAAGGAAGACAGATGGAGGTTCAGTGTATTTGCAGATTTACGGCCTGGCACTTTTCTGTCGAGGTGGTGGCCTAGCCCTGACAGGGCCTCTGTTCCAACTCAATCAGTAATTATGTTCTCGTTTTGTGAAGTAACCACTCTCCCCATTAAAGAGTACCATGAAACATTTCAACCTGAAACAGTTTTCTCCCAGCTCCTCTCTCCCACCGGTCAACTTTCCCGGAGTGCAGAGAACCAGGCAGAAATATTGTTTGGAATGAAACATCAATTGTGAAGCCAAATCTCCTGCTGTTAAGCAGGTTAAAACTATGACGCCCGTGTAGGCAACATACGTACTCAAACCAAACGTTTAGATCTGTTTATTTTGTTCCAAACCCCTTGAGGATTTAAATGTCCCAGATCTCAAGCTCTGAAATTTTGTTCATTCTTTTAGTTTTAACTGTGGTGCCTAAGAGGCTGCTTCCTGCTCTAAATATTAATACTGTGATGCTCGAGCCAAACAACAGTCTCTCGGAAAGCACACAAGTCCACACGTGCACACACACATGCGTGAAAAAAGTAAATTGACACCCTGCCAATGTTAGGTGACACATGAGTGGGCAGATCTGGGACCTGTGAATGTCTTTCCTTCATCTGGAGAGAAGTGAGTGGCAGCTGGCCTTCTAAGAGCCATCCGGCCAGGAGCAACAAAGGAGGCCCTGCACACTCATTCCCCCGCCCCCAACGTGGCCTGGAGGGGGTGGGGCAAGGAGGAATGGAAGCAGAGGCACTGTTGCTTCAGTATTTTCAATGGCCTCTCCTGGGAGTCACAGGGCTCCTGGGGCCCAGCTTCTCCTGTTCCACAGATGCTTGAGCTGACAGGATAGTAACTCCGCCCCTTCCTGTCCTCAGAGCCAAGAACCAATAGGTTTTCCTTTGGGGAGTTGATAAGAGCTGGACAGGGACCAGCGGAGGGGGGCTCAGGACTTTGGCCTTGAATGAAACATCAGAGGCCAACTATGCCCCAGCTGCCTGTTAGTAACGGAAAAACTCATGTGTGGGGACCATTGTATTCTTTGGAGCCCCTCAGAGCAACCTCATCCTCCTGGCCTTGGGATGACCCTGGCTTGGGGTGGCAAGTTATTGTTGGGTCCAAGTAACAGCCAGAGATGCCTGGCAAAAGATGATGAAAGGTTGGGTACAGGAACACAATAAACAAAGGCCTAGAGAGGAGAGAGAGACACCCAAAGACAGGGAGGAGAGAGACTGAGTTCCTAATGAGGTGAGCCGTGCAACCGGACAAGGCTGACAGTGCCCTTTGCCTCTGGCCAGGGGCACTTGGAATGCTCTTCAGTAAGACTGTTACCCAGAGCCTGGGTGTAGGGAGGTATCTGGCACCAACTTCAAAGGGATAATGGTGGTCCAGACCCTACTTTCTCTGGCACCTGTAATGCTCACTCAGCAGAGTGGCCCAGGATGCCCAGAATGGGGGACAGACTGGGTGATAAAGGCTAAGGTAGCTTCCCCCTCCTAAAAGAAATTGTCCAACCCTATGTGCAGTTGCTGCCTATGTTTTTTTGGGATCTAGGTACACAGCAAGGTTTTCTTTTTCCTAAATCAGTTCATTTCCCGGCCTGGCCCAGGTGTAAATATTGATCTGTTATGAAAAGTGAGAGATGGAGGAGTTGGTCCTTTGACAAGTTGGTAACCACAGCAACACCCCTCCCGCCATCATGCCAGCACACTGTCATCATTCCTCCTGTGTCTGATGAGATGAAAGGAGTTTCTTCACATTTGACAGGTGGCTACAAGGATGGGAAACTGGGAAGGCCTCTTGGTTAATCTGTCAAAGTCAGTGAGTGGTACGTGGAACTCTGTAGTGTTTAAGATCCCTTCCCTATGTGCTAGCCTGCTCTTCCAGTCTATAATTGTATCAGTTTGAGCCCCAAAGTGAGATGTAGCTCTGCCTGAGATGAGCAGGATTAATGCTAGTGTTAGGGATGGTCTGGGCCAAAATGAAGCTGATTGGCCCAAGCTCTGGGTCCCTCCTTTCTTCAAGCACCTATGTGTCTATGACAGTAATAAGAAATAGAGGGGAAGAAAATGGAGGGGAGGCAGTAGAGAGAAAATAGAAGGAAAGGAAAAGGGAAGCAGGTGGTTAACCAACCATACCATGGGGTGCCGCAGAGCCCTTAGGAACGCTGGTGCAAGCAAGGTCCTTGTCTCTTTTGGCTTTCCTTCCCACAACCCCCAAATGGCTCCCAAGGATGGATGGCAACAAATCCCTCAGCAGAGGCTTGGGTCCCTCCCACTGGGTTCTGGGGACACAGTAGCACCTTTGGCAGTTGATTGTAGTGGGTAACTAACAAGTTGGGGCCAGAAGTCCCATCCTTCTCCTCCTCCTCCCCTCAGGGGGCTAGAAAGTGTATGGAGAGGATCCAAAGGCCAGGGGGTGATCCCACATTTTCCCAGATCCTGGGAGCAGGGCCTGGCAAGTTTCAAGGCATTCGTGGGGGAGAATTTGCTTAATGAGTTTGGAACACTGAGAGCATTGGCTCAGAGGAGATGGTCAGGTGGCTGAAATGCTGTGTGCACAGGTTTAGGAACAAGTGTGCTGGTGGCAAAAATAAATGCTGAGCAGGGTGGGATGGAGGGGTGGGGTGGGGGAGGAGCACACGATGGCAAGCCAGAGAGATTAAATGGGCTCTTCAGGAGCAGGCGAGCCTGGCAGCAGTTCTCCGTTGGGGTCCGGATCGTGGGACAACATCTTATCCTTGCTGGAATCTCTCTGCTCTTTCTTGAACATCTTTTGATGCATCAGAGGGACAAAGAAGAGGATTACAGCCCCAATGATGGGGGGCACACCCGCAAAGTAGAAGGCCACATGGTAGTCACCAAAGCAGTTTCGAAGGAGGCCTGAAAGGGTCAAGAGACATGAGCTTAGTTTAGCTTTTCCCTGCAACCCAGAGGCGCTCTCTCTCTCCTCTTCTAGGGCCAGCCCAGTGCCAATCAAGAGTGCTGGACTGTGCTGCCCTGATTCAGGAGCTCCCTCAACTTCAAGGGTAAATGCCCCTGAGGTGAATATTCATCAGCAAGAATGCTAATGAAGCTTCTTTTAAAGTTTCTGTGGTTGTCTTTCATTAAGCTACTAGCCACCTTTCGGTCACTCCTAGGGCTAGAGTTACAAAGGAATTAAGTTCAAAAGACTCAAGAGAATGGTTCATGGTGGAAGTCCCCAACCCCCTCCCTCCCACCCTCATATTGTTCTTGTGCAGCAATTCAGCTGAATTCCTGTTTTATTTTACATTTATTTATTGTTCCTGCCTGTGTATGATGTGCGTGTGCATTACACATGCATTACACGGTGATCATGCAGAAGTTGGAGGAGTTGTCTCTCCTTCCACTTTTACATAGATTTCAAGGGATAACACTTAGATCAGGAGGCACGCATGGCAAGCACTTTCTAGCCTTCTTTTTGACCTTTGCCCTGAAGTTCCAGTTGTCCTAGGCAGAAGCTGAGCTGAATGTGGGTATCTTCTTCCAGCTCATCTATGCACAAGTCCTTTGGGTTCTTCAGGCTGCCAATATTATGGGGTGTGTTTGATTTGAGAAGCTTACCTCGGAAGCTAATAGGAGGGACCTCACTGTGAAAATGAGTCCAAAAATACCACCTAAGAAATGTGAGAAGACCCTTGTCCCTTTGTTTACTCAGGAAATAAGCAAAGTGGACAGAGTTGTGACTCCTCTGGCACTCTTTGGGTGAGTAGAGACTGCTTTCCTGGGGGACAGGACAGTGTCCCCACTGCACAAGAGCTTTGAGGGAAGATTTGCCACTGTCGCACAGAGCTCTCACAATGCCTCATGCATAAAATGCTGTCCCGGGAGTGTTCTTTTTGAATCAGCTCATCTAACAAGCCTAGGGGAAGTGACCAAACGAGCTGATGTCTGCAGTAACTCCCTGGAAAGGAGACGGAGTTCTCTCTCCACTGGTGTTCTGGTTTCGTGTGTCCTATTAGTACTCACTATGCTCTTCTGGGAGGGGGTGGAGGGAGAAATTTGCACACTGAGATGTCAACACCAGCATTTGGCCAGTCCTGGACTATTTCCTTCATTAAATCTTCACTATGGGTTCAGTTCCAAAGCCAGTAGAGGAAGAGCAGGAAGGGGAGGGTGTCTATAGCTTTAGTAAAACCAGGGCCAACTTTCTCTTTTACCTCTTCCTTTACTCAACTCCCTTGAAATTAATCACGCCACTGTGGAGAGAGTAAAGAGAAACTTGGACCGAAGTCAGTGTGATGTGCATACCTAAAAAAGTGTTACAACTTGGATGGCTGAATCAGGAAGAGGAAGAGTTGGAGGTCAACTTTGTCTACCAGGTCACGCTAGGCTGCACAGTGATCGAGCAGGCTAACTTTACTTTTCTCTCTACTCTCTAGAAGGAGCCACACTGTCTACAGTGAAACGCGAGTGAAACAGCCCTGGACAACCCATGCCCTTGCATGGTTAATCTTTTCCGTCACGGGTTTCATGACTCTGACAAGGATGTTTATACAGAAAATTGGGGGGCGGAGCAGAGATCTCAAGCAGAGGGCCTCCAAAGAGCTAGGCCCTCCCCCTCGAAAACAGGACTCACACCTTCCTCAGAGATCAGTCTCACCTGCAATGGGAGGCCCAGCGATCATTGGCAGGGCCATCATGCCCAGGAGGTAGCCAATGGCCTGTGAAGCCTGCATTGGTCCCACCAGCTCAAATGCAATCGGAGCCATGATGGTGATGAAGAAGCCATCACATAGACCCAGGAAGAGGCAGACAACGATAAGGCCCCAGAAGTCCCGGCACAGGGGAATCATCATGGACATCAGGCCCAGGAGCAGGAATGAGAGGACCTAGAGAAACAAGAACCTGAAATCACATTTCTTTGCTGAGATCTTTGTTGCCATCATCTGAAAATGGGACTGCGTGGAGTGTCAGCAGAGAGAGCATTTGGAGTATATTTACTATGTACTCAAGCCCTGTCTAAGTCCTTCCTTCCCTGAGGGGTTTGGCCTTTAAGAGAACCCCTGTGTAGTTGAATCTAACAGGATTAGAAAACAAAACAAAACAAAAAACTTTGTGAGAGTTTGCCTTGCCCATAGCCAAAAAAGTTGGCCTTTGCAATGGATCCTGAGCCAAGGGAGGAATCACTATTTCTGTTTTCTGATCCTGAGACAGGATTTGGGATCAAGCTATGTTGGTGTTCAAAGATCAAGTAAGACTTGGGAGGAGGAAAGGAGGAGGCAAGGAAGGCTTGTTGATGATTACACAGGGGGTTCAATGCAAAGTGCAGTTTATTAAAATGAACAAGGAGCCAGTGTCCATTTTTGTTGGGGTAGAATTTAGGAAATACCTGGGCCTGAGAGATGTCATTGGGAGGTTCTCTCATGTTTTCTTATGCTTTAGGATATGGGCCACATCATCTCTCTCAGATATTTCAGGCATCGTGGCTCTGAGAACCTTTGAACCTGGCAAGATACTCTGAGAAGGCAACAGAGAGGCTGTGCAAGGGAACCAAGCCAAACTAAAGGTATCTGCAGCACCCAAAAGCAGTCCAGGAGCACTGACTAGTCACTGTGATTTCTTCGGGCTGAGCAAAATGACTCCAAACGGAAGAACCCGCCTTTCTAGAGACTAGGTTTTATTTTTTTCTTCTGGAGCCCCCATCCTCTCTCTGATTTTAAATTAAGGCCATTTTCAATCTGTGTCTGTGAGCCAGACTTTTTAAAAAAATTTATTATATATATATAGTGTTCTGGGCACCAGATCTCATTATAGATGGGTGTGAGCCACCATGTGGTTGCTGGGAATTGAACTCAGGACCTCCGGAACAGCAGTCAGTTCTCTTAACCTCTCAGCCATCTCTCCAGCCCTGAGCCAGACTTTTGAAGCCTGGAACTGTGGGCATAGAGAGAAGACCCCATTCCCAGCCCACTGCAGCTGGCTGAGCCAGGTCATCTTAGGGCCAGATCTAAGATCTGATCTGTTTACTAAGATTTTAAGATGCCCACAGATTTTCCAAAAGTCTACAATTGACCAATAGGCAGGGAAACCATACCCAGGAACACATAGAAGAAACACAAGTCAAATCTGTTTTATGCCCTCCAGCTTTTCTGTGTTGTTGCTGACAGTGGCTTTGTTAGGTTAGGAGCTGATTTCTGGAGGAGATAATGGCATCTTAGCATGTTTTTATTGGGAGACTTTGAACGTGGTTCATGCCATTTTGAGGTAGTTACATAGAGGTTAGTAATAATAACTGAGCCTCCCCAGCTTCTCCTGTAGGAGGCTCACATGCAACCATGAGCTAAAAATCAGACCCACCTATAAATCAAACCGATCATGGCAGTTAAGAGTTAGTATCATTATATACCACAAAGGACCCCATTAACTGATCTTCATCAGCTAAAATTGCTAACTGTTGTATCTAGCTCTCTCTTATCCTCCACGAGGCCTACTCAAGGCTCGGGAATTTATAATCCCTCCTCAAACTGGAACACAGGCTTCAAAAATGGTCTCAAATGAGGTCATTTGGCATGTTGTTTCTATTTCCTTTCTAACAGACTTTCTACTAGTTATTCAGGGGCTAGATGCCTGGCATGGCTGTTGGTTTTACCAACTGTAGGAAACCACAGGGTCTACAGGGTGGCTCTTGAGAAAATGAAGCCTTGTACCCTCCCTAACCCTCACCCATGCCTAATTTCTGCAGCTGACACTGAGAGCAAAGGAGGTCACCAGTTCCGGGATGAACCATCTTGAAAAACTGAAAAGAAGCGAGTGGTGCACACCTTTAATCCTAACATTTGGGAGGCAGAGGCAGGCAGATCTCTGTGTGTTAAGGGCCAGTCCAATCTACAGAGTGAATTCCAAAACTGCTAGAGCTATTACACAGAGAAACCCTGCCTTGAAAATCCAACAACCAAAAAATTTAAAAGAAAGAAGCTCATTCATTGTCTTGTGCTTTGGTACTAAAATATTCAATTTTCTTTTTGAAAAAGTGTGTGTGTGTGTGTGTGTGTGTGTGTGTGTGTGTGTGTGTGTGTACATTTGTGGGTTCAGATGCATGTGCATGTATAAACACATATGTGAAGGCCAGAGGACAGCTCCAGGTATCAGCTTCACTCAGGAAGACTGTTTACCTCTTTTGAGAAAGAGTCCCTCACTGGCCTGAAGCTCAACAATTAAGCTAGAATAGCTGGCTATCAGGCTCCAGAGTCCCTCTTATCCTTCCCTCCCCAGGGATTCCAAAAGAGCACAACCGTGTGTGTGTGTTTGTGTGTGTGTGTGTGTGAGTGTGTGTGTGTGTGTGAGAGAGAGAGAGAGAGAGAGAGAGAATGCATGTGGAGGTCAGAGGACAACTTTGTAGTGTGGATTCTCTCCTTCCATCTTTATGTTGGCTCTGAGGACTGAGACTTGAACTCAGGTCGTCAGGCTTGTGTGGCAAACACCTCTATCCACTGAGCCACTTTGCTATCCCCTCTTTTGTGATTGTCAAGCTTTTAAAAACATGGGGTCTGCCCAGAAAGACAAGTATCACATGTACTCACTCATAAGTGGCTTTTAAACATAAAGCAAAAAAAACCAGTCTCCGATTCACAACCCCAGAGAACCTAGACAACAATGAGGACCCTAAGAGAGACATACATAGATCTAATCTACATGGGAAGTAGAAAAAGACAAGATCTACTGAGTAAATTGGGAGCATGTGACCATGGGACAGGGTTGAAGGGGAGGTGAGAGAGAGGGAGGGGAGCAGAGAAAAATGTAAAGCTCAATAAAATCAATCAAAAAATAAATTAAAAACTAAAAACAAAAACAACAAAAAAACCCATGGGGTCAGACAATCAAAATCAGGTACCTATACTTACAAGGAAATCAGTTTACTGGCTGAAGCACTCCTGCCCCAGGCCCACGCTCTCAAAATTCATAACACGAGGGAGTTAGGCTACATGGTGATGATGATGTCTCAGCTATGTCCTAATGTTATTTTATATTATTCTAAGTGGTGAAACTGGGTCAAGTATGAGGAGGGAAAATGGGGGAAGCCAGAAGAAAGTCCTGGATTCTACCTAGCTCAGCTCCTAACTAGCTGTGCCTCCTTGTCCCTTGGAGCTCTAACTGCACAAAAGAAAGCAAAAGCAATCTAGGCCCTGGCTATCTGCTGGGAACTGTGCTGAGAGAAGCATGTGAGCTACAGCACCAGGCAGGGGCTGCTGCCTCAATGAAACAGAACGTTCTGGCTCAGTGCCAGCTTCTTCTTATTTTCTGCTCTCTCTCTGGCATCTTGAAGCTGCAAACATTGACAGGGAGGGCCCATGGTGGGGGACATGTGAAAGGGGCTGGGAGAGCACATATTCTCCAATCCAAAAAGCCACTCAGATAAGCACTTGCTGATATTTGCACCGGAGTTAAACATTCCATAATTTGTTTATCCCAGTCACAAACCCTTGGTTTGACCTTGGCCAGTTCACTTATGTCTCAGAGTTGGGCCTGCTATCCATCATTTAGAGAAATATAGGTATATAGGTGTGCTAGTTAGTTTTTTTTTGTTGTTTGTTTGTTTTTCAACTTGACACAAGTTAGGGTTATCTAAAGAAGAGGGAACCTCATTTGAGAAAATGCTCCCATCAGATTGCCTTTTAGAAAAGCCTATGGGACATTTTTTTGGGGGGGGGGTTGTTTAAGACAAGGTTTTTCTGTGTAGCCCTGGCTGTTCTGGAACTCACTCTGTCGACCAGGCTGGTCTCAAACTCAGAGACCTACCTGCCTCTGCCTTCTGAGTGCTGGGATTAAAGGCGTGAGCCACCTGTACCCTGTTGCCTATGAGACTCTTTATTAATTGATGATTGATGTAGAAGGGTCCAGGCCACTGTGTGTAAGTGTCACCTCTGGGCAGATGGTTCTGGGTTCTATAAGAAAGCAGTTAGCAGTGAGCAAGCCAACTAGCAGTGGTCTTCCGTGGCCTCTGTTTCAGTTCCTGCCTCCAAGTTCCTGCCCTGACTTCTGGTCATGATGGATTATATAAGATGTAGAATAAAATAAACCCTTTCCTCCCCAAGTTGCTTTTGGTTGTAGATGGTGTTTGCTTCTGTATGGTGTTTACCTTATCCGTAGAAAGCAAACTAGGACAATAGGATATGAGAAGCACGCTGCGCAGGAGCCGAGCTCTGCCACTTCTGTGCAAGAAGCTAGTCCCTCAGTTTCTCCTTCAGTGTGACCCTAGCTTGGCCTGGGTGGACTACAAGGGGACCCATAACTCTGGGGAAGCAGTCACCAGCTATTGCAAGCAGAAGAATCGAATTCCACAGAAAGATGAATCATATCCCTATCTCTGACACCTGACGACATTTAGGAACTCATTTGGCACTGCCAGTGACCGTGGAATCCTCACTACAATTAGTCAGGGCCTCACAGAAGTACTTTTAGGGTTTTCCCAGGAGAGAAGGGAGTTCAAACTCAACCTCTTCCTGGTGGGTAATTTGTGACTGTTTGTGTTCTGTGGCTGCTTTTGGTCTTCCACAGGCCTTTACAGTCTGGCATCTCCTGGCAAGCTTGGTTACAGGATCAGAACCATGAGCCAGGCCAGGAAGGGTACTACTGCTGTTAGGGAGATGAAAAACTGTCTGTATTCAAACCAGACAGAAGACAGGTCACAGAAAAAGATATCACTAGAATACCTGGGCAGTCACTGCCCACAGTGGGAGGAAACCTGTATCACTGTCAGAGGACTAAACTGGACCATCTCTCTATTTGTTTTGATGTTTGCTTTTATGCTAAGTTAGGAAAGGGGAGAATTATTCTCGCTGCACAAATAGGACAGTGAGGGCTAGAGAAAAGGAGTGAGTGAGGTATGGTTTTTTCTAGCATGATTTTGGTGTCTATCAGTAGGATGGAATTTCAGGTTTGGTTGTTGGTTTGAGAAATGGTATCTCGACATAGCTCTGACTGTCCTGGGACTTGCTATGTAGATCAAACCGGCCTTGAACTCACAGAGATCGGCCTGTCTCTGCCAGGGATGGCATTTCAGAGCTAGTGCCTGATGCTAATAAGGTAGCTCTGGAAATTTGCGAGGTGGTGGACCTGGGCCTGGAAGAGAGAGGCACTGGGCTATAGAGTGCTTCAGATTTCAAGATAGTATAGGGAACCCATGAACAAATCTTGCTTGGGGGACACATATAACTCGTGGCCTGAGTTTTTCATTTTCATTTGTTGGGCTATTATTAATACAAAACTACCTGTCATATGTTCTGCAAGGTTCCATACACACAGCTCTCACAGAATTTTTGCTCCATTTTAGTGAAGGAGGAACAAGGATGATTGTCTTTAAAAGTAGGGGAAACCAAGGCACAGAGAATTTAAGTATCTCTCATGTGCAACATTGGGGCCCAGAGAACTGCAGTGGCTCACCTTACAACCTATCCCAGAGTCCAGGGGTAGCCCGTGATAGGCTGTGCACAAGTGGCTACTCACCTGCAAGTATATCTTCTTAAGTCCAGGAATGGAGTCACTGATGTGACCTGACACAAGACGTCCGAGGCCTGAGGTAGCCCCAATACACACCAAGAGCACCCAGGTCTCCTTGATTTCCTTGAACTCGTCTTCCACATATTTTGTCTGAAAAGCATAACACCAGGCCCCCCAGAACAGGAGGAGAAAGAGGAACTGACTGGTTAAATGCAGAAATACTCAGGGTTTTCTACTACTCACTTCCCTGGTCCAGGAGAAGAGCCTCCAATGGGAGCAGTATCTTCCAGCTCCAGGAAAAGCCCCGTGGCTGCTTCTAGCAACCACAAAGACTACTTATCCTAGACTCTCTGGAATTTGAGCTTTTGAGAAACAGTTGACAGGGCTAGGCACTTCCAAGCCTTCTAAGCCTGGCCAGGACAAACTCCCTAGAAAACCTAGGTGTTCTTCTATGCTGTCTCCACACAATGACTTCAAACTGACAGGCTGAAATATCAGGTCACTAGAAGATGAGGTCCACCACCTTAGGCAACACTTTCAAAATGAGCTTTATGAAACACACGGTCTACAGGCTAGAGATATAGCTCTGTAGTAGATCACATGCTTAGTAGGGACAACGGCCTGTGTTCCATTCCTAGTGCACATGCATGAACGCACAAAATCTCACAGTCTGTAGAATAACAGCTTCTCTACAACCAACAGTTCCGTAGCCAAGTAAGTTTGGTAAGTGCTAGTTAAATAGCTGAATGGGCTTTTAAACTGCAGGATTTGTCACTATAGCAAAAAGATTATTACATACTATAGATCTAGAGAGTTCCCATACATGTTTTTTCCTGAACAGAATCATTTGACCACTGAGACCAGCATTCCTCAGAACAGTCTTTACGAAGCATGTTTTGGGTCATTTGAGACACTCTTTCAGTGATGCTTAGCCTCCCAAACCCATCTATTTAATTAAACATTTTGTTTTCAGTACTAGGGATGAAACTAGGACCCTGTGCATGCTAGGCGAACACTCCATCACTGATTTATTTGCTGCGGTAGCCCTCTTTTAGCTTTTTTAAAAAAATTTGAGACACACTGTTGATAATTTCCCATATTGGATTGAATTCATACTGTGCTGTAGTTCAGACAGGCCTGGAACTTGCAATCCTCTTGCCAGCCTCCTGTGTAGTTGGGGTTGCACCATTAGGCCTGGATTCTACCTGAACTGTTATGGGAGAAGCTATGGATCATGGGCCTTGCCCTTAAGGAACTACCCTCATTTTCCACTGAGGCTCTCTTTGAACCATGCTCTTTACTTTTATGCCAATCGCCAATCACTGTTTTGTTTCTTTAGTCTTTGTTCCCTTTCTGTTTATTTGTTTTGAGAAAGTGTCTTGCTGTGTATGTAGCCTAGGCTGGCATCAAACTCACAGCAATCCCCCTACCTCAGTCTCCCAATTGCTGAGTCTATAGGCTTGAGCTAACATGCTTGGCTCTGTCTCCCCCCACCCCCAAACTCTGCCCTTCCAATGTCCTCCACCCCCACCCTTTGGCCTCCAGGTAGGTTGAGGTCAACTTCTTCCTCACCAGGTGTACATAGGGGACGAAGTAACCGAGAGCGGCAGCAGCGATCCCAAAGGCCCAGATGCGGTAGGTGCGTTGGCGGAACACACGCATGTTGAAGTACTTCCTGAACTGAGCCACAAAGCGCTGTCGCAGGGTGTGGGGACCTCTCTTGCTGGGGGTGTCCTGGGAGCTGGGCAGGAGGGGTCGGTAGGTGAGTGAGAGCAGTGTAAGGAGAAACATGAAGGTGCTCAGCACCTGGAAGGTTTGGGCCAGCTTGATTTTATCCCCCAGCATTTTTATGAGTAAGGGGAATGACATGGAGAAGATGCTACTTCCTGCGGACACCACGCCATTGGCTAGACCTAGGCGACGTTGAAAGTAGTGGCCCAGGATGACGAGTGACGGTTGAAAGGCGAAGGAGCAGCCGCAACCAAAGAGAATCCCATAGGTGAAGTAGCGCAGGCTTAGGGAGCTGTGGGAGAAACAGCAAGAGCTAGCCTCAGCAGCCTGGTAGCAATTTCCCTGCCTCCCTCTCGTGTCCTTGGCAACCTCAATTCCTCCAACTTTACCCACAGCCCTATTTTCCATCAATCTGTAGAGCAGATAGGGAACCTCTGAACCCCACTTTGCAGATGGGGACGCAGAGGTCCTGAGAGGGAATTTGCCTAAAGTAACTCTAGATTTAAAAAAAGTTCTTTGTCTTTAATTTTTTCTTTCGTGTTTTTTTTTTTTTTTTTTTTTTTTTTTTTTTTTTTTTTTTTTTTTTTTTTAAAGACAGAGTTTCTCTGTGTAGTCTTGGCTGTCCTGGAACTCACTCTCTAGATCAGGTTGGCCTCGAACTCAGAGATCTGCCTTCCTCTGCCTCCCAAGTGCTGGGATTAAAGGTGTGTACCACCATTGCAGTTTTTAAAACTAGCCAGCTGAGTAAGACTGTGAGACCAGACTCCAGCCAATGGGGAAAAAGACATAGTTACCACCTAAGTTAGACTGAAACCCAAGTGCATGTTCTGTTGATATATGCCAGCTCTTCCGAATGCACCCTCTTGATCAAGAATAAAATGTGCCTTGTCTAGGCACTTAAAAAATAGCTTGGCCTTGGGACCCATTTGGTGGCATGCACCTGTAATCCCAGCACTCAGGAGGCTAAGACAAGATTATCAGGTGGTCAAGGGCAGCCTGGTCTACACAGCAAGGCCCTGTCTTATTATTTTTTTAAATATTGGACTTTAATCTAGATCTGTGTGATTATAGCATCCAATGAAAGAGGATTAAACAAAAATAAAAAGAAAGAAAAGCAGAACTGGCCTTTGCAGAGGTCAGGGGAGGGACCACAGGAGTCAGTTTGTGCCTTCAGGAGAATGGTTTCCCCTTACTTCCTACCTAGACACTATGAGTAGACTGGGGGACCAAAGTTTTATCCCAAGTAACAACAAAGGCTTGCAAGGAGCCAAGATTCTGGTCTTGGAAGGTCACACTGTTCTTCAGGGTTCTTTGGTATGTCATTATTCTCAGGACCCTTAATATTTCAAAGGCTGGTCAATTATCTCAGGAGAACTTCCTTTCTCTGCATCCTTGCCCAAGGTCCAGATAGCCCAAGTCTTTTATCTCAAGCTCCAGGTAATGTATATGGGGACTGTGAGTTAGGAAGTCCCTTTAATTTTCAGAATTCTGTCTCTGTTGCTGCATGGAACATGAATTAGTTCCCTTCGAGTAAGTAGCCTGCTTGATTGACAGAGAAGTGAAGTCTTAAGTTATGGGCCTGACTGAGAAAGACAGGCTGTTGCTTAAAACTCATGAGTCCTGCTCTGCCACAAGCATCTGTAACAGAAGGTAAAATGTGAGAAGGGGAAAGGCCATGGGCAGGTCAGTTTGGCTGGCATCTGCCCTCACATAATACTGACCCAACCTAGTGAACAGTTGTTTTCTTTTGGATGCTTCGGTATATTTTGCAATAGTTCTTATCTGACCATTAAATTAACCAATACTCTTCTTGTTCTTCGGACACAGACCCAGCTTTTATACTCACTGCCAGTGGCCCCTTGATTCCAAGAAAACTATCATTATTATGGCCTCCCATCTGCTCATAGTCACTGGACATGAGTAGGGGGTTTAGTTAACTAAATAGGAGGTTGTCTCCACTTTGAACTTGTAGCTAAGTTGACTGCTTCTTTTCTGTTAGACTCCGTGGGGTCTTCTCCCCTTAGATTGTAGGTATCCTATGGGATTGGCTGAGCTGGGCCCTTATCCAAAGGAGTCTTGAGGAAAGGAATTTTGGGGGAAAACATGGGATTCAGTTCAGGGTACTGTGTGGTGAGTGTTTCTAACTGACCTCCAGGATGGGAGACCCTTGAGTTGGGCCTGCTAAAGGTCGCTGAGGGCTGCCTGTGCTGTGCCCTGTCCCAGTCATCCACAAGGACTCAGAGCTGTGAGACAATGGGAAGAATGACTTGAAGTTCTAGCCACAAGCACAATCATGTTGTTCTCCCTGGACATGAAACCACTCCGAGTTTCTTGGCTCTGAAAATGTTCTTACAAGAAAGAGCAAACAGAATAGGGGGCCATGGGCTAGAGAGAAAAATGCCTCCTCCAGTGGACTGAGATAAGAGTGCCAGGAGAGAAAAGCACATCTAAGTGCACTCTCCCCCCTCCCGTGCCCCAGCCCATGTGGGCTGCAGAGGAAATGAGATCCTTATGGTGCTAATTTGTTTACACTTTGCTGTGCTCTGCCTCAAGAAACAAGCCTCTGCTATGTAGCATTGAGATTAGAGAGACTTCAGAGACCTAACTCATCTCCACAATAATCTAGTACCAGCTTGCTGTGGGTGGGGCTGATGAGGCTGACCACCAGAAGGGTCCTCAGAAAGTTTAGAGCTGCTGTCTTGGGAGGGCTGAGAAGGCTCCAGGCAGGATATGGGTTTCTCTTCTCCCTTGTCCTAGTTGGATGGGTCGGGACCATCACACCACACTGCATGCCAAATCTAAGCTTTGCTGGAGGGTAGTCTGGGCAGCCGGAAATGCTCAAGTCATTAAGACAGTTGGCTCACTCCCATAGGGCCTAGCTGAGACAGAGCATGAGTCTCATTCTCCACTGTGGATGGAAACTTAAGTCCAGAGAGCCATGGTTTTCTCTTGGGAATCATACTCAGAAAGCAAGCCTCTTTCAAGTCAGCTCACTCTCCGTTCCACCCATGTCATTGTGGCCATGTTTGTGGGTCCAGGGCATCATGCTCTTACATCGACCCAGGCAGACTGGAAGTAGGAGGTACCACAGCTTGTGAAGTGTATGGCAGAAAGTCCTCAAACTTGTTTGGGAATCTCATACTTCTCTTGCTGTAGGATAGGGTATTTATCCTCGCCTCCTCTGTACACACGCTTGTGCAGGGCTGACAGAAGAGAAGGCAGAAATCCGTGTGGATGAAGTCTTCTCACCTAGCACGACCAAGTTCTATGATGTGCGACCAACGAACCTAGGACTTGAGTTTCATCTGGGTGGCTGGGGTTTGGAGCTGTACTTCAGCGGGAGGATGTTGTTAAACATCCTTCCCATGCCTGAGACATGAGAATCACTATCTGTGTCATCCACCCATATTTCCAGAGCCCGAGCCACCCAGAACAGGGCCAGACATGCTAACCAGCTGTGTGTTCAGAGTATCTGGTTTTCAGTTGAAGATTCATTCGGGAATGCTAGGGCTTCACATTAGTTCACTTAAGGAGTCCACTTCTGGGAGGAAAGGCAGGGTTGTGAGGTGTGTGCCACATTAGTGGGGAGCTTGGAGAGATCTGAAGCAACCATGTGATCTCTGAAAGATATAGAAAGTGAGGTCTACGCAAGGGGTGCGTCCACCCACGGATACCGTGGGACTGATCTAATGGGAACTCACCAAGGCCAGCTGGACTGGGACTGAACGAGCATGTGATCAAACCAGACTCTCTGAATGTGGTTGACAATGAGGGCTGACTGAGAAGCCAAGGACAATGGCACTGGGTTTTGATTCTACTGCATGGACTGGCTTTGTGGGAGCCTAGTCTGTTTGGGTGCTCACCTTCCTAGACCTGGATGGAGGGGGGAGGACCTTGGACTTCCCACGGGGCAGGGCACCCTGACTTCTCTTAGGACTGGAAAGGGAGGGGGAGGGGGAGTGAGGAGTGAGGGGAGAGGGAGGGAAATGGGAGGAGGTAGAATTTTTTAATAAAATAAATAAATAATAAAAAAAGAAAGTGAGGTCCAGACTGACTGGAGAGGGATGCTCATCAATTACACCATAGCTATTCAGTGGTCAACTACCAGGCTTAGGTTCCTCACAATATTTTGGAACTTTGGGTCTTTTGCGGGGTGGGTATTCCTGGCAAATGTATCCTTCAGACTCCACATAAAGTGAGTTGCAGTGGATCCTGAGTCCTGGGAGCAAGGTCTTTGAGGGCTCTACATGAACAGAGCCACAAGGGATTCTGCAATGAGAATAGTGTTCCTAGCTAAAGTCCCAAGAAAGAAGCCAATTCTCACCCTTGAAAAAGCAGTCAGCAACTCCAGGCCTTACCTGGTGAAGGAACTGGTATGGAGGCCAATGAAAGCCACAGCAGCCCCAGTGGTGGCTGTGATCCGGCAGCCCAAACGGTCAGTGAATATACTCACAATGGGAGAACAGAAGAAGATCATGCCCATGGCGAGGGCTGCAACCCATGCTGGAGAGAAAAGGAGCAGAGAGACATTGGCATTACTGTGATGTCTAATGCTGCTGCTGCCACCTCAGGTCTTCTCTGGCCTTTCCAAGGTGACGCTGATATTCCAAATGTTATGCAAAAAGAGATGAGATATGAAACAGACTTGAAATATGGGTTCTGGATTTGGACTAGTCAATTCTGCAAAAGAAGGTAGGGATGTTAGGCCAGATATGTACTTTTAGGAATTGAGATGCTTGAATTCAGGGGTGGTGGAGAGTTAGGTAAGCTTTTGGATTGGGTCAGGCTTGTTTCGGTCCTTGGGATACAAAACTAAATGTGATGATCAAGGAGCAGGGAAGATCACAGCCAAAAATGCCTCCCGGAATTGTGCTAGAATAGAGAGCAGATTTCAGGGGCCATCTGAAGATTTCCAGGGGCTCTATGCGAGACAGGCAAAGAAGCCACATGCTGCCACCATCACCGAAGCCCATGTCTGGCAAAACTCTGACCTCCAAACTCACAAGGCGTTGATCTTATTTCCAAAGGCATCGAGTCTGTAACAGCCCTCACCAAGGAGGAACGTTGCCCTTTTACTCACATTCTTCCAGCCCATTTCCCCTTGCTTAGCTCTCAGAAGGAGCGCCCAAGTTTTTTGTTTGTTTAAAAGCTGTTATCGAGTTTCATCTTGAGCCTCTCTCTTCTAGGTTAAATAATCTTAGTTCCTTTAAACTTTTCTTTTCAGCTTTAATTTACTTTTGTAACTCTGTAATTATTTTCAGAGTCCTCCTCTGAACTCATTCCAAGACTTCATCATCATCATCAAAAAGCATTCAACGAGTGTCACCTGAGCAAAGGCGCTGGGCCGGTTTCTTTCTCCTTCCAAGTGAACAACCCCAAGTGGGCCAGAGGGAAGGGCCACTCCACTGCCTGTGCCTGCCTGGGCCTCGTACTTCAGCGCCAAAGAGACACTGTTCTCAGGAATCGTCTTCACTTTGCTAGGCTGGTGTTCTGAGTTCTAACTGCCCAGTTTCTAAACTCCTGGTCCAGGATAGCCGGGGATCTGGACATGCATTTCATTTTCACCCATTATGATATGTGGGACCTTGGGAAATCACATGAAGCTTTGCTAATCAAATTTCCCACTTGTGGGATGCGGATTAAAATTCTTGTGCTTTTCTCACAGTGCCCCCTTTTCCCTTAGCAGTGTTGGGGACAGAACACAAGGGCTCATATGTGCTAGGGAAGTGTTCTACCACTCAGTCACAGCACTAGCTCAGCCATCAAAGTATTTTCAAATAAAATAATGATAAGATGTAATCATATATAGAAGAGAGCTTTGGAAATGTGAAGACAACACTGTACATAAAAATCAATGAAACTCTGACCTTAGACTTAAATGTAAAAGTACAAAACTT
This sequence comes from Myodes glareolus, assembly GCF_982192425.1. Taxonomy (NCBI): domain Eukaryota; kingdom Metazoa; phylum Chordata; class Mammalia; order Rodentia; family Cricetidae; genus Myodes; species Myodes glareolus. The sequence goes on along the minus strand of NC_142053.1, from coordinate 80,141,211 downwards.
CCAGGAGAAAATACAAGAGAAAATTATTTTAATTTTCATTTAAACAAAGGTCTCATAGAATGCTCATATGAACTATGTATGGCCCGTAAGTGAAACATTGATGCACTAGGCTTTACCAAAACTTAAGATTCCTGTTTCAAACAACCAACCAAGATCTGATGTAGCCCAGGCTGGCCTCAAACTAGCCACCTCTCCCAACTAGTTGTATACAATTCTTCCCTGATTGCCATTGGTCTTGGGGGAGGAGCTAGAGGACATAGGTGGGAAAGGATAAAAGGAGGGGGGTTTACCTACACAGCCACATCCCTTCAGTGTGGTCACTTTAAGGGCATCTATGCTCCTGTCTAATCCCTCAGCCATTGCTCTGAAGTAAGCCTAATAAACTTGTCTATTCCCCAGGGTGAACTTTGGTGGACTCGGTTTGTCAGTAGGACCTTAGGAAAAGGGACAGACGTTGTTTACTTCTCTTCCAGGGAAGGAAATTTAGCAACGTGGGATTACAGATTTGGATCACCACATTCAGCTTAAAACTTCCACGCTTTAAGGAAAAAAAAATAGTTATAAGGCCCAGAGACATGGCTCAGCCAGGAAAAACATTTGCTGCCCAAGCCTGATGACCTGAATTTCCAGAACCCACGTTAAAAAATGGACATCGTGTCGTGCGCCTGTAATTCTAGTACTCCTACAATACTAGAGGCGGGGACAGGAGAGCCCCCTGAAGCTCATGGGCCAGCTAGCTTGGGGTATGCAGCATAGCCACAAACCACAAGAGAGACCCTGCCTCAAATAAGGTGAAAGGTGAGGACAGAGACCTCTACGTTACTTCACACACAAACATATATACACACATTACACATATGTAAAATAAATATTAAATGTTATGAAAATGAAAACGCAGATAATAGACTGCAACATATGTATCTGGTAAAAGATACATCCAGCGCAGAAGTCTGGGCTGAGTATCACAGCTCAACAAGAATGCAAATACTTTAATTTAACCAGATAAAAGATTTGAACATGAATCGCACACACAAACACACACACACACACACACACACACACACACACACACACACACAGAGAGAGAGAGAGAGAGAGAGAGAGAGAGAGAGAAAGAGAGAGAGATTATCAATTAAGCACATAAGAAGTTGATAAATATCTTTAATCATTTGATAAGTGCATACTAAAATTACAATGAGAGTCAGGAATTGGCTGGCACATACCTGTAATCCTAGAACTTGAAAGGCTGAGGTAGGAATTCAAAGATTAAGAATTCAAAGCCAGTCTGGGACACATGGTAAGACCTTGTCTCAGAACACCAAAACCAACTAAACAAATACATAGGGAACATCACAATGAGACATCCCTTACACATCTACAAAGAAGACGACTTAAGAAATGGTAATACCTAGTACTGGAAGAATGTATAGGAGCTGGAAATCTCACACTCTGCTCGACAATTTCTTGTGAAGTCAATCATGCTCTTAACATGTTCCAGTGAAATCTTACTCTTAATATTTGTGTCTATACAAAACCCTATACCTGGAGATGAGGGTGCAGCTAGAGACAGTAGTTGGTGCCTAGCATGCACTACATCCTGGGTTTGAAGCTTATATTACCAAGGTGGGGAAAGTAAACCCCCAAACAGTCCAACAACCCTAGTTCTCAATAATTACAGAAGCTTCTTTTCATAACTGCTGAAACCTGGCAACAGTTCAAACATACGGACAAGGAATAAACAAATGAGTATGCATCAATACAGCACACCCACAAATAGTACAAACTAGTGATTTACATAGCAACTTGGATAATTCTCAAAGGTGTTATGCTAAGTGAAAGAAGACAAACTCAAATGACCCTCCCTACTCAGGAAATTCTAGAAAAGAACAAAATTATGGAGACAGAAAAAGAGGAGATGAAGGTGAGATTTATCAGTGAGAGGCACTAGGGAACATTTTGGAGTGCCCGTGGTGGTCCTTTTTTGAGAGTGTGTGTTTGCTGTGAGTGGCTTTTCTTTGAGTGAAGCAACTGCCATCTTGGGGCATTCAGTTGCACCCCTTTGAGAAAGACCAGCCCAACTGTGGTTGTTGATGGTTTACACCCCAACAGAGTGGGGCAGGGAGGACAGAGAGGGCCAAGAGATTCCCACTATCCTGCTTTCTACTACCTAGTGTATGAAATGCTATCTTAATCGTCCATGTCTGGAAGAGGAAAAAAAATATGTGGAGAGGACTGGATGATGGCTCCATTTATGTGGCTGTAGAAAAGCTCTCAACCCTACTGGGTAAGACTTTTCCTGCTGGGGAAAGGGACACCCAAACCCCTGTAAGTAACCCCTTACTTATGCTCTGTAAGGAAGTCCAATAAACTCGTTGGTTACCCAGAGTGAACTTTGGTAGGATTGTGTCTTGGTTTGTCATCAGGAACTTAGCAGAAGGGTAGACAATGTTTATGTTTCACCCTGGGAAGGAATTTGAGCAACAATGGTTCAGTGGTAGTGTGTGGCATGTGTTAACATATGTGAGCACAAAAAAGTGTGACTATTACCACATGTAAAATATATCTCTAAATCTTGCATTGCTTTTAACAGGGACAGAGGTTCAGTGGAAAGAGCGCTTGGTTAGTATGTATGAGACCTTAGATTCAGTTCCTGACACTAAAAGTGGCAGGGCAGGAAAGCAGGGTGTAGCATTTTGAGGTTTTACTTGGAGTACACATATATTTTGTTCTAGCCCAATTTAAAAATACTTCAATTGTATTGTGAAAGAGGAAAAAACTATTTGAGCTCTTCTGAATATCTACAGTACAATGAAAACTGATAACTAGGTTCATAAAATATCTTTTGTGTAGTACAAGAAAGCTTACACTTTATTTGACCTAGCTTTAAAATTAATATAACGTTTAAAAACTTAAAAAATTGAAATGCCAATTGATTTACAGAAAACAGTCAAGACAGCTCAGAGGGTTCCATGAATTATTCACCCAACTTTCCTTTATGCAACTTTAGTACAATATTAAAATGAGGAAATTGACAGTGGTATGATACATGGTTATAGTTTTATATCCTCTTATTATGCAAAGATTGCTATCACAAATTTAGATGTACAACTATTCCAATATCACAAAGATCTCCCTTTCCCCATCTATTTATAGGCATGCCAGATGTTCCTGCCACTGTCCCTGACTCCTAGCGACACCCACTAACTTGTTTTGCATCTTCATAATATTTTTATTTCATAAAAGTTCTATAAACTGAGCATAGTAACACATACTTGTCATCCTAGTACTTGAGATTCTGAGGCAGGGACTCAGGAGTTCAAGGCCAGCCTAGGTTACATACTGAATCCAAGTTCTGCCTGGGATCCAAGAGACTCTCTTTAGAAAAACAAAATACTAAAAAGTTATATAAATGTAGTATGTGGTGTTTTGAAGCTGGCTTTTAAGGCTTCTGCACAAAGGAGAAAACGATGGCCAGAGTGAAGAAACAACCACAGAATGAGGCAGAATATGTTATATATATATATATATATATATATATATATATGTATATATATATAATATTTATTATATAAATTCGGACAGAGGATTACTATCTAAATCATGTAAAGAACCACAAAAATTAAATGCCAACATCCAATCTATAAATGGAACAATGAGCTTAATAGTTCTCAAAAGAAAAAGTATAAACAGCCAATAAATACTTGAAAATAATAACTCTGGCCCAGGGTTATTTGAGCTCAAAAACTGGAAAAAAAACCCTGAAAACCAGTAAGATCTTCCCCTCAATGCACCTCTCTCAGGGCTGCTTTTAAGAACTGGGCCGCGGCAACTGCCAGCCCACCAAGGCAGTGGTCTGCATGCTTCAGCCAAGGAGTCCCCACCCAAAAGGGCATTCACTGCCAGGTCACAGCCAAGGGCACCACTGCTGAGGTCTGGAAGGAGTCGGGCCACAAAATTAGGCCCAATTTTTCCTGTGAGGGTGAATTTCAGCAACAAGGTCCCAATCTCCCTCCTGCCTTGAGCAATTTTTTTCCTTACTCTTAAGGCAGCTATGTTAATTAGTTGGTAAACTTGCAAAGAGTAATGTAATTGGTTGCCAGTCCCTTCACAGCCCAAGGGGCAATGTCTAGAAGTGTCTAGAAGCTAGACTCCCCAGGGATCCAATTTCACAGAACTTGCCCTTCCGTGCGGAAACCACAGGGGTCTGAGGAATTACTTACAAGACTCTACAAACACAAAGAGAAATTGGGAATGCACTTGGTCTTTTGGTTATAGATCTATTCCTCAATCCTCTCATTTCCTCTCAAGCAGCCAAACTGACTGTCCATCCTTCAGGAAACCAAAGGCAAATATATATCTTGAGTGTAGTCTAAAATGATGAAGCTACGATGCTTTTACCCTACTTCCGTAGTTCCTTACAATCTCCATGAACGCACATAAAATTTGAGAATGCTAGCATCTACCTACCGATCTCTAGATGCTTCTTGTCCCATTTTCACACTGATGTTTACAATCGTGCTCCCCTCTCTATTTTCAGTCTTTCCTTTGTCTTTAGTTGTGTACTTCTCCCCTTGCCAGACTGAAGTGAGTTTCTGATGGTCCACCCATGTCTGACTCAGGCGCCACTCCTCACAGCCCCCACCCCCAGGTTGGTGCCTTGGGCTGACGAGGGCGGCGAGGAAATGAAGAAAGAACACAAGCAGAGACTCCTGTACAGAAGAGTTGGGGTCAGGTGGGCCATCTGCATTCTGATGGAGAGCACCAACTGTTGGCAGCAACCTAGAGCCTCATCCTGTTTATTATGGACAGCAGCGCAGGAAGGAATTAGCTACTTTCGGTACGAGGTCTCAGTAGGTGAGCAGGCTCAGGCTGTCAAAGTCTGGGAGGAGGAAGCTGCAGTTGCTGGGTTTTGCATGAACTGATCAATTATTTGTAAACACCACTACCAGCATGCACTGTTAAAGTTCATAAAGGATGTGTGGGGTACATTTTTCCCTATGGCATTCAGCTGGAGTAACGGGGTCACTGTCTGACTAAGAGGGCCCTTTCTTGGTCGTTTGGGGAGAAAATTGGCTTCTCATAGAGCTTTGTCTGCTACCATTGGCCTTTCTAGGTTGCTGGCTTCATAGCTCCACATTTAAGATATATGACGATTCCATGCCATTCCTCCAGTTCTGAAGTCCCTCCTGCTCTGTTCCATGGGAGAAAAAGAGGAACGTGCCTTGACATACTCATTAACGCTAAATGTATTTCAAAACAACTCAGTCATATATGATATTACTTTATTGAACAGTGATTTAACACATTCAGATGGCTATCCCACGAACACTAATGACAAATGACATAGAAACACAGTCTTTGTCTTCAAGTACCTGGTGGTACAGTAAGTAACATACTTGTTTTTTCATAACTGAATCGAAGGCTTTGCGCATGCTAGTTAAGTGTTCTACCCCCAAACTATTCCTCCATTCAGTAATACGTTAAAACCTGAGCAATATTGGATAATCAATGAGAGGACTCACCCTGGGAAAGACTATTTAACCTTGAATCCATATACATACAAACAACTAAAACAAACTCAGTAGGCTACATTTATATATTTCGCTCTCTCTCTTTCTATATATGTGTGCGTGTGTGTACAAGCGTATGGGAAGACATAGGAGGGGTTGTAGTGAGGGGACATGGGAAGGGAAGAGAAGAAAGAAAAGAAGGACGTAATATAATTGTATTTTAATCAAAAATATTTAAAAACAATAAATTTCAAAAAGAAATAAATTGGGCAATAAAGTCTATAAAATGCATGTGCATGGCCAGAATAAAGTTTCCTTCCTTGTTCCTTGAGACAGGCTCTCATGTAGTCCTTATACTGGCCTTGAGCTTGCTATATAGCTAAGGCTGAGCTTTTAGCTCCTGATCTTTCTTCCTCTACCTCCCAAGTGCTGAAATTGCAGATGTGTGTCACTGCACACAGGTAAATTTCTATTTAAAGATTTTCAAAGAAGTCAGACATTTCAAGTGGAAAAAAATTGCTAAGTTAAAGGAAAGAAATATAGCCTGCTAGGTCAATACCTGAAGAGTAGCACGGCATGACAAGACTTCAGGACAAGAGTCATGATGACGATGATGGCAGTTATGACCATCTTGACAATAAATGGGTATTGTCTGTCCTTTGCTGTTATGGCACTCAGTTTCCTTTATTTTTAAAATGCAAGGGGTGACAAACATTTTTTAGAGTTCTGACAGTCAAAGCTAGGGAGTGTCGAGCTACTGTTCTCCATAATTACCTCTGCTTTTCTATGGGGAACACAAAGAAATTTTGACAAAGCAGTTGAGCTTGTGGGAGACTTGGGAAGGGTAAAACAAATGTGCCATCTTTCAAAAGAGACTTGCAAAAATTAGGGGTGGAGCCCATAACTTTCCATGAGGCATAAAACATTATTTTCAACCCACAGCTGCATTGTTAAGCAAATGCCTAATTACTAAAATAAATGTTCTGTCCAACAGAGCCCCAGCCTTTGAAGATGAACTATATTTAAACCAACCACCTACTCTTTTTACCCAGAAGTTCCAAAGCTCTTTTCAACCTGAACCGCAACCCCCACCCCAGGTTAGTGAGAGTTACCCCCCAAAGCTCATACTTGAGGTGAACACAATGTCTGTATTCAGGAGTCAGCTCTTTCCTTTTCTCTGCCCAGCACTCTTGGGTCTCTGTTGGGCCTGGGCAGTACAAAGTCAAAATCTTGCCCTTTTTAGCTGCATTCTGGACCAATTGGCCCTCAAAATTCTTTATCCTTCATTATTTTTTCACTTAGCTACCCAATTCTGGATCCTTACCCAGGCTCTCAAGCAAATGTCTTTGAAGTCCAGGAGGACCTCTCAGAAAAGAACTCAAATGTGGGAGCTGATTCTCCGAATTGGTTGCCAGAACTCAAGCTCTTCAACTTCTCCCACTCCAGGATTGAAAATAGAGCAAGAGATACTCAAGAGTCAGACTTTGTAGACTGTAGGCTTTTGCAAATTCCTGCTATTGTGACAAACTAATCAGGGCTTAAAAAGGACCAAAGCAGGGCAACTGGGAGATGGAAGAAAAAGGTAAAAGGAGGTGACATGGAGATAAAGGTGGTCTATTCAGGAGCCCCTGTGCCTTCTGACAAGGTTCACAGTATAAAGAAAGTTTACCAAATAGGGTTAAAGGCTTCAGCAGGCTTAGTTAGATTCAATGCTAAATGAAGAGAATGCCAACATGGATTAGAGTCTATGTTATTATTTATACGTTGAAACTTCTGTTTTATCTCTCTACCTCGTCAAGTTCCAAGTACTTTGCAGAGTCTAAGTGCAATGACAAAGTGTTTGGTCTATTAGCTCAGGTTTATTATTAACTAGCTCTTACAACTTAAATTAACCCATTTCTATTAATCTGTGTGCTGCCACATGGCCACAGTGTTACCTCACATTTTGCTTCTCCAGCAACTGCTGGCATCCCCCTGACTCTGCCTTCTTTATCTTTTCTTTTCTTTTTTTTAGGGGTTGTATGCAGTTTCTTCATTCTTTCTTTTTTAAAATTGATTTTTATTAAGCTCTACATTTTTCTCTGCTCTCCTCTCTACATCTACCCTCCCCTTCAACCCTCTCCCAAGGTCCCCATGCTCCAAGTTTACTCAGGAGATCTTGTCTTTTTCTACTTTCTACTTCCCATGTAGATCAGTTTCAGGATGTCCCATTTATTAATTGTTCCTCTCAATGTCTGTGCTACTGGGATATTATTTCAGAAGTGGTCTCCTGTGCCAATGAATTCAAGTGTACTTCCCACTTTCTCTTCTATGAGGTTCAGTGTGGCTGACTTTATGCTGAGGTCTTTGATCTATTTGGACTTGAGTTTTGTACATGGTGATAGATATGGATCTATTTTCATTCTTCTACATGTTGATATCCAGTTATGCCAGCACCATTTGTTAAATATGCCTTCCTTTTTCCATTTGATATTTTTGCTTCTTTGTCAAAAATCAGGTGTTAGAAAGTGTGTGGATTAATATCTGGGTCTTTGATTTAGTTCCATTGGTCCTCCTGTTTATTTTTATGCCAATACCAGGCTGTTTTCAGTACTGTAGCTGTCTAGTAGAGTTTGAAGTTAGGGATTGTGATGCCTCTAGAAATTTTTTTTATTGTACAGGATTGTTTTGGCTATCCTGGGTTTTTTTGCTTTACCATATAAAGTTGAGTACCATTCTTTCGAGGTCTTTGAAGAATTTTGCTGGGATTTTGAAGGGCATTGCATTGAATCTGTAGATTGCTTTTGGTAAGATTGCCATTTTTGTATGTTACTTCTACCTACCCAAGAGCATGGGAGATCTTTCCATTTTCTGGTGTCTTCTTCAATTTCTTTCTTCTAAGATTTAAAGTTCTTGTCATACAAGTCTTCCACCTGTTTGGTTAGAGTTACTCCAAGATATTTTATGCATTTGTGGCTATTGTGAAATGTGATACTTCTCTGATTTCTTTTTCATCCCATTTATCATCTGTGTAGAGGAGGGCTACTGATTTTTTTGAGTTAATCTTTTATCTTGCTACATTACTGAAAGTGTTTATGAGTTGCAGAAGTTCCTTGATAGAATTCTTGGGGTCTCTTATGTAAACTATCATATCGTCAGCAAATAGTGAGAGTTTGACTTCTTCTTTTCCCATTTATATCTCCTTGATCTCCTTTTGTTGTCTTATTGCTCTAGCTAGGACCTCAAGAACTATATTGAATAGATCTAGAGAGAGTGGACAACCTTGTCTTGTTCCTGATTTAAGTGGGATCGTTGGGAGTTTCTCTCCATTTAGTTTGATGTTGCTTGTTGGCTTGCTGTATATTGCCTTTATTATGTTTAGGTACGTTCCTTGTATCCCTGCTCTCTCTAAGACCTTTATCATGAAGGAATGTTGTATTTTGCTGAAAGCTTTTTCAGCATCTAATGAGATGATCATGTGGTTTTTATTTTTCAGTTTGTTTATATGGTGGATTGTGTTGACATATTTTCGTATGTTGAACCATCCCTGCAACTCTGGGTTGAAGCTGACTTGATCATGGTGGATGATGGTTCTAATGTGTTCTTGGATTCAATTTGCCAGTATTTTATTTAGTATTTTTGTATCAATGTTCATGAGTGAAATTGGTCTGTAATTCTTTTACTTAGTAATGTCTTTGTGCGGTTTGGGTATCAGGGTAATTGTAGCCTCATAAAAAGAGTTTGGCAAAATTTCTTCTGTTTCTATTGTGTGGAACAATTTGAGGAGTATTGGTATTAGTTCTTCTTTGAAAATGCTATAGAATTCTGAGCTGAAACCATCTGGTCTTGGGCTTTTTTTGGTTGGGAGACTTTTGATTACTGCTTCTATTTCTTCAGCAGTTATAGGTCTGTTTAATTTGCTTATCTGGTTTTGATTTAATTTTGGTAAGTGATACTTATCCAGAAAGTTGTTCATTTCCTTTAAGTTTTCCAATTTTGTGTAGTACAAGTTTTCGAAATATGACCTGATGATTCTCTGCATTTCCTCAGTGTCTGTTTTATGTCCCCCTTTTCATTTCTGATTTTGTTAAATTGGATATTCTCTCTCTGCCTTTTGGTTAGTTTGGATAAAGGTTTGTCTATTTTGTTGATTTTCTCTAAGAACCAACTCTTTGTCTCATTGATTCTTCGTATTGTTTTTTTTATTTTGTTGATTTCAGCTCTCAATTTGATTATTTCCTGCCATCTAGTTCTCTTAGGTGAGTTTCTTCTTTTTGTTCTAAAGTTTTCTAATGTTCTGTTAATTCACTAGTGTGGGATTTTCCCAGATTCTTTATATTGGCATTTGGTGCTATGAACTTTCCTCTTAACATTGCTTTCATTGTGTCCTATAAATTTGGGTATGTTGTGTGGTCATTTTTATTGAATTTTAGGAAGTCTTTAATTTCTCCCTTTATTTCTTCCTTGACCGTGATTCAGGTGAGCATTGTTTAATTTCCATGTGTTTGTAGGCTTTCTGGAATTAGTATTGCTGTTGAATTCTAGTTTTAAGCCATGGTGATCTGATAAGATACATGGGATTATTCCATTTTTTTTGTATCTGTTGAGGTTTGTTTTGTTACAAAGTACGTGGTCAATTTTTGAGAAGGTTCCATGAGGTGTTGAGAAGAAGGTATATTCTTTTCTGTTTGATGGAATATTCTATAGATGTCTGTTAAGTCCATTTGAGTCATAACATCTGTTAGTTTCCTTATTTCTCTGTTCATTTTTTGTCTGACTGACCTGTCCAGTGATGAGAGTGGAGTGTTGAAATCTCTCACTATTAGTGTGTGGGGTTTAATGTATGATTTAAGCTTTAGAAGTGTTTCTTTTACATATGAAAGTGCCCCTGTGTTTGGGGTATAGATGTTCAGTATTGAGATTTCCTCTTGATGGATTTTTCCTGTGACTACTATGAAATGTCCTTATTTGTTTCTTTTGATTGATTTTAGTTTGAAGCCTATTTTGTTAGATATTAGGATAGCTATACCAGCTTGTTTCTTAGTTCCATTTGATTGGAACCTTTTTTTAATCAACCCTTTACTCTGAGACAATGTCTGTCTTTGAGGTTGAGGTGTGTTTCTTGTTTTTTTTTTTTTTGATTTTTATTGAGCTCTACATTTTTCTCTGCTCCCCCCCTGCCTCTCCCCTCCCCCTCAACCCCCAAGGTCCCCAGACTTTCAATTTATGCAGGAGATCTTGTCTTTTTCTACATCCCACGTAGATTAAAATGAGGACACTAAGAGGTGTGTTTCTTGTATGGAGCAGAAGGATGGATTCTGTTTTCATATCCAATCTGTTAGCCTGTGCCTTTTTATAGGTGAGTTGAGTCCATTTATATTAAGGGGTATTAATGACCAGTGATTGCTATCTCCTGATAAATTAGTTTTTGTTGTTGGTGATGTCAATTTGTGTGTTTTTCCCTTCTTTGGAATTTGCTGCTGTGAGATCATCAATTGCCTTTGTTTTTGTTGATGTAGCCAACTTCCTTGGGTTGGAGTTTTTCCTTCTAGTACTTTGTATAGGTCTGGATTTGTGGTTAGGTATTGGTTAAATCTGGTTTTGTCATGGAATATCTTGTTTTGTCCTTCTATGGTGATTGAAAGTTTTACTGGGTATAGTAGTCTGGGCTGGCATCCGTGGTCTCTTAATGTCTGCATTATGTTTGACCATGACCTTCTGGCTTTCATTGTCTCCACTGAGAAGTCAGGTGTAATTCTGATAGGTGTACCTTTATATGTTACTTGGTCTCTTTGCTTTGCAGCTTTTAATATTCTTTCTTTATTCTATGTGTTTAGTGTTTTGATTATTATGTGGCGAGGGAACTTTTTTTGATCTAGTCTAGTCTATCAAAAAGATTTGGTGTTCTGTAAGCTTCTTGTATTTTCATAGGCATATCTTTCTTTAGGTTGGGAAAATTTTCTTAATTGATTTTGCTAAATATATTTTCTGTGCTTTTGAGTTGAACTGCTTCTCCTTCTTCTATACCTATTATTCTAGGTTTGGTCTTTTCATGGTGTCCCATATTTCCTGAATATTTTGGGTTAAGCTTTTGTTAGATTTAATGTTTTCTTTGACTGATGAGTCTATTTCCTCTATTGTATCTTCAGCACTTGAGATTCTTTCTTCCATCTCTTGTATTCTGTTGTTCATTCTTGGGTTTATAGCTCTTGATTGTTTTTTCATGATTTTTGTTTCTATAATTCCCTCTGCTTGTGTTTTTTTTTATTGTCTCTATTTCAGTTTTCAAGTGTTGCATTGTTTCTTTCATATGTTTGATTGCGTTTTCTTGGTTTTCTTTAAGGGATTTGCTGATGTCTTTCAATTTTTTGTTTGTCTTTTCCTCCATGTCTTTGAGGGAATTTTTTATTTCCTCTTTAAGAGTCTCAAGCATTTTCCTATAGTTATTTTTTAGGTCATTTTTCTTCTGCTTCATCTATATTTGGTTGTTCAAATCTTGCTGTTGCAGGGTCTCTTGATTTTACTGGTGTCGTGTTGCTCTTTGTGATGCTGAGTGTGTTCTTATCTTGTCTACTCATCTTTTCCTCTAATTGGTGTGGTTGGGGCTGTCTGTGATTCTGATCATTAATCTTCTGGGCGCCAGTGGATCCAAGGCTCAGATGGTTGTTCCTCGTGGTATAGTCAGTAACATGGTTCTAGTTACCCTGTTGGTCACTCCATGTTACTGGAGGTCACTCAGTGCTCCCGAGGTTTGCTCCACTCCCGTGGAGTTTGCTGTCTCAGGCCTGCTCTGGTCTAGGTTGCCAGCTTATATCTGTTTTTGTAAATGTCTGGATTTGCTCCTGTGGAGGTCCCTGGTTTGGGGTTGATCCTGCGAAGATCTCTGGCTCTGATATACTCCCTCAGAGGTCCCAGACTCGGGTGTGCCCAGACCCTCAGAGGACCTGGCTCAGGCCTAGTGCCTCAGAGGTCCTAGACTCATACCAAGACCCATGGGGGTCCTGGTTCAGGTCTACTCCCTCAGAGGTCCCAGATTCACACCCGGACCTGCAGAGATCTCTGGTTCCTGCCTACTCCCTCAAAGGTCCCAGACTCATGCCCAGATCCGCAGGGGTCCTGGCTCAGGTCTACTCTCTTGAAGGTCCCAGATTCATGCCCTGACCTGCAGAGGTCTCTGGCTCTGGTCCACTTGCTAAGCAGTTACTCCCCTGTACCTGCTCCTGTGGAGTTTGCTGTCTCAGGCCTGCTCTGGTCTAGGTCACTGGCTCAGTCCTGCCTTCACAAATGTCCCTGGTCTGGATCTGCTCCCACTCCTGTGGAGTTTACTGTCCCAGGGCCACTCTGGCTCCATCCTGCTCTTGTGGAGTAGCTGCCTCAGGCCTGCTCTCTTCTCCATTCTTCCTTAAGTCTAAATGATCCTACTTTAGGAACACTTCTCCTAGGAAGGAGCCTTTTGCCTATCTGCCTCCCTGCCCCACTCCCACCCCGTATCTTTGCTTGGATTTCCTGCCTGGCTCTATTCTGTCTGGCTATTGGCCAAATCAGCTTCTTTATTATCCAATGGTAATAAAATATATTCACAGAATACAGAACACAGAAGGGCATCCCGCATCACTGGCTAGCTGGTTAGCAGTCATTAATCAGATAGCTGAAAGCATTGGTAAGGCACATTCAGAAGTCAGTGATGGCACTTCTGGGATCAACTGGAGCTCCAGAGGGGAGAAACACAACTCTGATTTTCTTCTGGGCCAAGCCCTGCCCTCAATTCTCTCCGCATTTGACCAGGAGGGTGACCTCCCTCAGAGCTCCACTTTGTCTCTCCAGCCTTGCGCAGGACCCAGTGTTAAGAGCTATGTAATCATTTGCCCAGTGAATAAATGAAAATTTCTTGCTCAGAGAAGATAGCTCTAAATCTTTTTCATTCACCTCCTCTCCCTTCCTCTCCCCTCCCCCTGCCTCCTCTCCCACCCCTCCCTTCCCTTCCCTTCCCTTCCGTCCTTCTGTTGTTTCTTATCTTTGCTTCTTTTGGCAGTGTTTGTGGTAGAATCGAGGGCTGTGTGCATGCTCAGCAAGCACTCTGCTGCTGAGCTCTGTTCTCGGCCCCTTTATATTTTCTGACACTGTATGGAAAAGCTCTTTCTCCAACTCAGTTTCTCAAAGTCCGTTTAATCAGCATCTATTCATTGTGTCCAGAATTCAGCTCCAGATTTGCAGTGAGCCTGTCTTTCAAAAGCCCCAAAGTACTTTCATATTTGTTCTTTTAATTTGATCTTCCCAGTGGTTTCTGCGTTGGTGATTTTGTTTGTTTTGTTTTCAGAATGCATTGAATTCTTTCTGATGTGGCATAATATACTGGAAAATATCTTTTCCTGAACATTGAATATTTAAACAAATGCATTTTTATCCTTCTACACTTTGTCTCAACACAGCAAACTTGAATGGGCTACAAACTTTATAGCCTCAAAGCCTTTCAAGGCAACAACACCACTGAAAATATATTAATCTGATATCCCCTTATCTGGTTTTTGAGCTTTTGTCACCCCTTGCTGCAATCTACTTCCAGTTTTAGAGTAAAAAATATAAGGAGGTTACTTCCTAATTTTCCACACTGAGACCTAGAGAGACTCACATTTAGGCCTATTCATGCCAAGTCTGAAACAACAGGACCAGCCTCAGTCCTTAGGGTCACTGGATGTACTTAACAGCCTATGGTATAGTGCTTTGTCCCCAAGGCTTCATACAGTGGTCAGGTATCCACTCTAGCAGCTGAGGTAATACTAGATTATTTAACCGAGATTTACCTTCTTTGGGCAAACTGAATTGAAGCAGTTTCCTCAGTTTTTCTCTGAGGAAGCTGGCTTACCCCATATGGACTCTGGCTGTCAGACATTCCTCTCATAGAGGGTATGAGAAAACAGAAGGACATGGGCAGGCAGACAACTAATAAGCAAACAGAAGGAGAGGCGTATCCAAAGCAGAAGGGGTCTTACTAGAACTTCAGAATGCTAAAGATGAAAAAACCCTTAAGAATCATCGAGGGGCTGAGCAATTGATGAATCCAGATAACCTAACAACAAATCCAGATAAGTACATCGCAAGTAAAGTACAAACAAATGTCCTTCATAAAAATAGTTTATTTGGTCATGGTGACTCATTCCTATAATCCTTCCACTTAGGAGGTTGAGACAGGAGGGTAATTATGAGTTCAAGGCCAGCCTGGGCTACAGAGTGAGGCATTGTCTGAATTCCCCCTCAAGAAAATAACCCCCAAAATCTAATACAACACTTAACATTTTAGTTAATAGAATCAATGATATGTAAAAAGGATGAAACAGCATGACCAAGGAGGATTTATTCCTGAAATAAAGCTATTTCAACATCTAAGAATTAATCAATGAAATATATACTTAGACTAAAAATGAAAAACATGTAACTATGTCAATAGATTAAAAAAATGTGACAAAATTCAATGACTGCTCAAGATCAAAAGAACAACAACCTCAGCAACCTGGAAATAGAGGGGAGCTTTTCCAACTTGACAACCTGGAAACAGAAGGAAACATTTCCAACCTGACAAAATCAATTATGAAAACCCCACAGTTAATAACATGCTTCATAGAAAGATTGAAAACTTGTGCAACAGATTGGAAACAAAACTAGGGTACCTGCTTCCCCTACTACTTATAACTTTCTGCTGGTGGTTCTTGCTAGTGTATAAGATGAAGGAATAGAAAATACACAGAAAGGAAATGAAAAATTAAAACTGTGTTTATAGACAACACGATCCTCTGCCTAGGGAGTGCAAGGGACTCTATCAAGAAACTGTTAAAATTAATAAGTGACTCACACAGGACCCCATCCAAAGTTTACATACAAAACTGAATTATCTTGTATATACCAACAATAAATGCTTAAAAGTTGAAATGAAAATGACTTTTAAAATGTCATAAAAATTAAATATTGAGTTGGAGAATTATCTCAGTGCAGAAACCCTGCTTAGCATTAGGCTCAGCCCCCCCCCCCCAATGTGCAATACTGTTGTATGTAATGCATGTCTGTTATCCCAGCATTCTGCATGCTGAGGTAGGAAGATTGCAAGTTCAACACATAGAACACTCTTGTCTCAAAATAAACTGGAATATGAACAAATTTGATAAGAGATATACAAGATCACTGAAAAAAAATCACAAAATGTTGATGATGAGAGACAGTAAAGAAGACGTAAATAATTAGAGACATATACTTTGTTTATGGCCCTGAATAGTCAATGTTGTTAAAATGTCACATCTCTTGTATCCTGGTGATACAATGTGACCATAAGTAAAATTTCACCAAAGTTGATGTTTTTATTTTAGAATTTTCAGAGCAGACTCTCTAATTTGTATGTAAATGAAGATGGCATAAAAATGACAGACAGTTTTTTAGTCAGGTTATTGCTAAATAGTGTAGCCTGGCCTTGAACTCTTGATCTTTCTGCCTTAGTCTCTTGAGTGCTGGGATTATTAGCACATACCACCACACCTGGCTGTTGGAAGACTTAAATTATGTTATTACAAGATGTATTATATTGCTACAATAATCAAGAAAACATATCATTATTAGTATAAAAGTAGACATATAGAATAGAATTAAGAGTTGAGAAATGGTACCATATACATATCACTGATTGATATTTTTGACAGAAATGCCAAGACAATTCAGCAGAGAAAGAATATTTTTTCTGCAATAATTTATGGAGATTCAACTGTATGTCTACATTGAAAAGAATGAAGTTAAATATTTACCTTATATTATCCGGACCAGGGCTGTGACCAAGGGCCATGTCTGGGTCCATGGTCCTGGCGCAGCCAAGGTCTGTGTTGATGTCTGTGGTTCCTGAGATCATCAAATACCATGCCAATGCTGAGGGTCTAGACTGCCTCCTGGGGCCATGTTGGTGTCCAAGGGTCATGTTGCAGTGAGCGTCAGTTCAGTCCAAGTGACCTGTGCTGCCTCCTGGGACCATGGTGACATCTGGACCCAGACTGATGCTTAGGACCATGCTTGGGTCTATGGTCCTACCAGAGCCAAGGTCTGTATTGATGCCCATGGCTCATGTTGCCACCAAAGGCCACACAGATACTCGAGGTCTGGGTTTCAACCTGTGGCCATGATGGTGTCCAAGGGCCATGCTGCCACCAGGGACATCCTGATCTGACTGGCTTGTGGTATCATCTGGGGCCATGGTGTTGTTCAGGAATGGGCTGCTGCCTAGGACCATGGCTGGGTCCTTTGCCCTACAACAGTCAGGGTCTGAGTTGATGTCCAGGACTCCTGTTGTTACCCAGGGCTATGGATGACTGGGGTCTGGTCAGCCACTTTGGACTATGTCAGTATCTGAGGAACTGTACTATGCCCAGGGGTGATGTTGATCTGGGTGACCAGTGCTGCCCCCTGGAGCCATGGAGATGTCTGGGCACAGGCTACTGCTTAGGGCCATGTTTGGGTCCGTGGCCCTGGGGAGGCCGAGGTCTGGGGTGGTGTCCAGTTTCCACCGAGGGCTCTGCAGATGCCTGGGGTCTGGGGAGCCACCTGGAACCATGTTGGTGCCTGAGGGCCATGCTGCTGCTGGGGCCATGCTGATCTGAGTGTGCTGCCTCTGGGCCATGGTGGCATCCTGGCCTGAGCTGCTGCTGCTGTGGATCATGTCTGGGTTCATGGTCCTGCTGCATCGGGGGTCTGTGGTGATGTCCATGTCCTGTGTTAGCACGGGGATCATTGGAGTCATGCTGTGCTGAACCGGGTCTGCCCTTTTCTGGCCCTGGGATGTTGGTCCTGCCCCTTACTGTATACAGCACTACAACCTCTCAGGGGAGAGCTCACCTCTGCACTTGGGAAAGATGACCCCACCTGTGCCTCACCTGGGAGGCACACTCGAGTTGACCCTAGAGTTGACAGGGATGCAGGTGAGCTGATCCTGAGGGCATGAGAGCAGGAGAGCGGACCCTGTACCCTCTGGTCTGCCATGTGGTAGCATGGGTGAGGAAAAGATGCCCTTTCCCCTCACCTATTACCACCTCCTGCAGGTGAACGAGCTGGTCTTAGGGTCACAAGTGTGGGAGAGCTAGCCCTGACCCTCACCGGTGGCAACGTGTGAGAAAGCAACCTCAGCTTCCCATCCGGGCACCACACTGGAGCTCACCCTGTTGTCAGGGATGCAGGTGAGTCAGCCCTGCTGAGGGCATGAGAGCAACTGAGATGCCCCACCCATTGCTACCTGTGACAGGCAAGAGCTTTGGCCCCAGGGTCGTGAGAATGAGAGAACTGACTCTAATCTATACCAGTGGCAGCACACAGGAAAGTGGGCCCTGCATTCCACATGGGAAGCACGCTAGAGTTGACCCTATTGTCAAGGACGCTGGTGAGCCAGCACGGAGGGCATAAGAGTGGGAGAGCTGACCCCGCACACCCTCCTATACACCCTATTGCAATCTGGAGGGAGGGTCCTGCACCTTGCCTGGGCAAAAACAGTAGAACTGGCCCTGGCAATATGAGTGACCCAAGAACAGGAGAACTGGCCCCTCTCCTTGCTGCAGGATGCATTGGGTGGACTAGCCAAGGCAGTGCTAGAGAGCTCGCCCCCGTAGTGACGATGAGAGAAAGCTGGTAGGCTGACCAATCAAGCTACGACCCAGGGCTATGAGTTGACCCAGCCCAACATCCACCTCATCTATGAATTGTTGGAGCATGTGAAGGGGACAAACTTACAGATCCAAAACAGCAGGATCTCCATAACATAGGGTAACGACAGGATACAGATCCAAGAGCAGTCCCAGTGAGAACCCATTATAGGTGGTGTATCAAGCTAGAGGCCTTGAGCCAGACCAATGACTCCTAGCAATGAACACAGGCAAGTAAAGACGAATGGACTAAAGGGTAAACGGTGACTCAAGGGACCACACTACAGCTTCCAAGACAAGATTCTTCTCTTTCTTTTTTCTTTGTTTTGTTTTTTCTTTCAAATTTAGTTTTGATCTGTGGGGAAGGTGGCAAGGGCAGAGGGTGGATTCGAGGAGATGGGGAGATGAATGTGATCGGAAAGCATGATGTGAAATCCACAAAGAATCAACAAAAGTAAAAAAAAAATTACCTTATACAATATATTAAACTTGACTCAGGGTGGTTCATAGACGTAAATGTAAGAACTCAAATTGCAAAATAGAGGAGAAAGTTACGACGACCTTAGCTCAGGCCAATATTTCCTTTCTTTAATTTTTTTTAATGTAATGTGTATGAGTGTTTTGTCTGCTTGTATGCTTGTGCAGCATGTGCATGCCTGGTGCCTGCAGAGGTCAGAAGAGGGCATCTGGTTCCGTGGAAATGGAGTCACAGATGGTTGTGAGCTGCCATGTGGGTGCTGAGAAATCAAACCCAGGTCTTTGGAAAAACTGTCAGTGTTCTTAACCATGGAGCCATGCAAATTTCTTAAAAAGGACACAAAGAATATAGGGAGGCAGAGAGACGGCAGATCTTCGTGAGTTCAAGGCCAGCCTGGTCTACAAGAGCTAGGTCCAGGACAGGCTTCAAAGCTACAGAGAAACCCTGTCTTGAAAAACAAAACAAAACAAGACAAAACAAGAAGTAAAGAATATAAAACATGGAATTTACTTCATCAAAGTTTAAGAGTTTACTCTTTAAAGACACCTTTGGAGAATTAAAACTGCTACGAATTTAAGCCTGGACTACGGGATGACAGTCTGTTTCCAAAAGGGGAGAGAAGAGAGCGGAGGGGGGGGTATGTACACAAAGTGGCTGTGGGTAGCTCACACTGGAATCCTAGTATGTACATTTACTGTTGAATTCTATTATACAATTGTAGAAAATGCAAACTTATCTATGGTGACAGAAAGAAGTACAGCGGCTGGAGAGAGGTCTTTTGGCAGTGATGTATATGCTTGCCATCTTGATTATAGTGATGGCTTCACATACGTGTATGTGTAAAACCTTAACATCCTGTGTTCTTTAAATATGGCTCTTTATGCCAATTGCTTTATGCTTCAGTAAAACTGTTTTTAAGATGTGACATTTTCCTGCTATGTATTTTCACCATTAAAAAGTTAGGAAACAGAAGCAAAGAAAGTACATCTATAATTCCAATCACTTGATAGCAAACAGTGTAACTTGATATGTATTCTTTTAGATTTTCCTTCATGCATCTGTATAATTTTGTTAAAGACAGTATATATGGTAGGTACATGCTGTTTATAAAGCTTTGAAACTTTATTCATGTCTTAGAGACCTTTCCGTAATAAAATTCAATACCACTTCTTCAAAATGAAGCTGGAAGGAAGAACAGAAGGAAGAAAGAAAGGAAGGAAGGAGGGAAGGAAGAAAGGAAGGAAGGAGGGAGGGAAGGAAGAGAGGAATGGAAAGAAAGAGGGAAGCAGGGAAGGAGGAAGGGGGAAACTATTAAAACATGTTGGAACACAGATGGATATCAAAACCGTATTCCATGATAGAAGCAAATTGCTGCCTAAAATGCATATTGTATTATATGATTCCAGCTATGAAACTCTAGGAAATATAGAAATACCAAGGGATAAGAAGAACCGCAGTGGTTGGGAGTGGAGAGATGGTTCTGAGGGTTAGCAAATGCCACATTCACACATTTGCAGCCTCAGCACTAAGTAATCCAGGACTCCTACAGTGAAGATGGGAAGCAGAGACAAGATAACTGCTTTGAGGGTCATGGACTAGCCAGCTTGGAATACACAGCAGCAGAAACAACAGAGACTCTTGCCCACAAGGTAGCAGGTCAACCAACTCTAGAAAGTCCTCTGCCTTCTATTCATAGGGCATGGCACCCACAGGCACTCACTCACAAGTAAATAAACAAACACATGAACACTGAAAGATTATCATCTCTGGGGGGGGCGGGAAGGAGGAAAAGAGAGTTGGGTAAAAACAAGACATTACTGAAAAAAAGAGGAAAATTTGAGGGGTGAAGCCTATGCCCATGACCTTGCTTATGGTGGTAGTTTTCTGGTTTGTACAAATGTCAAAACTCATCAAATTGTACATTTGAAAAATGTGTGGTTTGTTGCATGTTAATATTTCCTCAATAATGGGTTGAAGAAAACCACAAAATTACAAACGAGGAAATTGAGGGTTAGAGAGGGCACAAACGATTGAAGGACACACAACGAGTCCTTTGCTGAGCCAGGACTAAAAACCTCACTTTTGGATGCCCAGTTCGAGGTTGCTTTCCCTACACGACAGCGTCTGATGGGCTTCTGCTAAGACTGCTCTCCTTGGATCTTCTTTTCTTCTGTCCTATCCATCTGAGTCTCTCACCTGGAGCTTTTAGGAAGTCACTGGCATTTCCCTACCCCTGCTCCAGACCTGTTTTTCTCTTTCCACCCACTTGGCCACTCATTATGACTTCTTTTTTTCCTAAGACGGTAAGTAAATCCTAAATTGCTTTTCCTGCAAGCTCGCTTGCTTCTTGGGGTGTTCTTCCAGTGCTCAATTAGGTGATGATTCCATGGCCTTGGTACTCCTGGACTCTAGGGCAATGTTTCCCAGTCTGGTTGTATGTCAAGGTCTCTACTGCCCTACGTCCAAGTTCCTTGTTCCACATCACTAGGCAGGCAGAGGCATTAAGCAAAGGCTGATCAATCATCCCCTGCTGTTTACAGATGATGACACAAGGCCCATAGATTTCATTTAAAAAAGGATCAAGGCCCTGGTACTTGCACCCTGCCCTCTTCCCTCTTTCTTTCTTTCTTTCTTTCTTTCTTTCTTTCTTTCTTTCTTTCTTTCTTTCTTTCTTTCTTTCTTCCTTCCTTCCTTCCTTCCTTCCTTCCTTCCTTCCTTCCTTCCTTTCTTTCTTTCATTTCTTTCTTTTTTTGATTTTTTGAGACATGGCTTCTTGTGTAGTCCTGAATTTTCTGGAACTCACTTTGTAGAGCAGGCTGGCCTCAAACTCACAGAGATCTACCTGCCTCTGCCTCCCGAGGGCTGGTATTAAACGTGTGCACCACTGCTGCCCAGCAAACCTTTTCTTTCTTCCCCTTCTCTGTCTGACTGTTTGCACATTAACATCCCTGTCCCATAACCTCTAAGTGTTGACTTGTAGCACTCATCTTGAGCAGAGTCTTGTATGGCAGAGAAAAGAAAAGTCAAGTTCTCAGTCTAAAAAGAATATGAGTGCGTTGTTGGACTGGGTTGGGCAATGGTGCCCAGACTAGGTGCTTCCTGCCAGGTTAGGATACCTCTACAGCCTCCTTGAAATCATATGTCTTCTTCAACTACCAGACATGGACAGTTGTAGGTCAGATGGCCAACTTTCTAAGTTCTAGATTATGGTTTGAATTTATCATGTTCTCTCACAAGCTCATGATTTGAATACTTGGTCCCTGCCATGACGAACTGAGCCTTCTGGACCCATGTGTCAACATAAATGCTTTGCTTCTTTAAGCTTTTCTGTCATGTGTTCTGTAACTGATGTCCGCTGCTGCCAGGATGTACCAATGCTTCTGTAGAACTCCAGATGAGAAATACATGTCACGACGACGAGCCATCTTCCCTTAGACAGTAAGTGCGTTGGGTCCTGCCCTAACCTTTGAGTGCACGTCTAAGCTCCAGAAGCTGCCAGCTTTGGTTAGCTGATTCTAGCGCTTAACCCCAACGGGTAAGAGGATCTCTCTGCTTCCAGAAGCAGCTTTCTCTACATTCGTAATTTAGTGTTAGGAAGGAAACCTGGAATGGCATGCCTGCGGCAGAAGACAAGGTAATCTGTCTAGGAAGACCATCTGCCAGGCTCGATATGACTTTGATCTTTAGAATGAGTCAAGAATTCAGAATGACTGCACAGTTACGGCCTGTTGTAGCGATTTCATGAAACATCAAAGCCCAGAGAAAATTCCAAGAAATCACTTAGGCCATATTCTTGCCTCTGATCAGGAGTCTGAAGATAATTGCTAACACCCTTGGTTTCCTTGTTAGAGCAGAGGGATGAAGTTGGGCAAAGAAGACAGAGGGGTTGGAAAGATGATGAACTGAGTTCAAAGGATACTGCCCCTGCCCCCTGCTGCTAAGTGTTTCTCACAGATCAGGCTAACCTCAAATTCACTATTTAGTGAAAGATGACCTTGAACTTCTGATCCCTCCTGCTTTATCTGGGATGACAGGCAGGCACAGTATGGTGCCTGGTTTAAATGGCATCAAAGATTGAGTCCACGGCATTGTGTATACTGGTTCATACTCTATCAATTGAGCCACATCCCCAGCGCCAAGTTGAGTGTTTTCTGAGGGAAATGGAGAGAATGATGGAATGTACAGAGGAAGGTAATCAAAACTGATTCCAGACCAGAGGACACTGCAGTAGTTATCAACCTGTTACCCTACTGAGCTCTTTCCTTAAGCTTCTCATCTGCCGTCCTAGAGCCGGCTGGGCTTGAACCAGTACTGGAGGGTTTGGGGTTGAATTCATCCTTCTGTGTTTCTGGAATGATAAGGGTGTGAGCTCTGGAGTCAGATAGACTTGGGTTTGGCTTTTACTTCTCATTTTGTTAAGTCTGAGTGCTAGAGATGGAACCTTGCTGACATGAAACACAGCCTCTGTCGTCAAGGGACATTCACAGACATGGGTTTAACTCATTCCCTGACTGTTTCACCTTGAGCAATTTACTTCACATCTCTGTGTACCAGCTTCCGCATCTGGACACCCAGCCTCATCAAAGATTTAGCCACACAAGAGACCTCTGGCAATTAGAAATTAAAAATTATCCTGTGATAAACAGATGACCGTTACTCATCCGAGGCAGCAAATGAAGGAAAACCTGTTCCTCCTCCCGCTGTGACAGCCCTCCATTAGCTATCCAAGGTTTGTCAAGCAGCTGTTACGAAATAGGATTAATGATTTCTCAGAGCAGTAGGCCCTCGCGGCATGACATCGGTCTCAGTATATTCACAAATCTGAAGTCTGTCAGTGCGAAGTCTGACCACTGACAACTAGAAGCCTGGCTTCTTAGGGTCAACAAAAGTGAAACTGGGGCCCAGGCCTAGCACTGGCTATTTGGCTGAGAAGTGCCTTGGCAGTAGTGGTAGGGTGGGCAGAGAGTTAAAGTTTGACTCTCTCTCCTCTAGTTCAGTTTGCTAAGAGGAGCAAGCCATCACGAGGATGGAGGAGCAGTAGCAAAGGAAGGCAGTAGTCACTGACACCAGCACTGAGTAAGCCCGAGTCCAGAGACTCAAGACAAACCTCTTGTCAGTGTGGAGAAAGGTCCTGACACCGCTGTATTTTAACATCAATTTCAGCTCACCTTTGAATCTTTTTGTCTTCTGAGATAATTTTTCAGTACTTATTTCGGTAGATTGTCTCATAGCACACACATAAGAAATGCAGGCAGTCTATCTCCTGCGTGCTGCTCCTTCTTTGGAGAAGTACTTGACAGCACAGACACCCTGTCCAGTTCTTCCCATGGTAGCCATGCTGTCTCATATAATCCTCACAACAGCTTCATAACGGAGGCAATGAGTGTTTCGTACACTCCTAAATAGACTGAAGTTTGACCAGTAGATGCTGTGATTTGGATATATTTCTGGTAGTGTTGGGGATAAAACCCAGGCCTTGTACACGCCACACAAGTGCTGCACTCCTGAGTATTGTGGATGGAGAGTTGTTCGTTTGGTTTTTGAGTCAGGATCTTGGTATGTATAGCGTAGGATGGCCCAGAACTCACTATGTAGCCCACGCTAGCCTTGAACTGGCAATTCTTGGACCTCAGTTTTCCTAGTGCTATGATTAAGATCTTTTGTGATTACCTTGGAACCCCAAAAGGCTCATATGTTAGAGGCATGATCTGCAGAGTGGAGCTCCTAAGGAGTGGTAGAACCCTTGAGATATGACCCGATAGGACTTCAAGTCATTGGGTGTATATTCTTGAAGGGAACATCGGGATCCTAGGCCCTTCTTCCCCCGTGCACTCTGTCTTTTACTCCTGTTCACAGAATGGGTGGTTTTGCTGTATTACACATGATCCATTATGATATGAACTATCGCTTCATGTCCAAAATCAGTGGGGCCAATGTATATAGTCAGGAAGTTCCAAATCTGTGAACCAAATTAACCCCTTTCTCCGTAAAAGTATGCATCAGGTATTTTTTTTTAAATAGTAGCAGGAAACTGACTAAAACATTATATTGCACATGGTTCTAAGTGGTAGAACTGGACTTCAACGTGATTCAGATTGACATTAAAGTCCACGCTGTTAGTGATTATGCTGCGTCTACTCTAAAAAAGTACTTTGGATTATGCAAAGAAAGAATTCAGGGTCAAATAGGTTGAGTGGCTTGCCCAGTACCAGTGGGCCTAACTTTGCATCTTCCAACCCTACCTCATGTTTATCTCCCTTATTCTCAACTATATCATCAATGGTGTGCCTTTGCATCCATGGAAACTATGTTCCACACACCTGTGGTCACCATGACTTTAGAATGCCAAAATATATAAATATGTAAGGATGCCTTATTCAGTCAAGGTCAGCGTTAATTTTTTATGATTATGAGGCCCACTCTGTACAAGGCTGGCCAAGGTGGAAAGAAGGCAAGCAGCTTAATTCAAGATCCCTGCTGTACCAGGATCAGAGAAATTCCTCGAAGTTCTTAACTTTCAAGTCTGGACTTGTTTCACTTGTGTATCTAAGCATGTGCCCACAAAGCAGCAACGACAGCAGTATGGGGCCAAAGAATTCAGACAAAAGAACCCTAGTCTGCTCCCAGTTTCTTTTAAATTGGATCTATGGAGTCCTACTGGCAGGGGTAAAGGGAACTGACACAGAAGTGAGGTGGCTAAAGAGAAGGTCATGAGCCCCCAGGGATAAGACGCTTGAAAATTATATCCCTTGGGTAAATTGAAGGCAGATAATATCAGGGTTTTGAAGGCTAGAAGGGTATTTCTGTAGAGCCTCTGTGGGGTTCTGGGAGTGGAGGTAGAATGAGGGCTATAGCACAGACAGAGCCATAAACACATTCCCATTCTAGCCCACAGTCATGAAGCCAACACTGAGTAAGAACCTGCCAGGCTTTGGGCCTGAGGTTCAGGGCTACCTGATGCTCAGGGTTACGGTGGCTAGGAGTGATGAAAGACAAAGGGTCTGGCCAGTACAAGCAAGAAGCTAATGTACATATGAAAGGAACTTTGTCCCAAATATCAGATTGTGGATAATGCTTAGCTACCTCATCTGCACCACCTTCCTGACTCTCACTGCAACTTGCTGCCTTCATCTATATGGTTGGCTTCCCTAGGGGCCAGGGTGGTGGTAATGGAGGGTGTGAACAAGCTCCAGGGTGAAGGAAAACAGAAGCTGTTTGTTGGAATACATGTTCTTTGGAAGGCCTGGGCTCTGGAGCAAGAAAAACTTTCAGAAAAATAATTTTTGCACAAAAAAATTAACTACGCATTTGAGTTTGAGATCCAGAAGAAAAGAACATGGAGCTATTCTGGATGAAGTTTTGCAGTCAGTAATATCAGGCTATAGAAGGGAATGAATGAGATGACATTTCAGGATCAGAAGTAGCTGTCAGTACCTCTAGCACCACCTTCTAGTTAGGAGGAGTCCATTTTACAAAAGCTGAGCTGCTTCAGAGTAGAGGAGGGGCTCATTAGAGACAATAGCAGCAGCACTGAGTTTTGCCCGTGCACCTACTTATTCAAGGGCTAAAGCTGACCCTCAACTTCTCCACTCCACTGGCTTGTATTATTATCTTCAGCTCCCACAAAAGCACTCTTCACTGTGAGTCCTAGAAAAAGAATTCCTCTGCCCCCTCACCCTGGGCTTCTTGCTCTCTGCAATTGCCTGCCAAGCCCAGGAAAATGGCATCATTGAAGAACAAGCCAACCGTTTGGTGCACTACCCTGGCCTCTCTGGTGAGAGATGGGCATGGAGACACTAAAGAATAGTATGGCAATTGAGTACCCAGCTGAAGCTCCACACAAACTAAACCTGAAGGCTAGCTCCACCACCAGCCATCTACATCCCTTCAGGTGACTTACTTAACCCCTTTACACTTAATTTTCTGCTGTGAAAAAATAGTAACATCACAGGATGGAGGTAGAAGGGACATTAGTGGCAGGAACACGTAATTTTATCATCCAAAGTCTGTCAGTTTTGATCGGAAATTTAATTTTAACAATTTGAACAGGATAAGGGCCATAAACTGGGACCTTCAGTCACTCTATTTATACATTTTTTTTTTCTTGAGGAAACATAGATTTGATTTTTGCAATAGATTTCTATGGAACTTGTACAAATGGCCTCCCCTGGAGCTCATTTTGTCCATCTTCACTAAAAAGGAAATAGAATGCAAGGAGTAGGCTGGGAATTAAACGGGGTTTAAGCCAGATCTTCTGGCACAGGCCTACAATTTCAGCTGCTGGGAGGCTGATGCAGGAAGATCTTGAATTCAAGGTCAGCAGCATGGGCAATTAGACTCTGGCTTGAAACAACAACCAAAATGTTTAGAGGACTGAAGATATATCCCAGAGGACTATTTCTCTCAGTTTGGGGGAGGTTTTAGGTGCACTCCCTAGTCGCACACATAAAATAAAAGCATAAAAGTTGATAATTGGAAAAAAGTTGATAATTGGTTCATTAAGGTTCATTAGGAATTGAATTTATTCCAATGAGCACTGTTTTTAACTACTGGTGACTGGGTAAAATAAGCGTTTTCAGTCCCTGAGTACCTAGAACAAGGACAAGAGCCTGGTACTATCTGGTCCTCAGCTTCATGCAATGAGAAAGAAGAAGCTCGAGGCTCATTCAGAATTCTCCATTGCCCAAGATGTGACAGAGGTAGGCTTGTCATGTGAGAAGTTGAAACTCAGGTCCTGAAGTTCTAGAGACGTGGCGGGATCACTGTTCTCCACAAAAAGGGTTTTTCCTAGGGTCAGCAGCGAAGTTAGGCATTGCGGTAGATGGGGACAGGGCAGATCCAGTCCCTTCTCCCAAGAAAATACAATGTCACATCTTAGTGTTTACAAAGCAACCTGATAAGAAAGACTCAGAGACCAAGTAATGGCAGTGACCAGGCAGTTGAAAGGAGACAGTTCTTTTGGGTTTTATTGTTGTTATTGTTTGTTTGCTTTGAGACAGGGTTTCTCTGTAGTATTGGAGCCTGTCCTGGAATTAGCTCTTGTAGACCAGGCTGGGCTCGAACTCACGGAGATCCGCCTGCCTCTGCCTCCCGAGCGCTGGGATAAAAGGCTTGCGTCACCACCGCCCGGCCTCTTTAGGTTTTTATTTCAATGAAAGATTCAGTAAAACATCTCTGTTTCACACAGCTTAGTAAAAACAGAATTTGCAAGTCAAACTTTCCATAACACACACGGGCAAAGAATCCAGGGAGGGGAAACACAACCCAGTGCCTGAACACCTGTATGTTAGTTGCCTAGATCAATGAAAGCTAAACCACAGACACAGGTGTGAGGAAGAAAAAATTCTGGGCCTCAGTATCGAACTGAACTTTTGCCATTTATTTGACTCCTGGGTTCACATTTCACATCACTAGAGAGAAAGATGATGTGTGGGGGGATCAAGTTCACATAAAAATAGTAGGACTGGAAGTACAGTCATTGGGGGGCACTTGACTAGCACAATGAAGGCTCTTGAGTGTATCCAGAGAAGGGAAGGGAAGGGGAGAGGTGAGGAAAGAAGGCAAGAGAGGATGCAAGAGAAGGGAAGGAAGGGGAGGAGGGTAAAGAAGAGAAGGGATTACTTCTGTTTGCAAAAACTAGAGACCTCAAGAGTGACCGTAGAGGGCACAAACCTACTACTTGGGGAAGTGCAGGCCCAAACTTGAAGATATTTGCCTTGTCCCCAAGACTCAGAAGCGGCCCAGTTCTCACAGATATGACAGTCTCTGAAGAACACCCACATATTTGGCTTCTCTTGTCTGACCTGAATGGGGGAGACCAAATGCTCCCAAGGCTAATTTCCTGACAATTAATTCAGAACTGATTCTTCCAGAGATGACTACATCCTGGGTGGTGTTCACAGCACAGGATTGTCCCAGAGCCCTGAGATGGGCTCTTCTGGGTTCCCACCATCTGGTGCCTTCCTTAAGCCTGGGGAGCAACTGGGTTTGCATGCTCTTCCCTAGGTGGCCTCAAGCTCTGAGAAAGCCCACCTCTTGCCCACTGTGCACTTCCCCTATGTAACTCAGCAACTCAGTCCCCGATGAATAAACGAAGCTGCCAGAGTCAAGCTCGAGTTCCAGCTCAGGCACCTGGTATCAGTATCTCATATGCTGATAGCCTGTTCTCCTGCTGTGTGTGTGTGTGCCTGTGTTTGTGTGTTCTCTCCCCCCACTGTGTGTGTGCGTGTGTGTGTGTGTGTGTGTGTGTGTGTGTGTGAACTCCTTTCTTGCTTCTGGAGATTCCTGAGGTGGGTTTTACAATTTTTTTGTTCTTGGTTTTGAGACAGCTTCTCATATATCCCAGGCTGTCACAAACTCGCTATGTGTCTGAGGATGACTGCGAACTCTGTATCTTCCTGCCTTCACCTTCTAGTTGATGGCAAGTAGCCAGCCTGCCCCATGATGACTCACCTACATGCTTCCTGGAGGCCGCTTCTCCCGAAGCATAGGCCTCAAGAGCAAGGGGCTGTTGTACTGGAGAAAATGCCTGTGACCAATGCAGGCATTTTGGAGACAATCAATATCCTTATCTAGACACAGGACTTGGCCAGAGGAAACGAGGCTCAGAGACAGTAGGAAGCAGGCAGGAAGCGCCTCCCAGGCAGGAAGGTGATTGAAACCCAGGCACCATTTATGCACTAGAGACTGTGTATAGCTCTTTGAGATTGCAGAGACCTCAAAGCTCCAATAAGGGTTCTAGAGATTCTCTGGCCTCTTCATTGTAAAGATAAGGAAACAGATGCTGGGAGGGGAGGTGGCCCATCCAGGGTCCCAAAGCAGCATACTGTTAGAGCAGAGACCAGGACCTGTGGCTGGGCCTCTTCTGCCAGAGCAGGTTCCTGTCCTCCAAACTCCCTCACAAGACACCTAGGTCCAGGCTGTTCAATGGACTCTCCTGGCCTCTTCTGGGAATAAGAGGGACCATCGTTGATCACTCTGGAATGTCTGATAGTTCGTCTTGCATAAGGACTGGGTTTTCTCCCCAAAGCTGGCTTGTGATTGCAGCCCACCTCTCTCCCAAGGAGACCCTTCACTCAGGAAAACATGCAGTTGGCTCCCATTTGGAAAACATCTTCCTAATGCCTCTGGGGTCCTCACTGGATTGGAGGCACAGCTACCGAAGAGTCAAGGTCCCCATAGTCTTCAAGCTTCAGGGGAGAGTGAGGCACATGTACCCAAGGACAAACTCCTAGGAGGAGAGAAGTGAGCCAGGCATGGGGTCAGAGGAAAGGGACTGTGTTGATCTTTGATGTATGCTAGGGAAGACCCAGAGAGGCCTAGGGGTTATTGGGGTAGAGGCCTTCCCTACCCTTTCTCAGAGGCTTCTCTTATG
This sequence comes from Myodes glareolus, assembly GCF_982192425.1. Classification (NCBI taxonomy): domain Eukaryota; kingdom Metazoa; phylum Chordata; class Mammalia; order Rodentia; family Cricetidae; genus Myodes; species Myodes glareolus. The sequence continues at coordinate 80,111,211 of NC_142053.1, read as the reverse complement.
GTCGACATAAGTTAACTCAGCTCTAGCATCTGTCAGGACATCCAGCTCTTCATTCATGGCTTTGACTCTGAGTGCCGTCTTGGAACTGAGGATCCAGCAAGGCCTTAAGTAGCACAAGGCACAGCCCCCACAGGTCTCAGGAGGAGCCTGTCAACCCATGGCTCCTGTCATTCAGTCTATTCAAGCTTCCACAGGTCTCAGGAGGAGTAGATCAGTGGTTCCTGTCACTCAGTGTATTCTGGAGGGGACACCTATGGAAAAATATGTGCACGTGGAAATTCTCTGTAGGTGACCCTCTCAGAGGGCATGAGGCAGGCACTTCTTTTTCTTTTTTAAAGAGATGGTCTCTCTATTATATATCCCTGGCTGTTCTGGAATTCACTACATAGACCAGGATGGCCTCAAACTCACAGAGATCCACCTGCCTCTGCCTCCAGAGTGCTGGGATTAAAGGCATGCACTGCCTGGCTGTGCCACGTTTTCTTGGTGTTCCTTGGGGGAGCAGGCAGAGTCTTCTAGTGCTGCCCACTGGAAAAAGCAGAGCAGTGCATTTTATGACATTGATGGGATGTCGGACATTTGTCACAGTATTTGGTGATGTTTTAGGGTCACACTAATCGTAGGCCATATTGATGGGATGTCAGATATTTAACACAGTATTTGGCGATGTTTTAGGGTCACACTCATCGTAGGCCATATAATGACAGCAAAACTGAGTGGCAGGAGTCCCTGACTACATCCTGAACTTCCCAGGAATCCACTGCTCAGATGAATGGCTGGGAGCTGGCCATCTGCAAGGCTGAGTGATGTGTACAGGAGCGCTCATCACACCGTTCTTGTGTTTAGGTTTGCCGCTTTCCATAACAGCCAGCTTTACATGTGGAATACAGACAGTTCTCAAGGAAGGTGTTTACCCAAGTGTGACTTACCTCACCCCCTTGGGAAGGCATTCGGTATGGCGATTAGCCTCCACAGAGGTGACCAGAGCCTTCTGTGTGTCTGTGTGCACTAGCAGTCCTGTGGGTGCACAGGCAACAGCTCGCGCCTGGAGAGCACTAGCTGCCCCTCACGTCAGTCCTCTCTTTCTGGTGGCATCCATGCTGCCTCTCTCAGCCTGTGGAGGCAGGACGTGTGCTGGGCAGTGGGAGAGAGAGGTCAAAGCCCTTCCCTCAGGAGAAAGGGAGGGAGAGAAGCAAGAAAGGCGCTGAAAGGCTGGAAGGAACCTGAGCTGAACCTGGGGGAAGAGGTGGCTGTCAGTCTCCTGATGTTAATTTCCTGTGTCTCCTTTTTTGTTGTTGCTTCTAGGACCCTCTCCACTCCTGGGGCTGCCTTCAACTGCTGATTCTCTGAAGATGTGGGAACTCTGGGAAAATGTCTGTTAGCACAACAGAGTCAATTCTGGAAAGGCCACTTCTGGTGCCTCTCATTCTGGGGAAGCTGTTCACCAAGTAGTAATTCTCCCTAGGTGACCACCCTGTGTCAAGACCTTCTCATAAGGCAGGAGTCTCCTTCAGTGGTGGATAACTTTTTCTTGCTATTGCTTAGGTGAGAAAGTCGACGCCTCCTGTGTTGTGTGATGGCCTATCAGTCTCAAGGAGTCTAAACATCCCAGGGACCCTGTGTTGTGGCACTGATACACTTCTAGTTGTGTGAGCCTAGGCCATTCTAGAAAAACCAGCTTGCTGATCTCTAGCAGTGATTTTTTTTATTGTTGAGTTCCGGTTTTGTTTCAGCCCCAAGGGGCTGTGAGTATCACGTACTCACACACTTTGGGCAGGAATTGTCTCAGTTACAAGGGCCTATTCCCACCTGCAATGTCAAAGTGGAAGAATTGACACACAGTCAATGACTTCTGTCCCTCTCAGTGAAGGCTTTTCCATAGCTAGAGCCACTCTGTTGTCATCATGTTTTGCTTCCCACTGTCCTGGGCAATTTGATTCAAAGGGCCTTCTGGTTGGCACTCTGGAGGTGGGTGAGGTCATTGAGCGGTCCAGCAATCAGCCTTTCAAGCTTCAACATGTGAGAGAGGAAGGGTGGAATGGCTTGAAAACAAAAGCAGTGGGGAAGGAGCAGTTGATAGCTGAGTGAGATCAGGGCCCAGACAGCCCCCTCTTTCTGCAGCATCCTTGTGGCTCCTGGTTGCTAGGAGCAGGCGCTTCTGTTGCTAAGCAACAGGAGGCTGGTGGATTAAAATCAATTTCCTGAGCTCACTGAAAGGGGGAGGGAGAGAAGATGGAATGCAGATGCCTTGGGGAAGATCTTTGCTGCCTGGAAACCTTGCTGGAAGATGAGGAGGGTGACTGTGCCCCACACAAGCACCCAGTACAGAGGCCTAGAAAGATTCTGGCAATTAAGGCGCTGATTAGAGCACTAATGGGTGCTCCCGCCGCTCCTCTGTGAGCCTCTAGCGAAGGCTATCAGTCCCTCAGGACTTCACGATCTGATTGGTCCAGTTTGGACTGGACATAAGTTTTCTTCTAAAGAAGAGATTGGGGCTATTTAGGATCTACATGTTCTCAATAGTACTGGAATCAAAGTCCAGGTGAATGGCAGGAACCGTTGAGCATATAATTGTCTGTCCTTTGCTTAGATAATAATCCCAGTGAAGGGGGCTGGAGACATGGCTTGGTAATTCAGAGAATTTGTTCTTGTAGAGAACCTGAGTTTCGTTCTCAGAACCCACGTGGTAACTCACAACCATTTTTATCTCTAATTTTAGGGCATCCTGCCCCCTCTTTTGACCTCTACGGGCACCAGGCATGCACGTGGTGCAAGTACAAATATTTAGGTAGAACACATAAAATAAATTTTAAAAATTTAAAAATCAAACTAAATAAATCTCAGTGAGGACAAGATGCTCTTTTTTTTTTTATTAAGCACATCTTTGTCCTCTGGACCATGTCATTGTTTCTGTGGCTCTTTCCTGTGAGGTTTAGAAAATTCCAATCCCCCTCTCTGTAGAGGCCTATAGCCCTCTATTCCTTGAACTTCTTCCTCCACTCTTCGTCATTTTTTAGGGGACAGGCTAGGGTTAGAGACTACGAGGAGGTGGCCTCAATTGTTCTATTCTAATCTTCCAATTCCCATTTTATATAGTCTTCTCAAAGGATGAGTCCCTTGGGTACATCCATTGGCTGTATCCAGCATCCAATTCCTTTCTCAATTTCTAGGCTTCTCTTGTTGTACTGCTTAGGCGAGGACCTCTTGGCCTAGACCAAAGGTGTGAGTCATAGAGAAAAAAACATGCATGTGCATGAGCTTCACAGACTTACATAGAAGATCTCTGTTCAAGAATTAGACATATGAAAAGCTTGAGAATCCTAGAGAAGGAATTCCGACTGCTGAAGTCTAGTCTAAAGATTAGCTACTTAAGGAGGCCGGAGATGTACTCAGTAGAGTGCTTTTCTAGCATTTACAAGGCCTTGGATTTGATCCCCTTACTGCATAAACTGGACATGGTGGAGCATGCTTGAGAAGCCCAGCACTGGAGAGGTAGAGACAGGAGTATCAGAAATTCAAGGTCATCTTTAGCTACATAGTGAGTTTGAGACCCTGTTTCAAGAAAAATGTTCACTGAAGATCTCTGAAAATTGCCTCAATTGTCTACAACAAAACTGTAGTAAATCTTGGTAAGAATTACACTAGTCTATGGTACTTGTGCCCTCATCTACTCCCATTCAACTTAGTACAAATTAGTGTAATTTTGAAAGAGGGACTGTTAAGGAGAAAATGCCCCCATTGGATTGGCCTGTGGGCAAGCCCGTGATACATTTTCTTGATTGATGATTATTGTGGGAGGGTGTAGTTCACTGTGGGTGGTGCTGCCTTTGGGCTTGTGGTTCTGGATGCCTTTAGAAGGCAAACTGAGCAAGCCAGTAAGCAGTGCTCCTCCATGGCATCTGCGTCAATTTCTGCCTCCAGATTCCTGCCTTGAGTTTTTGCTTTACTTCCTTCTGTGATGGACTGTGATGTGGAACTGTAAGCTTTTGGTCATGGTTTTAATCAACGCAATCAACACCCTTTCTAAGACACATTCCCAATCCCAAACTCAGTATCTATGGAAGTTTTATTCTGGAGTTGGATATAATCAGTACATGGTGTTTCTTTTTCTAGTAGCTCTTGCTAAAGGGTAGCAGTTTGACTCAGAAGGACTAGGGTGCTGGAATTTCTCTTCCATTATTATTTTTTTAATCTCTGAAGCTTTATGCTACTTCTAGGGGTGGGGCACGAGGTCTAGGGAGTCCCTTTCCCTCTGAGCTTCCATTAGTAAGAGTGGAACTCTGTGCTTCAAAAATGACAGGTCAGTAATACTGTGTTCAGATCATCTCTCCTCCAGCTCACTCATTGGAAGAGGGGTCTATGCTAAAAGAGAAATGTGGAGGAAAATGGTGGCTTCCATTCTTGTGCAGCAGCCTGTTCACAGAACAAGTGTCATTCTTTCCCTGCTTCCATATTTAATGGACCAGAGCAGTGGTTCTGTCCAGAAGCAGATATAAACTTTATAAGAACAGACAGTTTCACAGGGCAGTGATAGCACACGCCTTTAATCCCAGCACTCGGGAGGCAGAGGCAAGTGGATCTCTGTGAGTTCAAGGCCAGCCTGGTCTACAAGAGCTAGTTCCAGGTCAGGCTTCAAAGCTACAGAGAAACCCTGTGTTGAAAAACAAAAAACAACAACAAAAACCAAAGAAAGACTAGACAGTTTCTGGATTATGGTGGTACAGCATTTGCCCAACATCTTCAAGACCCCAGGACTGACCTCTAGGGCCACTTGTAGACAAAGAAAAAAAAAGGTCAGCTTGGTTTTTTTTTTTTTTTTCTAAAAGAAAAGAGTGGTGAAATTGTTACCTAAGGGATTTGTCAGAATGAGGCAGTCGTCATTGTTGAATAATTAAGAGGAGTCTAGTAGCAATTACAGAATGCTTAGGCAAGATATAAGTTTAATAGAAAGAACCAGAGCAAAAGCTAAGAAAAGCCTTCTTACGGTCTGAATAAGCCTCAGAGACAGTTGAAGCCCTGTTCTTGTAATGGCCTTGACTTTAATTGGATGAGATTGTAGAATAATTTATACTCTAGGGCATTGTTAAAAATGCAATAGTGGAATTATGAAGCAATTAGTGCAAGCTAATAGGTGGGCGTGATATCACTAGAGATAGATTATCCAGAAGCTAAAAAGGAATCTCAGGGAAAGAGGCAGAACCGCACTAAAATCACAGTAACAGGGGCAGCAGAAGCGGCATACATGAGCAAGATTGGGGTCTCCAAAGGGCAGCATAAAAGCTGCACAATGCAGGGAAGTAAACTTCTCTGTGCTCATGTAGCAAAGTCAGTAATAATATCAGTAGTTGCTACAGTGTGATATTTGAAATATCCAGTTTTCAAAACATTTATGAGACATGCAAAGAAACAGGAAATTGGCAGATAAACAGGAAAAAAGCAAGCAATAGTGTCTCACGGGGGGAGATGGTGCTCACAGAAGACAAAGCAGCTGTTGTAAATGCTTTAAGAACTAAAAAAACCCTAAGCCTAAAGAGCCACAGAATGTGTGATGACAACGTCATTCCAAATAGACCTTCAATGAAGAAATAAGAGGTACAGAAAAAACTAATAAAAAATTCTATACTGAAGAATATAAAATCTGAAACAAAAAAATTGGTTGAGGGGCTCAGCAGTACATTTGAGACAGCAGAAGAAAACTCAGCAAACTCTATGATAAAAAAATGGACAGAGCTTAGAGAAATACGGGGCACTTATAAGCACACATATGTGCATCCAATGGAACTCTGGAAAGCAGAAGGGCAGGGATAGAAGTAAATATTTTAAAAGAGTAAGGATGCCCCAAATTTCAAAGCCAGATATTAATCAACATAGCTAAGAAGTTCTACAAATAACAAATTGAGTGAACACAAGAGGGGACATCCCAGGTAAGCCACAAAGTGATGAAAGCCAACAAAGAGGCATCTGAAAAGAAGCAAGAGAAAATGATTCATTATGATTAATAAATAATAGAAGCCAAAGGCAGTGGGGTGATATATGCAAAGAAAACTGCCAACACTAAATTTTACATATATTTCATAAGTAAATAGGTAGAGGCACAACCTAGATTGCGAGTCACTATGGCCTGGGGAAGTAGATAGTGGTAATGGTTCTATCACATTAGAAATATATTAAAAACAATGAATCACATACTTTAAAGAAATGAATTACTTCGTCTGGGAATTTAAGGTTAATAAAATTTTAAGTTGGATATAGTGGTCCATGCCTACAATTCCAGTAATTTGGAGACTGAGACAGGAGGATCATAATCTTGAGGCCATGCTGGGGCCACATTGTGAGTTTCAGGGTGGCCTGGGCTACATAGTGGGAAGCTGTCATAAAACTTTTAAATCTTAAATCAACAATATAAATTTTTACCTAAAAAAGCCTAGAAAAATACAAAAAGATCAGAGTAAACTGAAGCAAACAGTCAACACAAAAGAGTAGAGCAGAAATAAATAAGAGAATAAAAACAATGGAAAAAAATCAATGAAACCACAAATTAGTTCTTTGAAAAACTCTACATACAAAATGGACAAACTTAACTAGACTTACTAAGGCAATAAAAGAGAAGATAGAAATTAATAAAATTAAGAATAATAAGAAGACATAAGTATTGGTCTTACAGAAACAAAAGGAAATAAGGAATGCCATTAAATTCAATTACTTAGATGAAATGGAAACATTTCTAGAAAGTCACAAACAACCAAAATCCATGAAAGACCCAGAGAATCTGAATAGAATTATAGTAAGAAATGTAATAATACTAGTTAAATACTCCACTGCTTGCCGTTAAACTTCATCTCCTTTGTGACTTTTAAAAAATATTAAAAGAAAGATTAATAGCAATTTTCATAAACTTTTCCAGATCCCAAACCTATTAAAGATATAACAAGAAAAGAAAAACACAGGCATATCTCTTTTGGGTATTGATGCAAAACTCAACAAACCCTGACAAATTGAATCTGATTACATATGTAAAAAGATTATATATATGACCATGCGGATCTTTTCTAGGGATACCAACATTGGCAATGTCTGATAAAAAACTAATATAGTGTAGTATAGCAATAAGAGGCACAAAAATTAGCAAAAAATTGTTTATTTTAAAAACACAATAAACTAGGAATAATATTTATTTGCCATGCAAACTGACCAACTGAGTTCTATCCTCAGACTATGTGTGCAAAAGCTGGATGCAGTAGCATGCACCAATAACCCTAGCACACCCCTGGGAGACGGGAGGTGAAAACAGGAGTATTGCCTGGGAGCATATGGGCCAACTAGTTTAGACTATGCAGATCGACAGAAACAATAACCAACATCTTGCCTCAAACAACTTTCTGGAATCGGCTCCAGAAAGTTGTCCTCATCCCTTCACCTGTGTGCCATGGCAGGCTCTTGCTTGCACATACACACACTGATAATAAATAATAATAAATAAGATTTGAAATCTCAAGGCTAAGATCATAATTGTTGGTGAGAGATTGATGCTTTCCTTGTAAGATGAGAAAAATGTCAATGATATCTGCTATGATCATAGCTATTCAACATCATGCTTGAGGTTTGAGCCAGACCAATAACAGGCATCCAGATTGAAAAGCAATAAATAAAACTACCTCTGTTTGCAGATGAAATAATCTCCCATGTAGAGAATCCTAAGAACTCTACAAAAAACTGTTAGAACTAATCAATTAGTCCAGGAAGGCAATAAATACTAATCTGAATATACAAAGATTAATTATATTTCTATATACACTAGCAATAAAGGATTTTAAAATAAAATTGAAAAAATAATTTCATTATAATCATATCATAATGTACAAAAAATTGCAGTTCACTTATGTGAGTTCCAGGTCATCCAAAAATAAACAAACAACTCTGATATTCTAAAAGCTACAATATATTGCTGGAAGAAATGAAAACCTAGTAAAATAGGAACATCCTACCATCATGGATAAGAAGACTCACTGTTGGTAAAGTGGCACATTCTCAACTTACTACAGACTCATCAATACTTTTATCAAAATCTTAGCTGAATTTTCTTTTCAGAAATTATTCCAAATGTAAGAGAACGAGAATAGACAAACAACGTAGGTTCACAGTTCCTGATTTTATGTTTATCACAAAGTTACAGCCATCAAGACAGCATGGTACTTGCATTAAAATGTACATATTGACAGACGAGATAATATTAACAGTCCATTAAAATGTTGGCAGTCATGAGTTGAGAGGAAGAGAAAGTAAACAGGTATTATTTAATGTGTACACAGTTTTAGTTTGGAAAGATGGAAAGTTCTGGAGATAGATTAATGGTGATGTTTGCACAACAATGCAAATGAATTGACTGCTACTGAAATGTCCACTTGAAATGGTGAAAATAGAATTGGCAAGATAGCTTAGTCAGTAAAGGCATTGACCACCTTAGAGAGCCAGTGAAGTCAAGGACCACAATGCCTCAGTTCTATGAACATGGCAAAGCCTTCCTCAGGTCCAAGCTTAAATGCTGATAGTGTGTGCAGAAAATGTCCACTGTAGCTTTTCCCCGCTTGGTGTTTACGGGTTGAAGACTGTCCCTGTACAGAGACTGCTTACCAAGATGAGTTAAAGCTGCCTCCTTGATTCAGCTGTGTCTACAAACTCCACCTCCTTATTCATTGTATACAATAAACCCACCTCCTTGTTCATTGTGTATAATAGTCTTGCCTTCATGTTCTGCTGCATATAGCAAACACGCTGAGTGGCTGGGGTGCTGCAGTTTCTCTATCTGAGAGCCTAGACCCCCACTCCCAGCCTTTCTGCATCTCTGTGTCCATGTCCTTTCTTCATTTCCTCACCACCCCTAGTCAGGATGCAGGACCAAGCCATGCAAGGACAAGGTAGCCACCAATCTTGAAGACTTGAACTCAATTGCTAGGACCTATATGATGGAAAACGAGAACTCCTCCAAATTGTTCTACACACATGTTGTGACATGCACAGGAAAGTGCACACACGTGGAAATTGAATGTTAAAAATAGCTGAAATTCTAAACGTTATGATATGCATATCTTACCACAACGAAACAACTTACATATTTTGTGCTTTAAAAGCTGCTAGTCAGTCAAAAACACGTGTTGCTCTTGCAGAGGATCCATGTTTTGTTCCCAGTACCTACAGCAGGCAGTTTAAAAGTGTCTGGTATCTCAATTCCAGGGTCCAGGAGATCTGATGCCTTCATGTAGTCTCTGACGCCGGCATGAATGTGCGTGTGCATGAGCACTCACACACACAAACACACACACACACACACACACACACACGCACACACACATACACATTGGAAAGTAAAATAGAAAAAGAAAGGACAACCCACAAAATGGGACAAAATATTTGCAAATCATTTATTGCTAAAAGTTAAATACACAGAATATATACAGAACTAGTTGTGTGTTGTGTCACATGCCTGGGATCCCAGCACAAAAGATGCCAAAAAAAAAAACCCAGAAAAATAGTGAGCTTGAGGCCATTCTGAATTTCACAGAAAGACTATTTGTTAAAAATCAAAACAACAACAACAACAACAACACACACACACCGAAACAATAAAAAACCTCTTACAATTCAATAATAAAGAGACAAATGGCATCACAAAAAAAGAAAAAGAAAAAGAGGCTGGAGATGTAGCTCAGTGGTAGACTGCTTGCCCAGCATTCATAAGGCCCTTGAATTAACCTTCAGTACCGTTAAAAACAAAACAAAACAAAAAAGCAAAAGTATGGTATGGAGTTTGGAAGTCATCACTCTATTCTAACAACCAACAAACATGTAAACAAAATTTAATCATCAACAACTAACTGTTCATAGAACTAACGGCCAAACAGAAATAAGTCTATAGGTAAACCAATTATAGAAATGGACAAGCTAACACAGAGGAGCACACCAGCAGAGGAGAAAATGCTGTAAGAACCAACAGGAAAACCCAAACTATAACTGACAAATTGCTGGAAGTTCATGGCACACAATCAGAGACTTAAAGTCTCTGAGGAGTTGCTAATCATAGGAGCACCCTCGTGTTTTCGCGAACTACACCTCGGAGATCTACCAGGTTCTCACGGTGAAGACTGAAAAAAATAACCTCGTATCTCCATCAGAAGAAATTAGTACTAACCATAATGAAATCGCTCATAAGTGGTTTTTAAACATAAAGCAAAGAAAACCAGCCCACAAATCACAATCCCAGAGAACCTAGACAACAAAGAGGCCCCTAAGAGAGACTTACATGGATCTAATCTACATGGGAAGTAGAAAAATACAAGATCTCCTGAGTAAATTAGGAGCATGGGGACCTTGGGAGAGGGTTGAATGGGGTGGGGGGAGAAGCAGGGAGGGGAGCAGAGAAAAATGTAGAGCTCAATAAAAATCAATAAAAAATTGTATTAAAAAAACCAGACTGGAGAATTTTGTTCTTACAAAGCCTGCCTACATTCAAGAGACACAATCAACTAATCACTACCCTCTCATTTGTTTTTAAAAAGAGGATCTTGCTGTGGAACTTTGCCTGAGCTGGTTTTGAACTTGCAGTAACCCATCTACTTCAATGCTAAGTGTATGCTACCAACCTTAGCGAAGATTTTGAAGCTGAGTTGAACTTTGATAAAGATATTTTAATATAAGCTTAGGCATGAGGAGTAAGAGAGTAAAAGGTGCATTCAAGGAGAAAGACAGATTAAATAGTGGGTATGGGCTTCTTTAGGAAAGAATGACAAAGAAACTTTTTGCGTTTATGTGTTCATGTGTGCTTGGCCATGTATGTTTGTGTGGAGGTCAGAAGTTAGAGTATATCTCTCACCTCTACTTTCAATATAACAAACCAATACCTATTACTAATCCTACTGTGTGTGTCTTACTCTATCATTTTCAACTTTGTCTTTTGTTTATTCATTTGTTTTTTGTTTGTTTTTGTTTTGATACAAGGTGTCTCACTGACTCCAAGCTTACTATTTGTTTAGACTGACTATCTAGCAAGCTGTAGGGATCTACTTGTCTCTATTGTCTCCACCCACAGTTCCGAACTCACCATCCTGCCAGGCTTTTACACGGATGTTGGGGATATGAACTCAGGTTCTTCCTTGTGTTTGAACTGTAGGCGCTTTATTGACTGAGCCATCTCCTCAGTTCACCCCCAAGGGGAACTATTTCAATTTTTAAATTCCATTTACTCGTGTGTGTGTGTGTGTGCGCTCGCGCGTGCATGCATACTTGTCTAGCATACGAAACACACTAGATTTGATCTCCAGCTCTAAAAACAAAACAAAATGATAGCACTATGTAACAGAAATGAATAATGCCTTTGATGGGCTCCTAAGCAAACCAGATATGGGTGAAGAAGAAAGTACAAACCATAATCCCAGAGAATTTAGACAACAATGAGGACACTAAGAGAGACTTACAAAGATCTAATCTACATGGGAAGTAGAAAAAGACAAGATCTCCTGAGTAAATTGGGAGCATGAGGACCTTGGGGGAGGGTTGAAGAGAGGAATTGGGGAGAGGCAGAGAGGGGAGCAGAGAAAAATGTAGAGCTCAATAAAAATCAATAATTAAAAAAAAAGAAACTTTAAAAAAGAAAAAAAAAGAAAATGTCTCAGCTTGAGGAAAAGCTAGTAGAAACTTCCAAAATGGAAAAGCAAAGGAAAAGATAAAAGGTTGAAGCAGATTTTATCCACATGCATGTATACATATACATTATAGATTAGAGTTCACATGTGAGATAGAACATGCAGGCTTGTCTTTCTGTGTTTGGATTACCTCATATAATATCATACTTTCCAGATTCTCTCATTTACCCGCAAATTTATCCTTTATTTTTATGTACAGCTGAATAAAATTCCATTATGTTTATGTAACACATTTTCTTTATCTATTCCATCAGTTGATGGATCATGAGAGGGTGAAATTAGGTGCTGAGGAAGGGTAAGGGGAGGGCAGAAGGACACATGTGGCATGAAAGAGGAAAGGACACTGTTCGAGGAGGCTACAAAAGGGGAGGGGGCCAATTGTGGTTGCATGTTTTTAGTCCCAGTACTCTGAAGGGAGAGGCAGGTGGATCTCTGTTAGTTCCTGGTCTACATCACAAGACTGTTTCCAAAAAGGGGTTCAAGTGGGGACATGGGAAGGTGGGAGATGGAGGGATGAGGAAAATATATGAAAACAACCCTTTGTTTGAAATACATAATCATATCTAACTCTGTGTATGTTAATTTAAAGATTAAAATGTGAAAGATGGAGAAGAATGGCCAAGAACTGTGGGACAGTCATTAAAGGTATAATGAGTAATAGAAACAAAAGAATAAAAAGGGAAAGGAACAGAAAAGATCTGAAAAATTGATACTTGAGAATTTTCTCAAATTAATGTCAGACACCAAACAATAGAACCAGAAAACTCAATGAAAAATCAAGCAGGTTCAATGCACAAATTACATTTAGGCATATCATATTCAAACTGGAGAAAAATCAAAATTAAGGGGAAAATGTTTAAGACAAAGCAGGAAACCACATAACTTGTAAAAGAGCAAAGATAAGAATTACGCCTACTTTTTTCTTCAGAAACCATGAAAGCAAGAAGAGAGTTGGGTAGAATATTTGAGGCATCAAAAGAAAAACCTTACCAATCTAGAACTTTTTTATCCACATGATACATTCATTACAAACAAGAAAAGGAGCGAAACTGTCTTACACCAAAACAAAATGGAAGAAATTTGTTGCCAATACAAATGCCAGGCAATTACAATTTTTCAGGGAAAAGAAAAATTATATAAGCCAGTGACTTTGAGTGTGAGTTGTGTTTAGTGGTGTAAACCCGAAATTCCAGTTACTCTTAAGGACTGTGGCAGGAGGAGTGTAAACTGGAGACCATTCTGGGCATGATAATTTGTCTCAACAAAATACATTTTTATAAAACGGTTAGAGGTGCACTTGCCTACCCTGTGTGAGTCCTTGACTTCAGTACTCAAAACTGCAAAGCAAAAGGGAAACCTTAAGTCTATATAGGGACAGGAGGAACCTGGATTGTATAAGAAAGCAGGCTGAGCAATACATGGAGAGCAAGGTAGTAAGCAGCACTCCTCCATGGTTTCTATCTCTGCTCTTGCTGGAGTTCCTCTCCTGACTTTCCTTCATCATAGACTGTAAGCTGTAAAATGAAATAAACAAGTTTTTGGGGAGATAAACAACTCCCCAAGTTGCTTTTGGTCAGTGTTTATCACAGCAACAGAGAAGTAAACAAGGACTGATAGACCTATATTTGTAATAGCTCATTGACAATTCAAAAATTACAATATTTGTAATAGCTCAATGAAAATTCTGTCATTTTCAGCAACATGGGTGAATGGGAAAGCATTATGTTAAATGAAATTTGTCAAGAAAGGAAAGACAAAAACTGTGAGTTCTTATATTTGGGAGCTAAAATGTTGATCTCAAAGAAGTAGATAATAGAGTAAAAATGATCAGCCCTTGAGAAGGGTGTCAGTAGCAGTGGAAAAGAGGTTAGTTTATGTGCAGGTCCATACACAGAATAACTTCTGAATGCAGTGATAAGATAATGACGGTTAAAAATTAAATGACTATCTCAAAATAGTAGAGGATTTTGAATGTAGCTAACACAAAGAAATAATACATACTTGAGAAAAACAGGCTAATTGCTCTGATCTGATCATTGCATACTGTATATATGTATGGAAATGACACAGTGTATCACATAAATATGTACAGATGCTATGTTTTAATTAAGAATTTAAGAATCTTAGAGTCATCTTCAGAGCAGGAAAATTTATAAGAGATAGTGAAGGGCACCATATAATGATAAAGGGATCAATACTCCAAGAAAACAGCATTCTTAGTGTGTATCTGCCTTACAACAAAGCATCAGAATATATGAAGTAAGCAAGAAACACTCAGGTGATCTAAGCTGGTAGATGATACACAGGTTAAGTCTTCTAGAATCTCCAGGGAGTGGACAGGGAAAATTTGGTAAGAGCGATCAGACAGTGTAAACAACATGTGGGTATCTCTAGTTATAGTAAAGCAAAACAGACAACTTTATAAAGCAAGAGAGAAGGTTTAGAGTTCATCCTGGTGGTTTGACTCAGTTTAGTGAGATGAGCATCAACAACAGTGGAAGTCATGGCTTAAGTCAGAGAGCCCCAGAAAGTCTACGGAATACTTTCAATAACAAACATTTTCAAGAGTAGGAGAGCTTCCAGGCTGCTGGCGTATTTCCATCAGAGCACATATCCCGCCTAATCTCAGCTTTTCTGTACATATGCCTGTTGTTTTTTTACTCTGTTGCTCCAGTCGGGTCAGTCCCAAAGCTGTGCAGGTTGGGGCAAGTGGTGTCTCAATAAGAAACCTGACTACAGGAAATCACATTGGTTAGGCAAGTGAATGCTCCTGTGAGAAGCACAAAGGTAAAGGCAAAGGAGATTGCATTTTATTTATTGGGTATTAAACATGGGGTAAATAGAGTCTAGAGAAATGGATTTATATACACGGACTCCAAAGGTTACACTTAAAACTCAGGGCAACAAGGTTAAAAATGTGCCACTCACTCAGTTCTTAGACTTCTTCATACAAGAGACTTGTCCATGGTTTCCTAAAAAGAAGATGGTAAATCTAAGTACTTGGGATAGGTTGGAGAAAGAATGAGAGGTTAGTACATGGCAGAAGGCCTAGAAAAGACGTGGTTGATGATCTGAGATCGCCTTGGTCCATGTCCTATTCATAAGAAAAATTATACCTCATCTGCTTCAGAACCAGGTCACAGGGCTCAGTGTAAGCCCCTGTCTGAAGGATAGGAGAGACTAGCACCTAAAAGCATAACTTCATCTGAGTGGTGTCTAGGCCTTTCTGCCCTCCTTTGTGAGCTCAATTTCCCTCACAAAATCTATCAACCTGAGTGGACTCTGAGGGTTCCAGGGCTCATACAGGTTTCGAGGTAAGTGCGTATGTTTTAGTTGCATGCATTAGTTTCAGCAATGCAGGACTTACAATTGAAGACTTCTCTTAAACAAAGAGTATTCACCCTAGCAATCAGTCCATTACAAGCAGTCCTGAGAAAGGCATGTAGTGGGGGATTTTACTAATTTTTGAACTTTTCCAGTTTTTGAACAGGATGACTCAGGCCAGAGGCTAAGGTGTTTTGTATTATTTCTCAGCTCACTTGGGTCCCAGATACTACAGAAAACTGTGCAGGACTAGATGTCAAGCGGCATTAGGCTCATATAAAAAATAAAATAAGTGAGATGCAGAGAGATAGTGTACCCCTGTATGAATGAGCATTCATGACATGATCATGTCAAGAACACCAGTGCCTCAGACCCATGTGAAAGGCAAGGTCTTCCCCTGGCCCGAGTACAGATGCTGACAGTGTGTACAAAATATATCAACTAAGCTTCCTCCTCTTGGACTACTGAAGCCTGAAACTGCACTCCTACAGAGACTCCCTACTGAGGGAGCTGACCTGCTTCTCCAGCCATATACAAGACATGCACTGAGTTTCCAGGCTGCTGGTACATCTCCATCAGAGTACAAGCCCACCTCATCCCAGCTTTTCTGCTCATGTGTCTGTTTCCTCAGCCAGGTCAATCCCAAAGCCATACTGGCTGTAGCAGTTAACACATTATTATTATTATTATTATTATTATTATTATTATTATTATTATTATTATTATTACTAGTGGTGTGCTGGGAATTTATGCTGGGGCCTCACTCAAATATTAATCTTCCAGAGGAAAATGGCATTTAAACTTACTACATCCCACGCTCTCAAAAACTGCAAACATTTCCACTGAAACAGTAAGATATAAAAAAGCCCAACCACTGATATAATCCCAGTTGTGCAAGTCCCAACACAAAACCACAAGAAACATGAAAAAAAAGAAACAAAACCTAAGGCAGCATGACTCCTCCAAAAATTACTAGTCTCATAGTAATGGCCTTAACAAGAGAAAATTAGATTAAGTCTCAGATAAAGAATTCAAGAGATTCTTTATAAATATGCTTAAAGAAATCAAAGAGTACACAAACTCTTGGAAGAATTTTATATTGAAAAACATTCAGGTGAATGAAATAAGGCAATCTGTAAAAGATATGAGAGGGAAATTCAATAAGAAACAGATATACTGATGATAAAACTAATGAAATATTGAGAACAAAAAATTCAATAAATTGAATGAAAAACTCCATGGAAAGTCATGCCAATAGAATGTATTAAGGGAAAGACAAACTAACAGAGAGAAGACAAAGGTAGAGAAATTAAAATATTCAGATAATGGAAAAGATAGATTTTTAAAAATACAAATAGAACACACAAGATCTATTCAAACATTATAAAAATCCTACACATTATGAATATAGAAGAATTCATACCAATGATATAGAAAGCTTTTACAATAAAATAATAGAAATTTTCCAAAGCCTAGGGAAAGAAATGCCTGTCCATAGACAGAAGAAATTTAGAACACCAGACAGATAAGATCAGAAAGGAAACTCCCCATGTCATACTATAATCAAAATACTGAATATATAAAACAACAACAAAAGCATGTTGAAACAAGAGAGAAATAACAAGTCATATATGAAGGTAGCCCTTCAGAATAACAGATTTTCAATAGGAACTTTAAAATGCAGGAATGTTTGAAATGGTGTGTTTTAATTTCCAAAAGGCAACTGTCAATCCAGACTATTGTGCCTGGGAAGACTATCTGTCCTAATTGGAGGAGAGACAACAGTCCATAACACAAACAAGCTTAAGTAACTCATGACCACTAAACCAGTTCTACAAAAGATAGCTGAAGGTGTTCAGTTTAAAGAGAAAGATAAACACATCCAGAGGCTACGGGAAAGAATAAGTCATGATAAAACAATAGTTTTAAAAAAGAAAAACAGGAAAAAAATCAAGCACTGCAAAATAAATAAAATGATAATAATTAATATATGTATTTTAATGATAATCCTGAATATTAATGGTGTCAATGCCCCAGTCAAAAGACCCAAACTATCTGACTGTATTAAAGCAAAAATACAGAGCTGGATTGTATTGACTGAATTGGTAGTAGAGAATTTGTAGTAGAGAATTGGTAGTAGAGAATCAACAGAGCACAGATTTGTTGACAAATTCTTAGTTAAACTAACCAAAAGAAAGAGAGACATTAGAGAAATAAAGGTAGAATTGGTCAGAAAACTCTCCTTGAGTGGCTAGGCTAGCTTTTATATATTGCCAGAGGTGCTATGCAGGCCACCGGAGAAGAAAATTCAATAATCTTATCCAGTGGTGGAGCTTGAGTACTATAATGTCAACACACCAGGTTAAGATATACTCACTGGTACAGTACTAGCATGAATGTTATGGGGGTTACCAGATACTTTATTTTATATCATCATCATCAACATCATCATTATTTGTGTGTGTGTGTGTGTGTGTGTGTATGTGTATGCTTGTGTGTGATTTGTATATGTGATCACATGTGTGCCATATTGCTCATATGGAGGTTAGGAGTCAACCTTTGAGGGTGGTTCTTTCCTTCCATCCTGTTTTTGAGGCAAGGTCTCTCCTTGCTGTTTTTGTCATGCTGTACACTTCAGGCTAGTTAGTCCTTGAGGTTCCAGGCTGTTCTCTTATCTCTGTCTTTCATCTTGTCATCGGAGTGCTAGGATTACATACATGTGACATGGTATCTGTCTTTTTATATGGATTCCCTGGATTAAATTTAGTTAACGGGCTTGTACAGTAAGCGCCTGTACCTGTTGGACATCTTGTTACCTCCTCTAACACTTTTTGATTGGATTTAAGACCCACTTGACTAAAGGAAACTCATGCCTGGTACTGGAAGCCTGGTTAAATGCCCATGGCTGGGGAGGTCATAGGTCCGAAGGGGTTACCTACTGTTTTTAAATTCCTTCTAGATATATTAAATGAATTCTTAAAAAGACATAAAAGTAAGAGGGAGATGTGTTGAGTAGAAGGGTTCTAGAGGATGTGGGAGGGGAAATAAGGGAAGGTAATGAGGAGCAAATATGATTAAAATACATTATATAAACATAGGAGCAATCAAAGAACAAAGAATAAAAAGGGGTGATCCAAATAAATATAATTATATATGAAAAAGAAGCAATTACAATAGATACAAATGAATCTAAAAACACATTAGGATATACATTTAAGATTTACATTGCACTGAATTAGGAAATCTAAAGGGAATTGATTTGTAGCTGCATATGGCCGACCAATACTGATCTAAGATGAAATAAATACTTATCTGTGGGCATAAGGATAAGTACTTAGGAATTGTACTGATTTAGGAAAGTGGCAGTAGCAGGTCTTCATCTAAGGTCCATAATCACTCTAACCATGCGTTGTGGCTAGGTGTACTGTACCAGACACGAACTACTTCCTTAAGTAGGTCTTAAGTTCTATTAGACAGCTGTTGGTTACATCCAAAATAAAAATGCCACTGTAGCAACCCTTACCAGGCTGGTCATTGTTGTGGTTAGTAGGTTTTATAGCTGAGTAGGAATATTGATAGATTTTTCTCTTGACAATTTGCATAGACTAAAACCTTATAGGCTGCCCAGTCCCGAATGGTCATCTCTAAACTTATGTGCATATGAGCATCATTAAATGATCACAGCAGCATGGGTGTATATATGTACTCCAGTAGAAAGTATAATGACAAGCGTATCACTGTACCCGATTTCAAGCCACACTACAGAGACTTAGTAACAAAACAGCTCACTTACTGGCACAAAACTGTCTGTCTTCTTGCCTGCTTGCCTTGCCTGCCTGTCTATCTGTGTGCCTTTACACCTCTCTGTCTCTCTGTGTAACAAGAATAAAGAAGATTTCATGAATTTGTGAGGAAGTTGGCATTGGAGGAACTGGTGGAGGTAAAGAAAGGGGTGGAAATAATGTAAAAATAGTTTTTATACTAGAAAAAAATAAAAAGGAAGTCAAAATGTTATTTTCAGATGATTTGATTCTCTCTATAATAGAGTCTAATGACTCCACTAGAAAATTCTTAAATCTGATAAACATTATCAGCAAAGTGGCAGGATACAAAATAAACATACAAACCCAGTAGTTTCCCTAAACAGCGATAACATGCTGAGAAAGAAACCAGAGAAACAATTCCATTCACAATTGCCTCAAAAAGCACTTTGA
This sequence comes from Myodes glareolus, assembly GCF_982192425.1. Taxonomy (NCBI): domain Eukaryota; kingdom Metazoa; phylum Chordata; class Mammalia; order Rodentia; family Cricetidae; genus Myodes; species Myodes glareolus. The sequence continues at coordinate 80,091,977 of NC_142053.1, read as the reverse complement.
AATAAACCTAACAAAGGAAGTCAAAGACCTGCATAGTGAAAACTGTAAGACACTGAAGACAGTAGAAAATGGAAAACTTCCCAACTTGTTGATTAGAAGACTTGTAAAAGTGGCTATATTACAAAAAACCCTGAATATTCATTGTAATACCCACAAAAATTCCATTAATATTCTACACATGAATAGGAAAAAGAAAGAAAATTCATATGGAAACACAAGAGACCTTGGCCAGCCAAGGCAATTCTTAGCAGAAAGCATAATAATTACAGCATCACCATGTCTGATTTCCATAGTAACAAAACAAGCACAGATGTTTGCGTAAAATAGACATGTAGATCAATATAGTGGAACAGAGGACCCGGATATATATCTATACAGCCATAGTCAAAAATATACATTGAACAAAGGACAACCTCTTAAACAAATGGCGCTGGGAAAACTGGATATTTACATGTAGAAGAACGAAACTAGTTCCCTTATTTCCCACTGCACAAAAACAACTCCAAATGGATCAAAGACCTTAATGTAAATCCTGAAATTTAAAGCACTACGAAAAAATACTTCAAGATATAGGCACAGGCAAGGACTTTCTAAATAATATTCTAGTCTCTCAGAAAATGCCAACATTTAATAAATGAGACATTATGAAATTAAAAGGTTTCTATACAACAGCAGAGGCAGTTAATAGAGGGGTGATAGTCTTTAGAATGGGAAAACCTACATATCTGACAAAGAATTAATATTTAGAACACACAAATAACAGAAAACAAAACAAAAGACCAACCCCCACATCTAGTAACCCAACCAATGAATAAGCTAATGAAATGAACAGTTAGTAAGAGATGAAATACAAACTGTCAGTAGACATAGAAAATAAAATTACATTGAGTTTCTATCTGTATTGATTGGGATTCTCTAAAGAAACAGAGCTGACATAAATACAATTGTGTGTGTGTGTGCGTGCTATTAACATAACTTAAAATAGTGACAGCAGCTGTATCACACTTGAGAAGCTGAGGACTTGGGAGTTCTTGGCCTTGAGGCTGGGTGTCTCAGCAGCTAAAGGAGCCCCACAATGACTGTTTCACACCAGAGAAGCCAACAGCCCACTAGTTGCTTAGTGCAATGTTGGGTGGCTCAGCAATTCCAATTTGGTGCCAAAAAAGTTGGAAGTTCCCTGGAGAGTCGCTGGTCCTTAGTCTTGTCTACAGGTGGAGCCTGCAAGTGCTGGTTCTGATATTAGCAAGGGAATCAGCAGCGGCAGCAACAGCAAATTGCTCACATGAAACGATCAAAACCAGCCACGTTCTGGAACATAAAATATACCTTAATAGATTTAAAAGAAAAGCGATCATTTAAAGTCTGACCCAAATCCAAACCAGAGATAAACTAGAAACTGTGGACCCAGATGTTTATCTTACAGGCACATCTATAGTGCCCCAAATTGGGAGGCTGAGACAGGAGTTTTACTATGAATTCTAGGTCAGCCTGGACTACCTACAGTTAACTGGAGCTAATTCAAGGTAGAGCAATCAGGTCCAGAGACCCACACTAGAAGGTAGTGGAGGAGAAGACCAGCGAGAGGTGTGCTGGTGCTTGCATATTAGCACAGACAGTAGGAGACTAAAAAAAAATGACAGTCCCATAGAAGAAAACAACATCTAATCCTTATCTGCCCATCAATACAGCCTTACAGAGCATACTAAAAGGAATACCTCAGTCTGAAGAGAAGATTAACCACATCCAAGGGGACATAAGGAATAAATAATCCCAGAACAGTTAACCCAAAGAAGTCTAAGGAAACAACAGTGCAACAACAAAATAACATGAATTAGTAAACATTTTTCAATAGTAACTCCATATTAGTGGTCTAAATTCCCCGATAAAAGGATATAGACTGACAGGTAGTAACAACCATCTCATGGGAAAACTTGGGCTTCACAGTGGGTTTCGTCAGAGGAGAGATCACCCCCAGGCTCAGCAAACCGAGTGGATGTCACTACCCGAGCTGATGCGACAGCAGAAGGCGCTCTGTGCAACCTTTAATCCCAGCACTCAGGGACACAGAGGCAGGCGGATCTCTACTAGCTCTTGGTCTACAAGAGCTAGTTTCAGCACAGCCAAAGGTACACAGAGAAACCCTGTCTCGAAAAACAAAACGAAAACCCCAACCAAACAACAACAACAACAAAAAACCATACAGACTAACATATTCAATTAGAAAACAGAATTCATTTTTTTGCTGCCTCCTGGAAACATATGCTACCATCAAGAACAGATACCACCTTAAAGAAAAGGATGGAAAAAAAGATATTCCAAGCAAATGGAATCAAGAATCAAGCAGGTGTAGCTGTCTCAATACCTGACAAAAAAGACTTTGAACCAAAACTAATCAGAAGAGACAGGGCGGGACATTACATACTCATTAAAGGAGAACTCTACGAAGATATTACAGTTCTAAACATTTACCCACCAGACATAGGTGCACCCAATTTCATAAAAGAAACACTATTAGATCTAAAATCACAGATTAACCCTCAGCAGAGTGGCAGTGGGTAACTGCGATATTCCACTTTTGCCATTGGACAGGTCATCCAGACACAAACTAGGCAGACTGAGAGATAAAGGATGTCATAGAACAAATATACCTATGTACATCCCAGGTTGGCCTCAAACTCACAATCCTCCTGTCTCCACGTCCTTCAGCAAATCTCGGCATGAACCACCACAACTGGTAAACATGGGGCCTGCATGGGTCTGCACCAGGTCCTCTGCCTATGTGTGGCTGTTAGCTTGATTTTTTTTTTGTGTGTGTGTGACTTCTAATTATGAGAGCTGTGTGTCTTTAACTTGTTTGCTTCTCTTGGGACTCTTTCCCTCCTGTTGGGTCACCTTGTCAACCTTGGCATGAAGGCTTTTGCCTTGTCTTCTTGCATTTTGTTTTGTCATGTTTGCTTATTGTCTCTTGGAGGCCTGCTCTCTCCTGAAAAGAAATTGGATTTAGGGGAGAGGGGAGGTGGGGAGGGGATCTGAGAGGAGTGGAGGGAGGGGAAGCTACAGTCAGGATGTATTGTATGAGAGAAGAATCTATTTTCGATAAAGAAGATAACTTTATAAACGAAAATAAAGCAAGCCAAATGGAGCTAACAGATATCTCCAGAACATTTCAAACATTAAAGCATGCACATTCTTCTCAGTAGCCCATGATCTTTCTCCAAAATTGACTGCTCACAAGGCAACTCTCAACAAATGCAGGAAAATTAAAATAACTCCCTCTATTGTATCTGGCCACAATGGAATAAAGCTAAAATATCAATAGCAATAGAAACTCCAGAAAATATGAAAATACCTGGAGACTAAACAACACACTATCAAATGATGATTGCATTTCTGAAAAAAATCAAGAAGGAATTTTTGAAAGATCCTAGAATTGAATGAACAAACAACAATCAAAATGAACAAACAACTTATCAAAATTTAAGGGGCACAGTGAAGGCAGTTCTAAGAGGAAACTTTATAGTCTACATCAAAATGAATACTTAATGGTTGCAAAACAAGAACAAAACAACCCTAAAAGCAGTAGATGGGAATAAATCATCAGAACCAGGACAGAAATTAATGAAACAGAAAAAATTAAAACAATACAAGAGCTAATGAAACAAAAAGCTGGTTCTTTGAAAATATAAACAAGACTGACACATTCTTAGCCAAGTTAATCAAAAAGAAAAAGACGGCCAAACCAAATTAATAAAATTAGAGAAAAATGGGAAACATTACAACAGATACCAATGAAATTCAGAAAATCATGCGAACATACCTTTAAAACCCGTTCTTCTACTAAATTGGAAAATTTAAAAGAAATGAATGCATTTCTAGATTCATAAGATATACCAAAATTCAAACAAGAACAAATAAATGATTTAAACATACCCATAACTAGCAATGAAATCCAAACAGTAACAAAAAAAAAACCACCCAATTAAGAAAAAAGCCAAAGCAAAACCAGAGGTATTCAGTTCAGAATTCCACAGAACTTCAAAGAAGAATCAGCACCAATACTACCCAAATACTTTCAAAAGACACTTCTCCAAAGAAAATATATAAATGGCCAAGTCATTAAGAAGTTGAAAATTGAAAAAAAAAAGGATAACACATCACATTCAGTAGGATAGCAAATAAAGAAAACAATAACAAGTATTGATGAAGAAGTAGAGAAATTGAAAGCCACAGGCACTGCTGCTGGTTTAACTGTTACAGAAAACATTTGAGACAATTTCTTCAAGTGTTCATCATAATTCCCATCAGAGCAGAAAGGTATTCCAAGCTGATCGAATAGCACAGACAATAACTTGGAAGCATGGGATGTGAACCATATAACGGGAGTAAATTCAGCACTTGTGAGTGGTTTAGGTAGGGTTGGGTAGAAAAAAGTGAAGCTGGGATGGTCACCTGGGAACTTGAATGGTGTGCTTGGAGTTTGGATCTAATCTTAGCAAGTCTATGGAGATTTGTGAGTGTTTCCTGGCATGGGAAGCCACAAAGCCAGACTTCCATGCCGTGGACTATGGATAACAACATATGTAGAACATTGGGAAAAAATGAAGAATGATTTGTGTAAACTGGCTTCTTTTATAAACCGTGGAGTTTCCAAAGCCTGTGGTTGGGGGCCTTCTTAGCTGTCATCTCCAAGTTACCTCCCTCAGGGCTTGCCCTGAGCCTTTTTCCCACAGGTCCTTACCCAGTGTAGGGTTTTATTTTTGGAAAATTAAATACAAACAGACTTCAAGTTGCAAAACAGTTCCTCAGAGGTAGCATTGAGAGATACTTTGAATGTCAGTGGGGGAGACTTCAAAACTATTTCAGATGGTGTAGCAAATTCCAGGTTGTGGTTAACCGAGGCCATAATATTTTATTTATTGGTTTATCTACGTATTTATTCCAGTACTGGAGATGGAAGTCATGCTACACATAGTAGGAAGACACTATACTTCTGAGCTACATACATACAACCCTTCTTGGTTGTTTTAGAAGCTCCTCTTCCATTTCTAGTCTAGTGGTGAACCTTTACCACTAATCTTCTATATGGCCAGGGTCAAGTTCCTTAGGATTCTGGGTCTTGGTTTCTCTACTTAAATAATGAGGTGTTCTGAAAATCTGAAAAGATTATTCCTAAGTTCTCTTGCCACCTTTCAGCTTGGCTTTCTCTAGATGCAGTTGAGCCTAAGTGGGTTGTGGAGAGGCAGAAGAATGGAAAAAGTTAGGAAGATGGAAGAGAGGCTGTCACACTCTTAGGAGTCTTTAACCCCTCTCACTGGGAGCTCTCTGGGTATATGGCATCCCAGTTCAGCCTGGAAGAGTGAGTGCTGTTATCAAGTCAAATAGGCTGACTATCTCACTCACAGTTTCCACTGTCAAATCCAAAACGCGCTTCATTTTTTCCTTTGTTTTCTGTGTCTCTAAATCTCAGAAGAGAATATTGCTCAGGAGAGCATGTTGTTTTGGGTAAGCTAGGAACCTATAGGAAGTATAGTCCTCATTAACAACTGAACAAGCACTGAACAATGAATGGCAAGAAGACCAAAAGGCGCTGGAGATGGGCCTTGACTCAACCAAAGAAGGCATTGTTACCTTGGTCTCTCTTGCCTGCCTTTAAAGGGCCTCTGAATTCCTGTCCATACTTCAATAAGTTCCTATGACTGCAGAAATTCCATAGAGAAGAAGGCCTAAAAGGGAGCCACAGCTTAGAAGTCAGCCATGGCAATGCCACCGAAACAGCGGGGCCAGGTTAAGGACAAGCAGCACGGGCTCACTACGCTGCAGCATCTTCCTGGCTATATTAGTCATTGTCTTTTACTAACCAGGCATTTTGAATGACTGTAATTATCGTTGGTTAGTAAAGCTAGGACATGAATTGACCTTCAATTGGTGTATTTGTTAGTGTACAAGCTCATGAAAAATATAGGACCTAGGAGGGAAAATACTGGAGTGAAAGGTTTGAGAACTGCTTGTGTTTTACCCAGGAAGAAACGAAAACTCAAGAGGTAGCTTGTCTAAAGCCGTAGAGTGACTGAGTGCTCCCTTTCCAGCTGGAACTCAGATCACGGACCCCATCAGCCAGATGCTTTCCTCTATATTCCAATTTGCCCTGGCATTGCCCACTTTCCTCCAAGAAAGTAGGTTCTTGAGTACAGTCTTTTGAAATGGATGGAATCCATCAGAGTTTTGTCCAGAACGTGTCTGGTTGCCTGGTTCCATGGCCATAAACTGATGGAGGTTGGCAGAATGGGCATCTCTGATTTCTGTTGGTATAACAAGATGTCTGAAAGACTAATTTATGAAGGAAAGAAACTTATGTGGGCTCATAGTTCTGGAGGCTAGAAAGTCCATGAAGATGGCAGTAGCATTTGATGAGGATTTCATACTGCTTTGTGTCATGACTGAAGGGTGGAAGGGCAAATGAGCATGTCTGAAAGAGGTCAAAGACCTAGAGCCATACTTGATAACAACTACTGTCATGGTAGCCAATCCAGTCCATGAGAATTAACACAGCTCCGCAAGAGCATCATTAATCTCCCCCATTACCTCTCGATACCACTACACCGGGACTTGTAGTATTTGCTTGCCTTGCTGATATAACGAATTACAATGAATTGCCTGGACAAAAGCAATTTAAGGGAGAGTGTTTACTTTGGTTCACTGTTCCGGTGTATCGTCTACTGTGATGATGAAGGCATGGTGGCAGGAGCCTGAGGTGGTGGGTCACCTTGCATCTATATGGTCAGGAGGCCAAAGGAAACGAAGGCTAGTTAGTGCTCAGCTTGTTTTCTCCTTTTTATTCAGCCAAGGACTCGAGTCCATGCAAGTGTTCTGCCCACAATTAAAGTGGAACTTCCTGCCCCAGTCAATCTACCTCATCTAGATATTCCCTCACAGGCAGGTCCAGGGACTGGTCTCTCCTAGAGTCTAGAGTCTGTCAAATTGGCAATATCCAGCACCACAGGAATCAAAGTTCAATGCAAATTTTGAAAGGGATAAACCATATTCAAATACTGGTCCTTGACTGAAACACACCTGTGCTATGAACTACTGACTACTACTATGAGAAAGGCTGGGCTTCTGGACCATGCTAAATCCATGACAGTGCTCACCTTAGAATAACAGCCTGCTCTAACATGAACCAGACCTCTCTTTGACTAGGTAAGTGTTTTTAATCGCGCCTCTAGCATCTCTGAACTGGAATCTCTGAGTATTTGTTGCATAAGTGGAGCTTTGCAAAGTATCTCGAGTAACAGCAACTTTATTTTGGTCGGGCACAAGAGGGCAGCTAACTGCTCTGTGGTGAGGAGAGCCATATGGATTGAGAGCACCGAAAGCAGCTGGAGACACCAAATAAAATATGTCCGGGAAAAGCAGGCGTGGTGGTGCATGCCCGTAATTCCCCCACTCAGGAGGCAGAGTCGAAGGATCAGGAATGCAAGGCCAACTGTGGCTACTTGAAATGTAAAATAAATAAAAAAGTAGGCAAAACAAAGACTTGGAAGCCAGCGTGCTCACTCAGTAGACTAAGTAGACTCTTGAGCTCCTGAGTTGAATTCCCAGGACCCACATGGCGACATCAACTCCTGCAGGCTGTCATCTGACCTCTGTGAGCATGCTGTCACACTTGTGTATCCATGCGCACGCAACACATACAAATAAATAAATAAATAAACAAAAATGTAATAAAAATGTAAAAATGTATCTAGGAGAGAGTATAAATGAATAGGGAGTGGGATTCTAATCTGAGCAGCTATTGACTTTCGTTGCTCCGTAGGAGGTAGGTCTAGAAAAATCTCATACGGACAATGAAAGCAAAAACTTCACACCAGCCACAAGCACCAGGGCTTTGAAGCATTGGTGGGAGGGTATGGACTCTGGATCCACCGCCCATCCGGGCTCCTGGAACCCTGGGGTCCTTGGTTGGAGTCTGCCCTCTTCTTCCTAGGCTTTCCCCAGGAATGGAGCTGCCTGCTGGGTCTATGGTTGTCTTGGCTCCTTGCTCTCCCTTCTCCCCTCTACTTGGAGGTGGTATTCACCAGTCCTCTCCCACCAGATAAGGAAGTCTTGTTCTTCCTGATCCGGGAGAGCAAAGCAGTTCTCAATCCCCGGAGGCTGGGAGGGCCCAGAGAGGGGAAGTTCTGATGATTGTAAGCACATCAGTTAGTGGCCTGGGCAGCTCCAGGGGCTCTTGGTCCCCATATCCTCCACCACCACCGCCTTCTGTCCCCTCCCCACCTTTATCTTGCTCCTTCATTGACCACTTGGTTACTCTGTACATCACCTAGAAACTTTCAGCAAGTGGCGAACGATACACCTCAGCTCTAAGGAATGATCTCCCTAGTGGAGGGTTGGCTGGGGAAGAAAACTACAGTGTGCTTCTCACTAGGCCTCCCTCTGACCATCTAACTCTCTCCTGCCTTTCAGAGGGCTGTACTGCTCTAGAAATGTTGTCTAGGACCTACCAAACAGGCCGAGTTCCACCTTCACCTTCCCTGGTAGTCCTAATATATATATACATATACTATATAATATATGTATATATTATAATGTATATATACTATTACACACACACACACACACACACACACACACACACACACACACACAGCTCAGGCCAGCCTTGAGACCCAGGCCAAGTGTCTATAAGATGGGCAAGGATCCAGAACCTGTGGTGGTACAGAAGCTCATGGATCAATGAATCTTAATGGTATCTACTCTTGCCTTTCTCTGCAGTAACTATTTCTTAAGGACTTATGTAGGGACTCCAGAGGGTAGGGCAAAGATTTTTGCTGGGATTCCCTATTCCAGGCTACCCCTTTCCACACCGAGACGAAATCTTGAGACACATTCACCTCATGGTCTAAAGAGTCGCCTTTGATCTCCAAATCTCCCATGTTGCCATTTTAAAATGTATTAAGGAAATGAGAGTGGAACGAAAGTATGACCATTTCCACAGGGAAACCTGGAAGGAAGACATGAGATAGATCACATATCCTGTTAGTGGTTTTTACAGTATACAATTTGTTTGAACCATTTTCCTAAAACAAAACATTTTGTTGGCCCCGGGCCAGAGTTCTCCATACCGCCATATTCCCCCTTACAATAGGTCTAAAACTGCCTTAAGATTGCCACTCGTCTACTCATGGTCTTCTGGGGTCTCTGGGGCTAGGTGAAGTTCACGTTTCTTTATCAAAGTCAAGGCATTAAAAGGAAATTACTAGTGCTCTCCTCCACTGAAGCAAGATGTGGGAAGAAAGTCAAGTAGAAGAAGATGGCTCCCACCTCTGCTCTTGTGCAGAAGTAGGAGGCCAAAAAGGTGGTAAATCCTGTTTGAGAAAAGGCCTAAGAATTTGGCATTGGACAAGACACCTAGACCAAAAGATACCTCGCTTGCCTTGTCAAATGATTGCCTTACACCTGGCTGCAGCAGCAACGGGCCTTCCTCTATTATAAGTGGCCGAAATTGCCTCCTGTGGCTAACCTGTTCATCTAGGCACTGGTCAGTCAATCAGCAAGCCTAGTTTCTTAAGCTTCCCCACAGGTGTAGGTCAGAGTCACAGCAGGAGGAGAAGCAGAGGCTGTCGGTCTGTGCTGAGAAGAAAGCTTTTGGCAAAGGGGAAGAGACCACCTATCCCTTGCACAGGGGCAAATATCGTCACTACCTTCACGGAGAACATGAAGACTCTGCTGGTGACTAATTATCACACACAATGTAGACCCCATTGAGCTGGTGGTCTTCCTGTCTGCTCTGTGTCACAGATGGGGGTCTCTACAATATTGTCAAGGTGAAGGTCAGGCTGGGGTGGCTGATCTGCATGAAGACACTCACCGTTGCTGCCTTCACACAGGTTAACGTGCAAGACAAGGGTGCTCTGGCTAAGCTGGTGGAAGCTGGGAGAGCCAATTACAATGACAGATACAATGAGCTCTGCTGCCACTGGGGAGACAGCATTCTGGGTCTAAACCTATGGCTTTCATTGCCAAGACGAAAAGGCAAAGGCCAACTTGCCACCAACTTCCATTAAATCTACGTCAGAGTTTCCTGTAAATAAATATAGTTTTAAAGTGTTCTTAAAGAGAAAGAAACTACTGTCTTCTGTGTTTGGCATTATATTTACTGATTTGTTTTAAGAAATACAAAATGTTTGCAAAGAGATTGTTTTTTTTGTCTCTCATTTTCATCCTGGACAAATCTTTAAACACAGTCTTAAATTTGCAGCTGAACTTCTTTTTCCATGGGTTTTCAAAAATCCATTCACAATGTTCAGGGAGGTGCAACAATGCGTAACAACATCAAAGGAAATAAAATATCAACAACAACAAAAACTGCCAAAAATAGTCTTCAATACAAAAGAGAAACAGCAAGGCAACATTTGCCAAGTCAGTTTCTGTTAAAAACATTTTGGAAAAAAAAAAGGTACTGGTAAGTGACCTGCAAGCAAATGTACCAGGCAGCCTTATTTTTATTAGCACTAAACTTGAAACAGCACAAATGCATATGGACAGATGAGTATGAAACAAACTGTGAGCTAGCCATACAGCGGGGGATGTTACTCTGTAATAAACTGAGAGCTGGATAGATGACACACACCTGTAATGCCAGCATTTAGAAATCTGAGGCAGAAAGATTGTGAGTTTTAGGCCAACCTGGGTTATATAGCAAGACCTTCTCTCTAAAGCTTAAAATGAACAGGAAAAGCAAACAAAACATTGCTACACACATTATTCTGAATCTCAAAATAATTATGTCAAGTGAGTCTCCAGATAAGAGTAAATACCATATTATTCCATTTACATAAGATTTTTTTAAACATCAGATTCTTAAAGGAGTCAGCTGATCTATAGTGATGGAAGCAAATCAGTGGTTGCTTCAGGATGGGGACGGCAGTCACGGGAAGACCAACTGCAAAAGAGCATGAAGAATCTTTTGGGGTATTACTGGATTGAATTAGTGGGTGAATATATTCTTAAAAACTTACCAAATTACAGAAATATGATGTGTTGCTTATTACGTATCAATTATATCTTAATAAACTGTAAAAATTGGATTTACAGCAAGAGTATTCTAGTAGGTGATACTGAAGTAACTTGACATGCCTTACCAATTCTCTTCTCCCCTGACACTATTACCAAAGCTGGAAAGGTGAATGCACACCTTTTCAGCCTCCCTTGCAGCTGGAAGTTGGAAGGTTAAACATTTTCAAATCTGTGGAACCTCCTTTCCTTTCCAATTGCACTCTGAAATCCTCAGTAAAAAATCATAGAAAAATAAGAACACTTTGGTGTGAGGGAGAGGGCTGTTAGTCTACTGGAACCTCCACTGACTTTTTTCATTTGTATTTTCCTTACTCATCTACATTAGTCCCTCATGAATTCTGAACAATTTCAAGTTATTCAGATCTCTTCTTTTTCAGGATAACAACTATTTTGCTTCTATCCTAAGAGATGATAGAGTCTAACTCTTATTTTATATATGGGGGAATTGTGTCACAAAGAAATGAAGGGACCTACATCTCCTTTTGAGGAAGAATAGAAACACAGGAAAAACTAAGGGAACATGAAAAGAGAAAAGGAATCAAGCATTTTCGTGGGGTGGGCTGGGAAATGGCTCAGTAGGCATAAATGCTTGCTGTGTAAGTATGAAGATGTAAATTAGATCTTCAGCATCCATGTAACACATGTAGCAGCACATTTATAATCCCAGTTTTGGGGAGGTGGAAACAGAGAGCTACTGGGGGAAATCACTGGCCAGTCTAGCTAAATTGGCATGTTCTAGACCAGTGAGCAACTCTGTCTCAAAAAGTAAGATGGAGAATTATACAGAAAGACATCTAAGGTCAACCTCTGCCCTCTAAACAAATGTGCACAACTCTGTGTGCGCACACACAGATATATACACACCCATATACACACAAAGAATTTTAGTACAACTAAGAACATTTGCTGTAAAAATTTCTCGCATAAAACTAGCATTTCTTTATGAAGATATATTTTCTGTTAAAATGACAGTGAACCATGTTTTAGGCTTGTATTAGCTATTTTTCTATTGCTGTGACAAAACACCAAGACCAAGGCAACTTGTAGAAGGAGTTTCTTTGGACTTGTGGTTCCAGAGGGTTAAGAGTCTGTCAGGATGGGGTGTGTGGCAGGAAACAGCAAGAGTAGGAGGCTGTGAGTTCACATCTTGAACCACAGGCATAAAGTAGAGAGAAAGCAAACTGTGAATGGTGGAGTCTTTGAAATCTCAAAGGCCACCTCCCCTCTAGTAACACAGTCTTCCAGCCAGGTTACACTCCCAAACCTACCCAAATGGTGCCACCAACTGGAAACCAAGTATACAAATGCTCAAGACTATGGGAGACATTTATCATGCAAGCTACTACAAAGTCTAAGCTAATAAGATCTTCAAATATGGCTTTATTTTTCTCCCAGATATTTTCTGGGATTTTACAAATAAGGCTAAACTTTTGCTTACAAGGTAAATAAAGATGTTTAAGGTGTAAAAATATTTGACTTTCCTCACAAACCTTGTGACTTGGGGTTTTACCTTATCAGCTGCAATGCTATTCAGTGTACATCAGGACTAATGTATGATTTCATTTATCAAAAGCAAAAACGTTCCCTAGCAACCTTTTGAGATGTAGCCTTAGAAGTCATTAAAAAAAAAAAAAAAGACAGTACATGTGGCTACTATGAAGACAATCATGATTCTCTGTGAGAAGCCCATACCCCCATTTGGGTATATCTTATTCCTTGCCTGAGTTTCTCACTTATCTTTTAATACGCTCTAACTGCTTCATACTGACTTGTCCTACCCCGCCCCCCCATAGTGAAGCCAAGGATCTCACTTTACCTAAGTAGCGGTCTTTAAAGGAGAAGGGAGCTCCTCAGGCTACCTACTGACACCAGTTCTGGTTTCTCTCTCCTGCTACACTGTCACCTGTTGCTTTACAAGGCAGAAGAAAATTGACCCAAATATTTTGGATGTCCTAGGCCAGATCCCCTTGCTAAGCCTGTAGGTGGTATTTCTTATGGCTTTTTATTTTGATGGGAGCTTAGCTTTAGTTTCTTCATGGGTGTTTTGAATCTCTAAGGGATCCCTACCACACAGTAATTCTAAGCACAACTACTTCTCTGTCCCCTGCCCAATCCTGTTTCTCTTTGATTGTGGTCTTCGAGGCCTGTGAGACTCCCTCGTTGTGCAGAGAGAGACTGCAGAAGTTTCAGTAAGAGTTGTAATATGCTGGAATCAGTATACCAAACCAGAATGAAAAACTCTGGATGAAATGTTAGCACTTGGGAGGTGAAAACAAGAAACAGAAACCTCAGACCTACCTCTGTGAAGAAAAGCCCAGAGCCCCAAAGGAGCCTGGGAACTAGAAAGCTCAACCAACAATGATGGCCATTCATTGTTGGATGCCTGAAAGGTTTTTGCTCAAACTTGGAAGTTATCTCAGAACCGTCTTTAGAGACCTCCTTATAGGAGGCAGAAAGGAAACCGGGGGGGAGGGTCAGGCCCACAGGCTTAGGATGGAGCACTCCTTCGTAAGAGCAAATAGGAAAGAATGAAGGCCACAGTAGGGAACAGAGTCAGATTTAGAAGAGTTGAGGTTTGGAATAAAGCATCCTGATCTCCCTCAAGATGGAATTAAGCCGAATCCCTCCTAGGAGGACTTGCAACAGATTAACTTTCAAATTTCTGGGGGTGTTTTCTGGAAATAGAAAGCCATGGATCAGAATGCCCTTCAACCTTACGAGCTCTTTGGTTTGGCTCATTATGCTAGAGCCTCAGATTAATTATCTGTTCCCTATACGTGTATCTGCTATTCAGTCCCAGAGCTATCATGGGCAGAGCAGCAAGGTAAAGGACACCACAACTCCAGAAAGAGCTTTCTTGCAAAAATAGGTCAGCATGTGTGTTGCCTAGCACTGCATGCAAGGGAACGGCCTGGCGAAGCTGGAGGCAGGGTACCCAGACACCCAGACAGGGTGGATGTCTTTTCAGAGCCCTCTCCTCTCCTCTCCTCTCCTCTCCTCTCCTCTCCTCCTCCTCTCCTCTCCTCTCCTCTCCTCTCCTCTCCTCTCCTCTCCTCTCCTCTCCTCTCCTCTCCTCTCCTCTCCCCTCCCCTCCCCTCCCCTCCCCTCCCCTCCCCTCCCCTCTCTCCTTCCCTCCCCTCCCCTCCCCTCCCCTCTCCCCTTCCCTCTCTTCCCCTCCCCCCTTCTCTCCCCTCCCCTCTCCCCTCCCCTCTTCTCTTCTCTTCTCTTCTCTTCTCTTCTCTTCTCTTCTCTTCTCTTCTCTTCTCTTCTCTTCTCTTCTCTATTTCTTTCTCCCTCCCCCTCTTTCCGACTGTTCTTAAGCAACCCTTGAGTACGCAAGTTTGAAAGATGATAGCTAAGATAACACAAAGAAGTTATAGAGAAAAACACTAGCAACCCTGAGGCCCAGATAGGAAAAATTATAAACCTTAAAGGTGATGGGGCTTGTTAGTGACAAAACAGGAGCTCGATTTCTCTGAGTTTTTATCTAAAGTGGAAAACAAAAGAAAATGAATATTTCTCATGCAATATGACAAAGGGATTAAAGATAGACTTTTTTTGGCCAGGTGTGGTGGTGCATGCTTGTAGTCTCAGCACCCAGGAGTCTTAGATACAGGAGAACCCAGGATTGTGTGTCCCAGATCAACATGAGATACATAGGAAGACCCTGCCTGAAAGAAAGAAAGAAAGAAAGAAAGAAAGAAAGAAGAGAGAAGAAAGAAAGAAAGAAAGAAAGGAAGGAAAAGGCGGGCCATTTCCCATTCCCTGTGGCTGCTGCATCTTTGAGTTTGATATAATGAAGTTAACTGTGCTATTAGACAGGTTTCCCCTTGTTTTTCTATTGTTTTGGAATTCTGGACTTGATCCAGCAGTGACGTCAGTGTGTTTTGATGATTGGCTAATAGTGAGAATGCAAAGATCCTTTGTAACAACGCAGAAATTAGAATTGGTGACATACATCTGGGAAATAACAGTCTGTAACCAGGATGCTGACCTTTGACTATAGGTTTTCTTATCCTGTTGTTTCTTGTGGGAGCAACAGATTTATGTTCCAAGAAAATGTTTTCCTATTATCTGAGCTTAACTAGAGAGCAACTTTGGATTGCATCCATAAGTTCCAGGTGGCTTGCTTTGAGGATGAAATTCTCATCTCTTTGGAAACGAGTGGATATGATGGGAGTACCTTGAGTGACAGCTCTCAACAGAAGGAGGGCATTGGCCATCAGTTTCCTCTCTAATTAAACAATGTGAACCTAACTTTAGCAGTTAGAACGAGGACCAGTTGTGAACCGCTGGCTCAGTAATGCCTGTGTTAAGATGTCCTTTGCTCCTGGAGATAAAGGAGCAGCTGGTGAGCACTTGCCTGGAATTCAGTATCAGTATCACTGTTGTTCTGTCTATTCCAAGATGAGTAGTGACATCTGGTACCTGTTTAAATACCTTCTGGAGTTTTGGATGCTTCATATCTTTACTGTCACATTTAAACTTTTAAAAGGAGCAATTCTAAATGCAATTGTCATTAGAACTTTATGTGTGAAGTCATTTCTTTAATAATAAAGGTATTACTGTATAAGAAAAATTAAATTATAAAAATCTTCTTCCACAAGAAGTCAATAAGACAATAAATTAGGACTTTAAAAAATGGGGGCTGGAGGGATGTCTCGGGTGTTAAGAGCAGTGGATGCTTTTCCAGGTGAGGTAGGCTCCCAACCGTCTTGTAACTCCAGTCCCAGGGAAATCAGACATGCTCTTCTGGCCTCTGAGGACCCAGGCACGCACAGTATGTATAGGTGTGCACACAGACAAAACACCCATACATGTAAAATAAATAAATAATTTATCAGAAATATTAAAAAAAATAAAACTCATTTGTCTGAGATATTAATTTGGAGTAAATGACATTGGAAGCTACTTCCCCAATGTCTAGAAACCCACTGCTTTCTAAAGTTGGCCTAAGGCTTCTCATTACACAAAACCCTAGGTGCAGGCCCAGACTCTAACCAGTATACCTAATTTCAACTTGATCAGAGTTTGTAGTAGTCTGGGGCTTGAGGGAAGCATATAATCAAATGGATTGTAAATGAGAATTTATTAAGAGAGATGAGATCAGCCAGAGAGGAATGCTGGGAGAGACAAGGGACTGTAATGTAAGCCTGAGAGTGAGAGAAAGTTCCAGAGAGGGGTGGAGGGATGGGGGAAAAGTCTGGGTGGAAGAATTAGGCCTCCCCTGTACTCCAAGGAAGATTTGGCAGGGGCACCAAGGTTTCATGAAGCCAAGGTCAGCCAGCAGTCAGAGGAGTTCTGTGTCTCCTAGGAATAGACTGATATTAGCGACTCTGCCATGTAGCAACTGTGACCTCAGCATAATGCAGGGCTAGATTTCAGAGGGTTGGGGCCAAACTCTAGAGCCAGTTCTGCTCTCTGTAGTCGGACTTCTACTACAGAGCTCTGCTTTCAGTGTATACTATGTATTTTCTTCGTTCAACGATGGTTTTCGGTGTTTCTGCACCCCCAGACCCACCTGGGACCCAAAATTTTTAGAGGGGAAGAATTCAGAAAGAGGAGGACAGTAAGCCTCTACTTGAAACCTAAGTTAGTCACACTGGTCAGGTTGAGCATTGTCTCTTTCCTTACAGATCCCTCATCCTATGACCTCATTCCCACGGTCCTTCTTGGTATCCTGAATGTATAAAGCTTCTCTGCCTCAGACTCCTTAACTTTCCTCCTGCATTATCTTTACCACCAAGGCCAGGAAAACATGGGTTAGGGAGGTGGAGTGGGGGGAGCTAGAGTGTCAGATATAGCCTTTAACTCTTACAACAATGGCTACTACTATTAGGACCTGGATAGAGAAAGATCCTGACTTTTCAGAGACAATCCTCTTCTCTGTATTTTTACCTGCTTTAATCTACACAATTGCAGGGAGAGGTAGTAGACTACCTGCTTGTTGGATGGGAAAACTAAGACTACATACAAGTCACTTGTCCACAGTGACTCAACTTTAAGGGACAGAAGAGCAGATTTCACAGTGAGCCAGAAATTCGGTGAGGGAAGGGTGGACTTCACCCATAGTGAGTGCTTCCTCTTCCAAAACCTCAGAGGCTGGGCAGGATTGGCGTTTCTCTGCAAGCTTGTCCACTAAAGGCCATCACCACCTGGCCCCTGATTTGACATAAGTGACTCAGCTCCAGCCCACAGGACTGGGTGAATTCTACTTTAGCCTCCCCCGCCTCTGCCACCCGCTTCCAGAACATCTCTCAGTTGAGGCCCTGAGAGAAGGCAAAAAACAGTTACAAGTGGAAGGCAGGATGGAGGGCTGGAACTGCCCAACAATTGTTCAGCAAAGGACTACTGGGAGGGGCATGGTGAGGCAGTCAAACTTTCTCCACAGCAGTCACCACCACTGCATATAATAAACTCCTTTTCTATAGTAATACTTCAAAGAGGTTTCATTATTACTCTATGTTTGATTTTACATTTTAAATGCCCACAGGGTATCAGTCCAGATTTAACAAGGATATTTCTAGGTGAAAGGGGTAGAGGAAGGAGTAGAAATCTGATGAAGAGAGGCTGTAGAAATATTATTTAAAATAAAACAAAACTGGGTCAATGAGATAGCTCAGTTTGGTCTCCAGAATCCACACACAGGTTGAAGGAGAAAATCAACTCTGTATAGTTATTGTCTAACAATCATACATGCATCATAGCATGGATGTTCACACACATATCATGAATGCACACTAAATAAATAAATAGCAATAACATGAAAACATAAAATTATAAGGCATAAATTTGGCCATGAATGAGAGAGATCAGTATGCTGTTATGACATTGATGAAAGAAATCAAAGACACAAATAAATAGCATTTTATGCTCATTGGATAGAAAAATTAATATTGTCAAAATGTTCACACTGCCCAAAGTAATATACATATTCAACAAAATTGATTTGAAAATTCCAATTATACTTGTCACAGAAAATAGGTCACAAAAGATTCTGAATAGTTAAAGCAATTTTGAGAAGGAACAAGCTTGGAGGCATTACACTTTTTGTCTCTAAATCATAGTACATTCTATAGTGACCAAAATAGTAAAATAATATAATAAAACCAGATATGCAGATCAATGAACAGAATAGAGAAACTACAAACACACACACACACACACACACACACACACAGCCAACTAGTCTGACAATAATACCAAGAATACATAATTAAAAAATGAAAATCTTTTCGATAAATGATACTGAGAAAACTGGAAATGCACCAGAAAGAGAATAAAATTAGGGCTAGAGGCATAGCTTAATGACAGAGTACTCGCCCACCATGTATTCAATCCCAAACAATGAAAAAAATGAAATTTGATCATCAACTTACACCATATATAACATTAACTTGAAATAGATTAAAACATTAACTATAAAACCTGAAGATTCTAAGAGAAAGGATGGGGAGGGGGAAGATCTTTAATGTTGGTCTTGGCAAAAAGTACAAAATCAAAAACAAGCATATGTGACTATTGTAACTGATCTCATATAATTCAATAGCAAAATAGAAATTATCAGATTTAAAAACCGGCAAAGGAACTCAAGAGATCTAGTTTCTTTTTTTCTTCTTTTTTAAAATTTTATTGATTTTTATTGAGCTCTACATTTTTCTCTGCTCCCCTCCCTGCATCTCCTCTCCCATTTAACTTTCCCTCAAGGTCCCCATGCACCCAATTTACTCAGGAGATCTTGTCTTTTTCTACTTCCCATGTATATTAGATCTATGTATGTCTCTCTTAGGGTCTTCATTGTTGTCTAGGTTCTCTGGGATTGTGATTTGTAGGCTACTTTTCTTTGCTTTATGTTTAAAAACCACTTATGAGTGAGTACATGTGATAATTGTCTTTCTGTGTCTGGGTTGCTTCACTCAAAATGATGTTTTCTAGCTCCATCCATTTGCCTGCAAATTTCAAGATATCATTATTTTTTTCTGCTGTGTAGTACTCCATTGTGCAAATGTACCACATTTTCCTTATCCATTCTTCGGTCAAGGGGTGTTTAGGTTGTTTTCGGGTTCTGACTAGGACAAACAAAGCTGCTATAAACATAGTTGAGCACATGTCCTTGTGGCACGAGTGAGCATCCTTTGGATATATACCCAAAAGTGGTATTACTGAGTCTTGAGGAAGGTTGCTTCCTAATTTTCTGAGAAATCGCCTTACTGATATCCAAAGGGGCTGGACCAGTTTACATTCCCATCAGCAATGCAGGAGTGTTCCCTTTACCCCACATTATTTCCAGCATAAGTTGTCATCAGTGTTTTTGATCTTGGCCATTCTTACGTGTGTAAGATGGAGTTTCAGAGTTGTTTTGATTTACATTTCTCTGATGACTAAGGATGTTGAGCATTTCCTTAAGTATCTTTCAGCCATTTTAGATTCCTCTGTTGAGATTTCTCTGTTTAGGTTGGTAATCCATTGTTTTTATTGGATTATTATTTTCTTTTTATGACCAATTTCTTGAGTTCTTTGTATATTTTGGAGATGAGCCCTCTCTGTCTGATATGGGGTTGGTGAAGATCTTTTCCCATTCTGTAGGCTGTCGTTTTGAAGAGACCTATTATACAAATAGCTAACAGGTTTAAGAAACACATGCTCAACATCATAAACCAACAGAGAAGACCAATAAAAGCTAAATCACAGTGAATCTAACATTTGTTAGGATGGCCTTTTAAAAAACAAAGCAAGTTCTGGTGAAGGTGTGGAGAAAAGGGAACACTTGAACATTGCTGATGGGAATGCAAATGACTGCAAACATTATGAAAATCAGTATGAAGGTTATTTTAAAAATTACAAATAGAATCGTGATCCAGATACAGAGCAAGCACAATGTGACTGCCTCGTTGAAAAAGGTATTGAGCCACGTGGCTGACATAGACAAGAATAATGGGCTAATATAAGTGATGAGTTAATAAGAACCCTGAGCTACTAGGCCAACCAGCTTATAACTAATGTCAACCTCTGTGTGATTTCTTTGGTACTTAATGATTGCAGGAACAAGGCAGGACAGAAACCTCAGTCAACAGAATGGCACCCATGTGGACAACTACATCCATATAAAGCCTGAGAGAGCTTGGGAAATAATTCTAGAAAAAAATAAAGTAAAGCATGGCTTATTGATAGCAGTACTTTTTTTGGGGTGGGCTCTGCTTGCTTGAGGCAAGCACTCTCATTTAAGAGAAGCTTCCTAACTCAGCTTCAGCTTTTTTAAGAGGTCCTGCCACAAAGCACTTAAATGGTGTTGATGAAAAGCTTACTGCACGCTTTTTGGTGGTGGCAAGGACCTTTAAATATCATAGAGTTGTGGCAATAAACATGGTTCTGGCCGGTACCTCTGCCATGAGACTGGAATCTAAGAAAGCTAAAGAATGGAGATGGATCCAGCCATCAAAACCATGGCTTTAATCCTAGTCATATTGCTTAGCAAATTAAAGACTCATGTGGTCAGAAAAAGAGAGAGATATACAGTAAAGATAGATTCAAAGATGAAGAAAACCTTTAAATGGTTTACTGTATGTTTAAAAATATATGTAGGCTTGGGAGAAAAAAACATAATGTCCTTAAAAGAAAAAAGAAAAAAAGCATAGTTGGGTGTGGTAGCACACACCTTTAATCCTAACACTAAGGAGGCAAAGGCAGACAGATCTCTGTGAGCTCAAGATGTGGTGGCACACACCTTTAATCCCAGCACTTGGGGGGCAGAGGCAGGTAGATCTCTGTGAGTTCATGGACAGCATGGTCTACAGAGGGATGGTGTGGGACAATTCTGCATTCTGTCAATTATGTTTTAAATAAATGCTGATTAGCCAGTAGTCAGGCAGGAAGTATAGGCGGAACAACCAGACAGGAAGTAGAGGTGGGGAAATGAGAACAGGAGTATTCTGGGAAGAAGGAAGCTCTTTCCCCAGTCCTGTCCAGATACCGAAGAAGCAGGATGTGACTTGCCCTGCTGAAAAAGATACTGAGCCATGTGGCTAACATAGATAAGAATAATGGGTTAATATAAGAAGCTTGAGCTAATGGGCTAATCATTTTTATAACTTATGCAGACCTCTTTGTGATTTTCTTTAGGGCTAAAAGGCTGAAGGAACTGGGCAGAACAGAAACGCCAACAAGCAGGCCCTCATGTTACAGAAGGAGTTCCAGAACAGCCAAAGATACACAGAGAAACCCTGTCTCAAAAAAGTCAAAATTAAATTTAAAAATAAAAGAAATAGAATTTAAAGTAAAGTCACATAAAGATGGAAAATACACAGAGAGTCTGGATACTGTATATTATCATGTTGTCTTTGAATTGCTTGACACTTGAGGAAGGAACAACAGTTGTTAAAAGACATTTAAATATAAATGCTTCTGGATTAATAAAACATAAATATTTTGTAAATGCCATGACTTCAAAATTGAAGTAAAAAGATATGTTACTTTGAAGAAGGGATTTTGCTTTTGTTTCCACAGGAAATGAGAGTCTATGGATTTATTCTGGGCTAAGAAAAATAAGGTTTGATCAAGGAAGACCTCCCTGAGAAATCTCCAATAAGAGCGAATGGACCAGATGTCTGAGTTCTAATATCCAGAACAGCCTCAAGACTGTTGGCTGAGATGATCAATCCTCACAGTACACTTCAGTCATGACTTGATCATAATTCTAAATTTTCTTTAGGTCCCCATAAGATTATCAGCACCCCAATTCAGCAGGAAGTAGCCTGGAAAACTATGACCACATTCCAAAAAATGGATTATGGATGTTTGCCTTTGTTTAGAATGTTGGTTACAAGTTGTTATGGATAATGGTCAGGAACAAAGCTAAACAAAGGACATCAGATTTAGAGTTCTTGTTCTTTAAAAAAAAAAGGGGGAGGATTGCTGTGGGAAAATGACTTTACCCTGTAAACATTTGTTTCTTGTACTTGTTTAATAAAATGCTGATTGGCCAGTAGACAGGCAGGAAGAATAGGCAGAGTGATCATGCAGGAAGTAGAGGTGGGGCAATGAGAATGGGAGAATTCTGGGAAGAGGATTCTGTAGTCTGCAGTCATGATCCAGACACCGAGCAAGCAAGATGTGACTGCCTTGCTGAAAAAGGTATAAAGCCACGTGACTAACATAGACAAGAGTAATGGACTAGTATAAGTTATAAGAGTTAATAAGAAGCCTGAGCTACTAGGCCAATCAGTTTATAGCTAAAAAAAAATACAAACAGAATTGTCATATAATCCAGCACTCTTACTTTTGAGTATATATGCAAAAAGCTATCTACACTCCAATGTTCACTGCAGCATTATTCATAACAGCCAAGACATGGAGTCAACCTAAGTGTCTGTCAACAGATAGATAATAGATAGATAGACAATAAACAGAGGGTGTATGTATGGTATGCATATACAATGGAATGTTATTTAACCTTACAAATGAAGAAAATATTGCTATTGGCAAGAGCATGAATAACCCTGGAGGGCATTCTACTAACTGAAATAAGTCAGACACAAAAAGACAAATTACCATATGCTCTTATATGTCTGTAAAATCTAGAAACATTGATGCAAAGAGTAGAGTAGTGGTTTCCAGGGACTGAGACATAGGAGAAAAAGGGAGATGTTGGTCAAACAGTAAAAACTTGTTATAAGGCAAGTAAGTTTTAGAGACCTAATGTATACATGGTGAATGTAGTTAATAATAGTGTAATATATATTTAAAATTTGCTAAGAACATAAATCTTAACCGATCTCACCACAAACAAGAGTAACTCTGTGAAGTAATGAATGTGCTAATTATGTTGACTATGGTAATCATTCCACAATGTAAAAATACTTTGTATCATCACATTGTAAAATCTACATATTTACAGTTTTTATTTGTCAATTAATCCTTAATAAAACTGAGGAGAATAAAAGACTTTAAAAAAAAACCAAAGTGACTGTAAGTTGCCAGACATTATTAATAATATTTTCCAGTTTTTTTTTGCTTTTAACTTTATTTAATTAAATTATATAATACATTTCTGTTGTAATGAGGGAGCGGGCTGCTTTTTGTCCCAACCAGCTTCCGGCCGCCCAGCTAGCTTTACCTGAAATAATTACACAGAAACTGTATTCATTTAAACACTTCCTGGCCCATTAGTTCTAGCCTCTAAATGTCTAAGCCTCACATATTGATTCAACCAATTTCTAATAATCTGTATCATACTTGACTGTGGCTTACTGGCATGAGTCTAACTAACCAGCATCTGTCTTGGAGAGAAGAGCCATGGCGTCTGCCTGACTCTGTTTTCTTTCTCCCAGGATTCTGCTTGGTCTACTCTACCTATCTAAATTCTGCCCTATCAAAAGGCCAAAGCAGTTTCTTTATTTGACCAATGAAAGCAGCACATAGAAAGAAGACCCTCCTACACCACATTTTGATCATATTTCCCATCCCATAATTCCTCCCAGAGCCTCCACACCTCTCTACCCACCCACCTTTATGTACCCTTGCTCTCTCAAAAAATATCCATATACCAAAACAGATATCAAATAAAAAACAGAAAACCAAAATCAAAATCAAACAAACATGCAAAAGACCAGTATGTCAAGAGATGCTCAAACAAAACAAAATGGAAGAAAAAAATTTACAGAAAAGAAGCTCATTTTGTGTTGCCTACCTGTCTTATTATTCAACAACAGGCTCCTCCTTGGATAAAACTGATTCTCCTTCAGCAGTCATTAATTGCTTGTAGTTCTTCATCTAGGCGTGTCCACTGTGAGTTTTTTGTTTTGGTTTGCTTACTTATTGTCACTAATGATTGAGTTTACTAGTGGCACGTATCTTTTTCCTTTTCTTTCTTCTAAAATTACTTTTTTTTAACTGTTGGGTGTTCACACATACTTGGCCAGTACCCTCATTCAGTTAGATTTCTCGCCTAATGATTCTAAAAAAAGAAAGGCTACTTTCTTTTGTGTTGTTGTGGGGAAAAAGTACACATCTCTGCTTTCTCTTTCCTAGGCAAGTCATTACACATTACTATATCTTGAAGCCAATATGATAATCAAATAGAGAGAGCTGAGTAGGCTTGGGCGAGGGGAGGTCCAAATGCTCAAGGTCTTTCTTTTCTCTGCTTTTCACTGGCTCCCCACAACAGTCTTATGCATGGGAATGGCAAGTAATTGGGAGTGGGGGCCGACTGACAGTTTTAAGTACCCAACACTAGCTCCTTAAAGGGAACTAGGGAGATATGCCTTGTGAGTGAACCTCTGAGAAAAGCCAGAAATTAGGTCAGATTATTTATGAGCTTCTCACTAGAGGCAGGTGGTCTCTTAAGAAGCCTTTATGACATTAAAAAAGAAGAAAAAGAAGGCTGGAAGTAAAATATTTCTTAGATGGAATGATGGGAGAGCAATAACAAGATCGACAAGAATAACAAAAATAACAAGAAGATGTGACCTTAGCATCTAGGCCTTCCACATACCAGAGTTTAGGAACACTCTGAGGTGTAGGATGTTCTGAATCAAAAGGAGCCATGTCTGTAAAGCCTGGGAGTCTGTCCTTCAAGTTGTCTCAAAGTCAGGCTTGTTTTCCCAAAGCAATTCTCAATCTTGACTATATTTTAGAATCACCCAGGGAACTTTTAAAAATTAGGGCCCCTCCTTTGAAGATGATGACTCACTTGGTGAGATAGGGCCAGGATGCCAGTATTTTTAATGTTCCCTAGGGAATTCTGATGGGTTGCTAAGGTTGAGGACTGCCACTCTGAACGAGTCTTGCAGGCTCAATGTGATGCCATTTGGGCAACAGGTCAAGTGACTGGAAGTTTTTGGAGGTAAAGGGGTGGAAACACTGGCCTCTAAACTAGGTGAAATGGATTTGGGACATTTCTGCCACTGCTCTACTGTGTGATCCTTGTCATGTCTCATGTCTCTCTCTGAGTCACCATGTTTCTACCAGTATGATGAAGTATCAGACTCAATGCTCTGTGAAGGTTCTTTTTTTAAAAATGTCTGTTTTAAAATTTATTTTATTTATTTGTTTATTTATTGATTGATTTAATTTTTATGTGCATTGGTGTTTGGCCTGCATGTGTGTCTGTGTGAAGGTGTTGGATCCCTGGAACTGGAGTTTACAGACAGTTGTGAACTGTCATGTGGTTGCTGGGAATTGAACCCGGGTCTTCTGGAAGAGCAGCCAGTGCTCTTAACCACTGAGCCATTTTTACAATCCAGTGAAGGTCCTTTTGAATTTCTCGACATTCTGGAATTTGCCAGGTAGGAGAAGGATCAATGAAAGCCATTGTTCCTGCTGCACAAGTGGCAAGGTTTGGCCTACAGGGAGGTACAAATGAATTCCCACCTCCATTGGGAAGGGTTGGTTCAGGGAATTGCCTATCCAGATATCAGAATGGAAGGTTCTGAAAGAGGCTTCAGGTCCTCCTCAGTTGTGACTCTAGCATGAAAGGTCAGGACTCAAGTGTAGGCTCTTTATAATGGTGGTAGCATTGGTAGCACCGCATCTGTGCAGCAGCAGCAGCAGCAGCAGCAGCAGCAGCAGCAGCAGCAGCAGCAGCAGCAGCAACAGCAACAGCAACAGCGGCAGCAGGAGCAATAATGGTCTTAATTTGAAATACAGCTCTCCTATCCCATATAAGGACATCTCAAGAGTATCTAGAGTATCTGAGTTGAAAGCTCCTCAGCTGCTTTCTCTTTTCTTCCTTTTCTCTCTCTCTCTGGAAAGATGAAGGCTTATATTTCAATTCACTGTTTTTCCAGGCTTAAGCCTGGCCAAGATTCTTGCCCACCACGTTCCACTCGAAGGCCAGTTTGCCGCCCAGTGGGGAAGGAGTAGAGTATCTTCTCCACCTCTCACCCAACTCTTCACCTCCCTTCTCTGCACTGTCTTCCCCAATGGGTGTCCTTGTGCAACATGACAGTTTTGTCACCTGCTTTGCCCCTCTTTTACTGTTCCCTGCCCCATTCTACTTATGAATTACAGGATACAATTCAATTAAAAACAACTTCATCATGCAGTCACCACAATTCACACATGACTGAGTATAGTCACTCACTTAAACTGGGAAACTTACTGGAAAAGACTTGGTGCCCTACAGCCTATCACTGGACTGAGCACCCAGTTGGTGTCAAGGAGGCCATCTGGCTCACTTGATGAAGCTTCTAGGGCTAATAAATAAAAAGTTCGATGCAGTATCTAAACAGTTGTGAAATTAAGAAAAAGATGCATGTATGAGTGTTTGTTTGCATATGTACCACCTTCATACCTGGTGCTCTTGGATGTTAGAACAGTTTATTGGCTCACTTAGAATGTAAGCTACAGATGTGGGTGATGGGGAGGGAACTTGGGTTCTCTGCAAGAGCATCAAGTGCTTTTAAATGAAGAGTCATCTCTTCTGCTCTAGTCGTGAATCTATTAATTAATTAGTTAATTAATTAATTTTGAGACAGGTCTTACTATGTATCTATGATTATCCTGGAACTCACTATCTAGACCAGGCTGGTCTTGAACTCAACAGAGATCCACCTGCCTCTGTCTCCCACGTGCTGGGATTAAAGGTGTGTTTCACTATCCCTGGCCCCTAATCTTGTGGTTTTGTGAGTATGCTTGCCTCCTTTTTCCATATATCATACTCCTGCATATGTCACAGAGCTACTCTTGGTTGTATCTCACATGAATCCCATGTCCTGGTATTTTTCCTCTTCAGCTTCCTTCTCCTCCTGCTCATGACCCTAGAAGGAACATGTAGGAGGAGGTACACTTTATCTTGTTCATTAACCCACTAGGCACCCTTGGTCTGAATATGGCTGGACTGACCTTTACCACAGCCAGTCAGATTCTTTCCCATTCTCATTGTTTCCTCATCACTATCAGCAAACCTTCCTCTTCTCCTCAGCCAGAAGAGTGCCAGGAGTATTAGAATTTTCTACTCCACATTACAGTCAATTCTATAATAATTAAAACATCTCACTTGTATGACCTTACACAAGGTACCGAACCCCTCAAGCTTGTTACTCATCTTTAAAATAAGGATGACAATTCTTTCTCGGGAGTTAGGCCTGTAATTTCAGCTGCGTGGGAGGCTGGAGCAGGAGGATCATAAATTCAATGACAGTTTGGGTTACATAGTGAGTTTCAGAGTCTGGCCAAGTCTTAAAAGAAAAGAAAAGAAAAGAAAAGAAGAGAAAAGAAAAGAAAATTCTCTCTTTAATTTTCTCTCAGATAAAATGAGACAAAACATGTTAAAGTATATAGCATATGAAGCATATAATCATGATGATAGTTAATACTTATCAAATATTTATATGTGAAGGCAATTTAAATACTTCCTACATATTGATTCACGGAAACCACCAGCAACCCTATCCAGTAATACTATTATTATCTTGATCTTGATTAGACTGAGTAATTTCCTCCAAGGACGTACAGCTTACTAAGTTAGAGAACTATAGAGTGTGATTTGAACTCAGACTTTGGAGTGTTTATTTGTATGATATGTGTATGTTTATACATATCTGCAATATATGTAGTAAGACATTTATATGTGTGTGTGTGTGTGCCGTGTGTGTTCATTACACATGGTACTGGGTTTCATAAACTTTGAGCATATAGTCCACCACACACACATCCTCTCACCTCCTTTTCTTACCCTGCCCTCTTTCATTAGTCTTTGCTCCCTTACACAGTCTCACTTTTATTTTTATGTCATATACACATGATCTTATTTATCTGTATACAATAAGGATCCATAAATGAAAGAAAACATGCTATTTGTCTTTCCAAGACTTTTAATCATTTGATTAATAATCACTAAATATGATTATCTCCAATTACTTCAATTTTCCAAGGAATGATATAACTCCATTCTTCATGGATAAAAATTCTATATATGCACATACCATATTTTCATTATCAAGTTTTCTGATGTTGGACACCTAGGTTGTTCCATAATTTTTCTACTGAAAATAATACTGTTACAATGTTGTGTAAGGGTCTCTGTGACAATGTTGACTTGAGTTCTCTGGGTAAATACCCAGTAGTGTCATAGCTGATTTATATGGTAGATCCCTCCTTAGTTTTTTAAGAAATTTCCATAATGATTTTCATGGTGGCTAGACTAATTTACATTCTCATCAACAGTGTATAAGGATACACTTTGGGCCACAATAATATCATAATTTATCATTATCTGAGCTTTTTTCTGGGTGATTGTCAGTCTGACTGGAGGTATATGTATATTTTTACATAAAATAAAGTCTGATACAACATGAAAAAATTTAATAGACATTCAACAAGATAGACCAAGATGAGCTAGAGTTGTCAGATAAAATATCACTAAAAATACACCATAAATGATGTATTAAAACTTGAAAGATCATAGGTGAGGTCTTAACATAGTCAAAAGCCTAGAGTTAGAATTATGTCTGGGATTCTAGGGAGGAAAATTGTACTGACATGGGCTTGGTTGGAGTGGCGGCATCATGGTAGTAAGACAGAGGAAGGATAGATGAGGGGTCTGGAGAAATTCAAATGTCCTACTGAGAAGAGCTGTGCGAAGTTTAGATGCAGCTCTCTGTGAGCTAAGAAAACTAGATTTAAGTATGGATAAAGATGGAATGGATGTGATGTGCAAGTGGATTTTAAAAAGTGAGGTCAGTGTAAGGTAAAACATAATAGAGATAAAAGATAGTTTCTGTAGTGAAATTTAAAACAATCTGCAAAGATCTGATAATGACGCTCAATGGTAGGGCACTGGCTTAGTGTGCACAAACTCCCGAGTTGTACTCTTAGCAAAGATGAAGGAGGAGAAAGAGAAGAGGAAGGGGAGAAGGGGAAGGAGGAGGAAGATAGCAACCCACATAGTGGTAGGATAAGGTAGCTAGAAACTAGCATAACATGAGAGATATCTAAAAATCTGGGGTAATTTTAAGTTCAATGGATATCAATTTGTGTTATGTTATATTGTGGAATAATCTTTCTGTACATTGTGAAGATGTGTTGCTCTCATTCGTTTAATGAAGAGCTAAATGGTCAATAGCTAGGAAGGAGGAGGTTAGGCAGGACTCGAGAACAGGGAAAGAGCACTAGGATGGAGGAGGGTGGAGTTGCAAGGAGAGGAGGGAAGAAGCAAGACGAACGTACTGTGTTGAGAAAAGGTACCATGCCACATGGTAGAATGTAGATAAGAAATATGGGTTTATTTAAGTTGTAAGATCTAGTTTGTAACTAAACCTAAACTACCAGTGAGCATTTATAATTAATAATAAGTCTCTCTGTGGTTATTTGGAAGCTGTCTGGAGGGATAGAAAATTCTGCCTACAGTGTTACATTATTGGAAATCTAGAATTGAAATGTTCAAAATATACTGCTCAGTGCAAAGAAGATAGCTGTGTTCTCCTCTGGTCTCTGCTGTCAATGCACAAGGCTTCTAGGACTGGGATCTCACACTTTATAACCAATCTTAACTTGAGTATGTCCAGAGGAGAAAGGATCATAGGCTGAAGACACTTGAAACTGTCATGTGACCATTTGTGAAGGAAGATCTGTGTTTATTTGTATATTTATAATACAGTATTTATCACCTATATGTTTTATGTATATTATATGTATGTGTCATGATAAAACATTTACATATCTGTAACTGCTACATAAATTTAAAATTATATGTGGTACTTATAGATACTTTAAGTTTCATAACAATTATTAACAATTATTATCCCTTCTCTGTGTGACAAATTGTCATTTTCTATTAATGCATTTTATTTTTGTTACATCGAAATTGTAACCTTCTAGTCGGGCGGTGGCTGTGCACACCTTTAATCCCAGCACTCGGAAGACAGAGGCAGGCAGATCTCTGTGACCAAGATCAGTATGGTCTACAGAGTTAATTCCAGGACAGCCAGGGCTGTTACATAGAGAAACTGTGTCTTGGAAAACAAAACAAAACAAAACAAAAATTGTGATCTTTTAAATCAATTTTCTCGCTTACTAATGGGTTATAATGTATTGAAGATTTTTTTTTGAGACAGTCGTATTGCATAGCTCAGGCTGGCCTCAAAGTTGAGATTCAACTGCCTCAGCCTCTCAAGAGATTGGATTACAAGGTGTTTTTCACCATGTTTGGCTCTTATAATGAACATTTTGGAAAGTCATTGTCCTAAAGAACATTTCAAGTCCCAACATATCATAGGCTTTCACCCATCTGTACTGATTCCTGACATTCCATAATTCAAAATTAAGGCAATTCCATCTTACTTTGCTAGACTGGGAGTTCACAAGACTACTTCCCATAGGAAAAGGAAGGTCTACCATTCTCCTGGCCAGTGGAGAGATGATGCTTTAGGGAAAATGTACAATGATAGTTGTAAGAGGGTTGAGAACTGGTTGACCCCACCTCAATGAATGTCTAGTCTGAAGGATGCCCAGAGGGGTTGCCAGCTGTATTCTGGTCATTACACCATGATCTAAGGAGGTCAAGCTAAAATAGTGTTTTGACAGTAGACAGGGATACTGACTTTTTCCCTTCTTGAAATAAAGGGTCTCCTTTGGTCCTTTTCCCAACTACGGGATCCTCCAAGCCCTTTACTAACAGGGACACATTTCTTTACTGTGCAACAGCATAACACATTTGAATCCAGGTGCATTCCCGCCTATTTATAACAGCAGAAAAGCTTAAGTATGCCAAAGGGATGATCAGTGTGGCAATTTACTGTCAACATCCTTCTAGGAGACAATTGTCCCATAACAGGTGGGAAGAACCCTTGAGGGGATGACATTTCAATGCAAATAGGTACATCTATAGAAGCAATTCTGCTTCATACATTTCCACATGCTTCTTTTATGGTCCATTCTTGAGTTACTTGGCCCTAAGGATCCAAAGGTTTCTGTCTAACTATAACTAACTAACTGTCACCCTCCCATGCCACTGTACAGTCAGACATAGCAAGGTCTAGCCACTTTTCAGCCATTTGTTCCGTGCTTCAAATCAAACACTGAAAGCCACCACAGAGGAGTCACTGGAAAAGCAATTGTAGTCTGAGTAATCTAAGATGCAGAGAAAGAGCATCAGAAGCCGAAGAAACTTCACAGACTAGTCCAAATCTGAAGTTTGAACATGGAGACTGGCTGTGTGAGGGAAAGAGGTGTGGGTGACTCACTTCCAAACAATTGATTGCAACGTTTTAGGCTGCATTCTTTTTTTTTTTGCCAGATAGATAAATATGTTCTTCCTTTTCTTACAAAGCAGCTCCTGTCTCCTGTAGAAACTCAGCACATATCCATGTAGCCATTACCCAAAGTCCAGCTGCAACCTGGCTCAGAACCCTGCAAGAACACACACAGAACAAATCTTTCTTTTTGTTACATATTTGGAATTATAGGATCATAAATTTTCAGGACTGGAAGTTCTCTTAGCAAGATTTTTTTTAAGCCTTCAAAGTTCATGCGCTTTAACCACAGAGCCCACAGCAACTCAATTCAGAGGAACAAAAGAGCAATGGCCAAGTAAGAAAGAATCTATCATCTCTGGTTTTCTATATGGTTCTCTTTTACACCCAAGGCAGGCTGGCCTGTATGAACTAATATTCTTATGGGTGAGACTTTAAAATCGAGATTTATGTCCTTACTTTAGGGGACAAGGATTTTGTTCTGTCATGACCAGGGAGTTCCCACATCTGCAGAAGCCTACCCACTCCAACCACTACCGGAGCCCAGTGAACACTTCTTGAGAAAGGATTTCACTATGTAGCTCAGGTTGGCTTCAAATTTGTAATCCTCTTGCCTCAACCTCTGCAGTGCTGGCATTACAGGTGTGCTCCTACATACTCAGATCAACGTACTTTTTATGGGCCATCGAAATAGAGGGTACAAGATAGGAACCTGGGGGTTTTTGCCTTTATGCTATGAGCATAACACCCTATCACCACCCCACTGGCGTGGCTGGAGGCACTGGCTTTTCTGAAATGAGTTTGGTCCCAAATTAAGAGTCATGGTCATTTATTCCATCAGCATGAGCCCAATATTATCTGAGGACAAGACAAAGGTTTCTGTTTTTTTTCTGGGGACAGGGCTACAGATCTAACTCGTGAACTACAAATATGGGAGTTCCATAAGGGACCATTCAGTTCAGCACGTGGAGACTCAGATCCAGAGAAGTGACAAAAAGAAAATATCCAAAGTGGTGGTTTGTGGTAGTGGCAGACTCGGGCCTCTAGATCAGCCAGTACTATTTCCATGGGCTTTTGGGTCTGTTAAGCCTTCATTTATTCTGTTATTATTCATTTAACAAATATTTACTGAGTATTGCTTATGTCTTAGGTAGGCTCAGTGCTAGGCTTTGGGGCTTGTAATGGGGAAGTACATAGTTTTTCAATAGTAATGGCTTAGGGAAGGAAGTTGGTTGGATGGAGGTGATTAGAGGTCCTGTTTTAATGCTTGCTGGCACAGCAAGCACATGAGTTTTACTCAGATCATGTACTCATTAGTTGTGGTTTTGGGAGATGCTAAAGTTCCCTGAGCTAGATTTTGATGACACCATTGATGGAAGAAGGTTAGACCTTCTATAGTGACCTGTTGTAAGACAAAGATCATCTCTTTATCCCTGAGGGCTGAGGGACGAGGTGTGGAGGAGTGGGCTGGGAGGAACGGGATGGTTTTGGGCAACAGAAGGGTTAGGCAAAGAAGAAATCCTCAGATCAAAACAGCTGCCAAGCTAAAGAGTTCCCCACAACAGGATGAATCAAGACCTTTCCAGTCAGAGAAACCACAGGCTTCTGGCAGTGAGCCGGTGCCAGCAGGTGACCTAGTTAGAGGGGTGTGTGGCTGAAGAAGTCAATGTTCTGAAAAACCCAATAGATGTTGCAGAGCAGAACACGAGAGAGCCACGGAGGAGGTCACGGAAAGTAGAGCTATCAACGTCCCTGGAAACACACATACGGTAAGAAAAGCAGCTGTTAGTTGTGTCTGAAGTATTCAGAGTGTAGTGGAGCCAGCCTGAGCCGAGATGGAGCCCACTAAAGCCAACACAACGGGGCAAGAACATTTCTAATTGCTCTGGAGGTTATCTCTTGAACCTTTGGAGGTAAATAAGGTCTTTCTCTAAGAATAGATTCATAATGAGATGAATGGAGAATCATGAATGTAGGGAAAGAGCATCACTCATTAGATTCCCACCCCCAATTCTACAACTTGAGTAACTGAATTACCATTACTCAGTGAGAAGTGAAAGGCTCCCAGTCTAACCTGCTCCTTGTGTAGGTGAGGAAACAGAAGCATAGTGGAGTAAGGGCTTAGTCTATAACCACATGGCAAGTGAACATGACACTGATGAGGCTAGAACCCAGGTCTAATGACTCTCAGTGCTTTGTCTGCAGTCCTATCTTTTCTTTGACTCCAAGCTCCTCTCGATGCACACAAATGAAAATTGTCAACAAGTCAATCGTGCCTTGCTTCCCACTAGCCTTCTTTCCATTCTCCTCCCTCGCCCCTAAAGAAAGCAGGCCAGGGATCTGGGAAGTTCTACAGACTTAAGCAGGATAAAGCACAGTATTTGGAGAGTGATAAGCACAGCTAACATAAGGACATGAAGAAACAACTCCCGGGGGTTGTCTCAATACCGGCTAATTGACGTTTGAGGCATTTTTCAAACATGTCATTATCCTTGTACTTAAGGAGGCTGCCGGCAATAAAATAGTAGGAATGAGGCCAAAATTCCCTGAGATAAACAAACAGACACCCAGTGTCAGCCTGAGCTTTGGGTAACCTGCTGCCACTAGACATTCCAGCTTTCTCAGCACCAGAGCCGAGTCCTAGCAGTCACAGAGCTTTGAACAGATCTCTGCCAGTACACACACTTGGAACCTTGCAGCCTGCTCTGCTTTGTAAAAAGGGGCCACCATATCTCTCCTGCTCAAACCCTTTGTTTCTGGAAAAACAGAGCAAATGGTCTAGGGATGTCCACCTGCCCAGGAAGAGGCCAGCTCCAGGGATCAAACTCAAGGACTTGGAGTCCAAAGATATTGTCTGATGTGGTTTCACCATTACAACACCCAGTTATGAAAGCATGGGAAGGCAAGTAATTGATCAGGCAAGATGAGGAAATGTAATATGAGTATTCTATGTAAAGAGGGGGCTGATGAGAATGCAAGCATGTGTGCTTTGCTCTTACTTTCCTGTCTAACCACTTTGTCATAGGTCACTGCCTCCCTGAGCCTCAGTTTCTTCAACTCGGAAGCAATCAAAACACTCAATTTGACAAATGAACCCCTAATATCAGAATTACCCAGCAGAGTGTGTGTGTGTGTGTGTGTGTGTGTGTGTGTGTGTGTGTATGTGTGTGTGTATGTGTGTGATATATATTTGGGATTGAACCCAAAATCTTGCACATGCTAAGCAAGTGTCATGCTTTGAGTCACATCCTCAGCAAGTTTTGCAATTTTAAAAATTTGATACAGGGTCTAAGTTGTTCAGACAAGCCTTTGAATTTGTGACCTTTCTGCTTCAGCCTCCCAGATAGCTGGGATTACAGACCTGTGGCACCAGGTCCAGTGCCAAATGAAATTACTTAAAATAATGAGTTGAAGGCTTTACTTCAGCAGTTCTGATTCAATAAGTTCATCCTTAACCACAAAAACTATTTTAAGTACAGTTCCTGGGTGATTCTACTGGTCAGCTAAGGTTGCTACTAAGAACTATCTAGCCCCTCTCCTCTATGAATCTGAGTAAAGTTTGGAACATGTGCTTAGCCATGGTAATGAACATTATCATATCTTTTTTTTTCTTTCAAGATAGAGTCTGTCCTGGAACTTGTTCTGTAGACCAGGCTGGCCTCAAATTCACGGGGATCTGCCTGCCTCTGCCTCCTGAGTGCAAGGATTAAAGGTGTGTGCTTCTACTCATGGTTCCAATTTTTAAATGTAACTACCTGCATATGACTCAGGTCTGAATATTTCACAAAAGAAGCTATCAGGCCCCTCTGAAAACTCACAAAGACTGAAAAGGAGCATGTGGTCAGGCCCAAAGGACAACTAAGGTCTCTTGCATATTAGATAACCATTTATTGGTATAAGCAATAACAGCCTCGTGTAGGAAGAGAAGGGCAAAAGCTTACTGAGGGGTGGCACAAGGAGAGACATTCAATGGCATGTTAGGGCAGGACCGGGTGGGGAGGAATGTATTCTTTGTTGCAAACAGTTAGGTAACTCTGCCATCCTGTCATCCTCATCCTCACCTGGGCCTTGGGCCAAAATCTGTACTTCCGACAGCAAGAAAATAGACTGAGTTCTTCTTTGGGGCATGGCTGGAACAGGAGGCTGAACCCAGAGGCTGAGGGAGAGCTGAATCAGTCTTAGTGTCTTAGAATTCCAAGTTAAAAAGTTTTTTCCTCAAACATTTTATATATATCATATATATATATATATGCATATATACATACACACACATATGAGTTTACTTCACCACCTAGGTAGGGTTGCTGTGTATGAGGTAAGCAAGTTTCAGTCACTATTTCCTGGATAATTATATGGCAAAATCCAGTAGAACTCAGGATGCTATCTGCTGGCCCTACTCAGAGTATTATTGGCTGACGAGAGAGGAACTTGTCTCACTTGCTTGCTTTTTTTCCTAAAGATAACTGCTTTAGGTTGGATCTGGAAACTGGAGGTGGGGAGGCCAGGCTGCCAATAGAAGGACAGGACAGATGTGTGGGAACTCTGTCCTGTCCAGCTGCACCTGGAAAACAGAGGGCGCAGATAGTGCTTTGGGGATTCCAGACTTGGTCAGAGGACGAGCGAGAGGGCAGCTCTTCCCTGGAGCTCAGAAACCTGATCAGTCCCAAGGGAAAGAAAGGAAGAAAGAATGCCTGGCCTCCACACTTCCAATAAGACTTCATAGACAGGTGCTAAAATTCCCCTGATTCACCTTTATGAAAACTTATGTCAACTGTTAGCTCTTCTTGCTATCACGGATGTTCTTACAGTTCTCTGTTCAAACAGGTGCATAACTTAATTCTGTATCTCCCCTCGATCCTCTTTCATCACAACACCCCGCAAAATATGCTGTATTTAGCAAAATGACATGAGCCTTCTTGAAGAAAATCAAAGCAATCGAAGGAGACAGAAAGGTTAACACACACTAGGGTAAAAGCTCAGTTGATAAAGTGAGGACCTAGTAAGTTTGAATCCCCAGATCCTACATGAAAAGCCAAGTGCAGTGGTGCACACTTGCAATTCTGCCAGTGAGGAGGTGAAGACAGATCTCTGGAGTTCTCATGCCAGCTGGCCTAGCCAAGGCAGTGAGCCCCAGGTTTCAATGACAGACCCCCTGTCAAAAAGCAAGGAGGACAGTTTCTGAGTAACACCTTAGGTTGACCTCTGGTCTTCACATGTATGTATACACACAGGTATCTGCACACAAATCAGTGCACACACGCACACACACACACTGACATGAAGAAATGCACTGTATAGTCAGTATCTTTTTGGTTTAACACCTAACTTATCATTAGACTTACTGCCTAGTTTTATTTCATTCCCAGAGACTGATGGTTATCTGAAAAGCAAACCCAGATTGTTCACTTCTCATAGGCATTCAGATGGACTTCCTACCCACTTCAATGTGCACACACAACTTAGAGCTCACTATTTATTATCTATGCCACTTCTCTGAGGCCAGTTTCCTTATCCACAATAACGGGTTAATAATAACATCATAAGACAAGCCCCATTTCCCAAATATGTCTGTCCTACTGATTTGCATGGACAAAGAGTTGGCACTATTCTTATAGGTGGAACAAGAAAGCCTTTCTGTACATAAAAACCTGTCAAAATTTGCTTCTGAGAAAGGTAAAAGGATCTTGTGACTTGGTCACAGAGATTTCAGAAGCAGATGGACACCTAGTTCACAGAACAAACAGGGCAGGGAGACAGGATATCAGCTAGGCTGGGCAAATTTGAATTTTTGTGTGTACAGAAGGGCAGGCAGGTAGCAGAACATATTCGCAGCCGCAGCTCCTCCCAAGAGAGGAATATGGTAGGGCTCATCAAATACTCCCGAGCCTTTCTTTCACCTGATCCTCAAACCATGTAACACAGATCTAAATGTTTCATGCCTTGAAGTGCAGGCTGGTGTTTGGGCCTGTGAGATGGCTCAGTGGATAACGACACATTCTGCTAAGCCTGATGACCCAAGTTAGATCTTCAGGGCCCGCACAGTGGAAGAAAAAAACCCAAAACTCCTGAAAAGTTGTCCTCTAATCTTCAGACATGTGCCTACTCCCCACAAAAAAATGTGAAAAAGACTAATTTGTACCAATGAGGGAGTTGATGTGCAGGGTGGTAAAGCACACAGGGAGTAGCATGCAGGAGAGTGGCAGGACTCAGCTTTTTGCATGCATATGTGGACATGCACACACACACACACACACACACACACACACACACACACACACACACACATATATATGGAGGCCTGAGATAGATACAGGTCTTTCCTATTGCTCTCCACTTATTTATTGAGTCAGGGACTCTAGCTGAATCTGAGTCTCCCCAATTCTGCCTAGTCTAGCTTGCCAGCTTGTCCCAGGGAAACTCCTGGGACACGAAGAAGTGAGGGAGCTGAGTTAGAGCCCCAGAGCAATTCCAAATAAGCTGATTAGGAGATGTTCCCCTAGTCTACTGGTGTAGAGACATTACACATAGGTTTCTCCAGTCTACTGGTGTAGAGACATTACACATGGGTTCCCCCAGTCTACTGGTGTAGAGACATTACACATGGGGAGACCCGACAGGGCAGAGAAGAGTGACAGGAGAACACAGTCAAGTGACTCAAGCTGCTGGGGTTAATAGGCAAGGATTACTATAGAGCTGGCCGACCGCTACTCTGTCAGAGCTGCTTTAAGAGTTATTTGAAAGCTAGGGGCTGTGGCTCAGTGGTAGAGTATGGGCCCAGCATGCTCAAAACCCTAGGTTTTAATATCCAGTACTGGAGAGAAATGGAAAGAGAGGGAGGGGGAGAGAGGGAGGGAGTAAGTAAGGAAGGGAGGGAAGGAGGGAGAGAGAGAGAGAGAGAACACTATCTAGAAGCATATACTGGTATCCACAGAGGAGCAGGAAGACGCGACTCGTGAGAGGCAACAGGACTGTGTCTGAATTCTGGCTTTACTGTAGTAAGTGCTAGCACCGAACCTTGGATAAATGACCTAACATTTCTGCTCCTCAATACCCTTATGTGGAAAATATTGGAGTGAGAAGCATCCCCCACAGAGTTATTTTGAGGATTAAGTGAGATAATCCTTGGAAAAAATTTTAACATAATGCCTGGCATGCAGTAGGCTATCAATTTTTTTTTTTTTTAGTCAAGAAAGTTGCAGTTGAATTCTCACTCTGCCTTTATTAGTGATTTTACTTTAACCACATCAGTGGTAATTATTTCTTAGAGTGTCTTTACAAGATTATGGTAAGTCCTCAGTGATTAATTCATATATATAAACATCTAGTTTGATGTTAGGGACACAGTAAATGCCCAGTGCCTACTGGCTGACTCTGACCTGGAGTATCTCTAGAATATAAAACTGGAACATTTTTCCAGACCTTTACTGCAGTATCCCATAGTCTTGCCTCATCCTTGTGCAGGAGACTGAAAACTCAAGCAGACTCAATTTGCTCAAATGAGAACTGATCCATGGCTTGGTGGTTTGGCTTCTTTATTATGGGGCAATCCTCACTCGCACGGCCAATTACTGTCTCCGCTACAGATCAAACAATCCAGGACTAATGAGGCGGTTACCCACCCATTTCCTGGAGCATACATTATTAGCTTCCATCCCTAACCCTGTTGGAAAATCTATAGCATTTCTCTATAAAGTCCAGGGTGATGGTTCAGGAGAAAGATCAGGGTCTAGGGGAGAAAGACTGGCCTGTCTCCAATGCCGGACTGGGAAAATACCTAGCAAATGTCTAGCCTGAATCCTGTGAAGACTTTCAGTAGCTCTCTTCTGGAGACCAAAGGTTGTCTCTAAGGCAAATGACAACTGCTGAGGGATGAGAAGGATGACATCAAATGATATTCAAAGCTTTCATTGCTTAACAGTATCCTTCAGAGAAACAGGTCCAAGGGAACCAGCCATCAGTTAAATATTCCCCTGGCACCCAAACCTCGTCTTTCATGCACTTCGAAGTGACTTAAGAAGCTTCTTTTTGCACTTGCCAAGTACCCATTGTTTGCAAAACCTTTAAGAAATAACTGGGCTTTCACTTCAATGCATATGGATTGGCATCTGACACCCAATCAGGATTACTGTGACTGTTGCTAGTCAACTCTTTACCATTGCCAAACAAGTGGTAGAAGTGTATAAATCCTATTTCCCATGCTTTGGTTTCCTCACACAGAAGATGAGGCAGTGGACTATGTGGCTGTTGTCTTGAAACGGAGTCTGCAATTCAGTGAAGAATTAGCTATCTTGCATGTGCACACACGCACAAATACTTATCCACACACACACACACACACACACACACACACACACACAGAGTTATATATACTTACATTCTCACTCACATTAATACAAATTTAGCCTGGACATATAATGCGTAAAACCACACACACACACACACACACACACACACACACACACACGGATATTCACCCAAACATACACTCACATTCTCAAGGCACCTTGTGAGGAGCCCTAATGGTGTTCTCTTTCTCAGAAAACTGTAACAAACACATCCTAATTCTAGAATGAATGCACATTTTGGGCTGCCTGTGACAATCCTTTTTTATTCCTATCATTCCATAAAAATAACACCCCAGTTTTGATAGTAAAGATAT
Source organism: Myodes glareolus (assembly GCF_982192425.1). Taxonomy (NCBI): domain Eukaryota; kingdom Metazoa; phylum Chordata; class Mammalia; order Rodentia; family Cricetidae; genus Myodes; species Myodes glareolus. The sequence continues at coordinate 80,052,053 of NC_142053.1, read as the reverse complement.
GATAACCCTACTTATACCCCTAACACTACAGCCTCAGATCTGTTCCCTTCATGAAGGACTACCTTATTCTCTAATCATGTTTACCTCTTCAACTCCACCACGATGGATTCGCTTTAGTGTTTCAACCACGCAAATAAGCAAAGCAATTTGTGGGTCCACATCCCACAGACTGAGGGAAGGGTGGGATGTTCTACCATTTGACTTGAAAGGCATCCAGCCACTGAATTTTAGTTCAAAGTGGGTACTAGGCTTCTTCCTTTTGATCTGCTCATCACTAATTCTCCAGTTATGTGCTTTCTGCCCCTCATCCCCAACACTCTCACTTTCGCAATGTTCTCCCTTCCCCTTCCTTTTCCTTTCCCTCCCTCCTCTTAAAGCTTGATGCTCTGATGATATGCTTCAGGTTCTCTCTGAAACAAATCTACTCTATGGTACCACATTCTGATACCTTATTCTCAGAGATCTTTGGAACCAGAAGTGACCAAAGGGGGGTCACAGCGGGGAAGATGGACAGGAGAGAAAGGAAAGCAGGGAGTGAGTGAGATTCAATTACCTTTAGGTTCTGTGACTAATTTTCATTAGGATTACTGCCTAAAATTTCTTCTAGCTTCAGGGTGTTTGGGCCAGTGACTATTCCTGTGGCTGGATTAACTGTGTTTTGAAAAAAACCTCTGAAAATGTTGTCAGCTATTTGCAAACAAGGCTATAAATACATTGTGCGGGAAGGAGTTGCCGAGCTATTCCCAGAGCAACTGGGCAGGACCCATGCTCTCCAGCCCTGTGGATACCACACGGTGCAGTCTGAGTTTTAGCAGCAGCTGTGCTAATGTGCAAACAAGATGGAGGCCAGAAAGAAGTCCCAGCAAGGGCAAAAGAGGAACTATCAGGATGAAGTGGGGGAGTGTAGGAGGAGCGTCTTTTTTGAACTCCTAGAAGACAAGTCTAGAGAGAAGTGGAATGCTTTGAGCTGCTCATTTCACAGCTATGAGGCTGGACATACGTGCACAGTTTTTTGGGGCGGGGGGGACTATGCACTTTTAATGGTCACTGTCATGAATTCAAGTTTGAAATAAGATATGTATGTATAATTTTATACATAGATGGGACTGCTTTTACATGCACACATTGTGGGTAAAGTCTCAGTCGACTTATACCCACATGAGTACATATGTAAATCTGCAGATTAATTTACTAATATGACCTTGATGATAATTCATGTAGAAGGTAGGAAGAACTTTCCAAAGGTTTATCACATTTATTCTATCACTTGAACTTTATCACACAGCTGAGAGGCAGGGATTACAACTTCTATTGCTCTCTTTTTCTACAGAGAAGGAAAGTGAGACTCAGACTTGGCCAAGATTGTGGCTCTGGTAAACAGTAAAGTCGGGGCTCCAACAAAGACTACTTGATGTCAAATCTTGTGCCACATAGAATATAGAGAAGTGATACAAAGAAGCGTTCAACTCTGGGAACTTCATTGTAAGCTCCCATCCCAAGGCATCTTTTATTTCAATGTCAGACTAAGACCATTAAAAAAAAAACAAAAACCGGGGGCCTCAAGGCCAGTGCTAATCTCTGTTGAGCCATGGCCTGGAATGTAGCCTTGAGGTTTCTATTCCTGCCTGGGGTATCAGCCAAGTCCATGCATGGGACATAGGTGAGCCACAACTTTCTTCAGCAGTGTGCATTGCTGATATCCTGGAAGCCATGGGTGGTTTCTTCTAGTTAGAGGCTGGAACAATAGATTTGTTTCCTCCTTATTCTCTCCTGTGACTGCGTGTGTATCTATCTTTCCCTTTCTACAAGGCGTAGGCTCACAACATCCGGTCTGACCGGTTCCACCTGAGTCTTCCATGTTTGAGACATTTTATGAAAAGGGCAGATAGCACAGGTCTAAATGTGAGTGATGCCACCACTAGGCAAGGCAGCAAATGAAGGTCTTTGTATCTCCCTTCCCTGTGATACCATATCTCTCCATCTGTTTAGTTAGCAGACCTATCGAAATTCTAGTTTTTGTTTGAGCTATTCTTCCCATAAGCAGAATGTAGGTCAAAGCAAAAAACAAAACAAAACAAAATAAAAACACAACAACAACCCCCCCCCCAAAGCCAAACTATTTTGACTCTTGAAGCATGCGACTATCTTATTGTTCACCACTTGGGCTGTTAGAACCTGGTATGGACAGAGCAACACAGAGGCTGATAACGACATCACTCTTTCTAAGATCACTGACTTGAAGCCACTGGGATAGTCAGAGCTGTGAGAGGTTGGTCTACCAGTTATCTGGAGGCAGAGGATCCTCATCATTCTTCCCTCTCATCCCAACTCTACACCAGGATTTTACCTTGGTAATATTTAGAGTTTCCTGCCAGATTTTTATTGAGACTTCCAGGTATAAGTTCTCCACTGCTCCCAGAAGATAAGTACTTCCAAGTACTATATGAGAGGTCCCAACCAGCAAAGAATTCATGAGTCTTGGCAGGATAAGCCCATGGGAACAGGATGCAGAGCACCCTGCTGTGGGTGGAACTGCTTGGGTGGAAAACTGCTGTGTGTAGCTGTGTAGGCCACTCATGATCACTGATTCTTTCCAGAACTAGCAAAACTGGTGCGGGGTGATGCCACATGAGAACCGAGCATAATTTGAGGTGTCAGTGAGTTGTCAATCTCCAAATAAGAAAAGTAGACATTTATCAATTGTACTTCCAGCATTTAACAGTCTAAATTGGGAAGGTATAGATCTACTCTGCCCACCCCCAGCTATTAATAGTCTAAAAATAGGCCTTAGGGACTCTGAAGGTTCTAATCTAGTCCTGGGCTTGGGCAATGTGAGAGCAGTCCAGCTGGTCCTTTAACGATGCACCCAATCTCCAATTCTTGACTATAATTGGGGCAACCTAGGACACATGGTTTTTTTTTGGTTTTTTGAGACAGGGTCTCTCTGTAGCTTTGGAGCCTGCCCTGGAACTAGCGCTTGTAGACCAGGCTGACCTCGAACTCAAAGAGATCTGCCTGCCTCTGCCTCCCTAGTGTTGGGATTAAAGGTGTGCACCACCACCGACCAGCTCCATATTTACTCTTTCAGGCTACACTATGTAGATTCACGAATCATCGACTATTAGATGACAAGAACAGCAAACATGTATATACCTAGTGCAATATGTCAGATGCTGTTCTAAACCAGTTTTAAAATGCTTGTCACAACCATATGTAGTGAGAGATTTTGTTGTTGTCCTTTTACAAACAGGAAAATAGCAGTGCAGAGAAGTTAAACACAGTGTGCAAGGACAAACAGATAGTGAATAGTGAATTCAGGGTTTATCCAAACAATTTGACTGCATGTCAATACTGATTTAAGCTGGCTCTATAGAAGGTTTCCCCCCCCACACACACATAATACAAAATTCTTTTAAATAATAAAACCATCCTGATATCTGGAAAGCAATATTCTTGTTTGTTTGTTTGTTTAGATTTATTGATTTTGTTTTATGTGTTTTGCTTGCACATATGTCTGCTCACTATGAATATATCTTAAGGGACAGAAGAGGGCACTGCCTTGTAACTGGAGTTACAGATGGTTGTGAACTACCATGTGGAAGCTGGAAACTGAACCTGAATCCTCTGTAAGAGTAACAAGTGCTCTCAACACTGAGCCATTTCTCTAGCCCCTGGAAAGTGGTCTTAGAGCAGAGGTTATTCAGGAAACATTTCCTACAATGCTAACTCAGTATGTCATAATTGATTCTAGTAAATGCCAACTGTGCATTGAGGTATTTTCTCACTTACAAGAGTATCCACACATACATACACATGTACAGGCTTCTCTGGTTTCTCTTTTAAAATTATTACATTTATTTATTTATTTATGTGTGTGTGTGCACGCGCATGTGTGCACATGCATTTGCTGTCATGCCATGATATGTGTGGAAATCAAAGGATAACACAGGAAATAAGTTCTCTCCCTCCATCATGTCTGTCTTGAGGGTGGAATTTAAGATTGCTGGGCTTGGGGGGCTGAGGTGGGGGGGGAAGGTGTTGGGAGCGGAAGAAGCAAAGGGAGTTGAAACTGGGTTAGGTATGTAAAATGAGAAAAGATTGTTTTAAGAAAATAAATTTAATAATAATAACAAAAATAAATTTTAAAAAAGAAAGGAATGAAGAAAAGAAGCCATAAATTGGGGTTGGTTGAAAGAAATTGAGTCTCAAAAGCCTTTGGGTAAGGTTTAATATGATCAGAACACATTGCAAAAAATTCTCAAAGAAATAATAAACATATTTTATTTTATTTTATTTTGTGTTTAGCACCTGTTGCAAGCAGTGTCTGTGGATGTCAGAAAAGGGATTCAGATCCACTAAGGATGTACTAGCAAGTGGTTGTGAGACACCAAGAGGGTGCTAACAAATGAACACAGGCAACCAAACTCTTAACATTTAAGATATTTCTTCAACCCCATAAATATATACTTTTCTTTTAATAAAAATTGTTCTTTTATCACTAAAAGATTGCTGGACTTGGTGGCAAGTGTTCTTACATACTAAACCATCTTGCAATCCCTCTTTACCTCACTTGATAGAATTCTTCAAGGATATAGGATGGAGACTATGTGATAGTTACTCAAATCTGTGAGATCATCTTTCCATTTTCATCAAAATAGTTCTTTTGTTCACCACTTCACCATGCCCATCATCATCATGCCCAAGGTCTCCATGGGAAGCTATGCATTGGTCCACATTTCTCATTTCGTAAGGAGAGAAATTTGAAGTCCAGAAAGGAAAAGCTGTTAAGCAAGGCCACAAAGCACTCACTAACAGAACTTCTCTCCTCCCCTCCCCTCCCCTCCCCTCCCCTCCCCTCCCCTCCCCTCCCCTCACCTCCCCTCCCCTCCCCTCCCCTCCCCTCCCCTCCCCTCCCCTCCTCTTTACCGCTTTCTTCCTTTTCCCTCCCCTTCTTCCTCTATCCCCCCTGGTGACAGTATTTTTCTGGATCCCAGTCACAAGGTCTTAGTTATGCCTGAATCTTTCCTTCCATAACTCTGTTTCTATGCCTTTAATGGTACGACTCCTGCTTGCTTCTTTTGTCATACTACATATATTGCTTCTTACTCACACACTTTTCAAAAAGATTTATTTGTTTATTTACAATTTTTGTAATTTGTTTTGCCTGCACCTATGTCTGTGTACTACATGCATGCCCGGTGCCTGAGGAAGAGGTGAGACTCCGTGTGGGTGCTGGGAATCAAACTGGGGTGTTTTAAAAGAACACATGCTCCTAACCACTGAGCCAACTCTCCAGCCCCTTAACCATACACTTATACTTTATACTGTTATCAAGTTTAGCAAAATTTCTGTTGCAGCTTTCTAAAAAATCCTGCATTTTTACTCCTGTGGAACATGCATTTGGGAGACTTGGGTTAGAATCACTGTCTACTCTCAGCTCTGTTAAATATTTGCCCTCAGTCTGCTGTCTATTTTTTTGCCCCTAGAAAAGGGGAACAAATTCTCCACAGCCCTTCCATACAATGAATTTCCCCCTAATAGATATGAATCCTATTAAGTTGCCACTTACTAGATCCCATCAATGTAGTGCTCAATGTGACCAAAGATGCTGTTACATGATGAGCTTAAATGATTTTATGTAACTGTCTGTTTCAAGGATTTAGAAAAAGTGATATGTTAACCTACAATGTGCCCAGTAAGAGATGACTATTGCATCCCAATAGGCTTCTTTTCTCCTGGGACTCACAGGATCTGGAGACCAATTGGGACCTGGGCTGAGCGTCTGAGAGCTTCTGCCACTATGCAGAAAAATGTCTGGGCCGCTGACACAGAGAAGCAGGTGGTGTGGCCAGACTTCTGGCCACGGCCGTTTTCAAGCATCTCTTTTTGTGACCCGATGCCCAGACATCCCCCCACCCTGTGCCCTACTTTCCAAATGTCCTCAGTAGTTTTTCTTCCCCTATCCTTCTTCCCCACCCCCTTCTACCTGCTGGGTAGGGCATAAGGGGAACAATGAATCCCTGGACTTCCAGAGAGCAACTTCCACACACAAATAGAAACAAACAAACCAACCCAGAATTTGAGACGCAAATTGTTTAATTTTTGTTCTAGTTTTCGTTTTGCTTTGTTTGAGACAGAGTAGTGCTATGTAGCCCAACCTGGCTTTGAAAATTGTCTAATTCTCAACTCCTATACTGCTCCCTTTGCCCAGTGCCCACAGAGCTAAATCCTATGTCAAGTTTCAATCCTACCAGTAAGTTTCCCCTCATTTCCACATTCTTCTCTCTTTGCCCATATCACCACACGAAAATGACAACAACATTCAGTTCCGTGCACACATATTTTTTATTTTTCCTACTTGGCAATAACCATAGCTATTTTGAATGTTGTATCTTCTCAAAGAAATTGTAAACTTCTTAAGGTACACTTCTCTGGCTCATCTGGAGGGCAGCCCAGCACACAGTAAAGACATATTCACTTGGAGTAAACACACAATTCATACAACTGGAAGGGAATGGGTGGGAAGGTCTTATGAGCCAGGAAAGAACCCACACTTACTTAGTAGGTGTCGAACTGTATGTTAGATGCTGAATATGTGTTGTCTCATTTAACCTCCACATCAGTGATGAGGTTATTTTAGGTATGAGAAAACTAATAGATTAACTAAGAAATTGGAAACTTTGTCCAGGAACCATATGGTAAGGCATCTGGATCTAATGCTGCTTGATTATAAAGCCCATAGTAAAAAACAAAAACCCTGGAGACAGCTGAATGTCCATCAGTAAAACATTGATTCAATAAATTATGATATACCCATTTAATAGAATATGATATTGATGCAGAGAATGAGGGCTTGCTTTATGGACTTTGTACTTGCTTTATGGAAAGTGGACTATGGTATACTTTCAAGTTTGAAGGCAAGTTAGAAGATAATGTGGATTATGGTTTATCATTTGCACCTTGAAAGTAGGCTATATGCTCAAATGCTAGTAGAGACCCAGAGTTCTGCAAGGACACCCTAGGAAGCACTGGCAGCCTTGGGGAGAGAAACGGTAGCAGGAAGACAGGAGGGAAAGACTTTCCACTTCTGTACCTTTTGAATTTTATCTCCATCTGTTTTCACAAAGTAGCATGTGAGGATCTACTTTGGAAAAGTTCAGGACAAGTAAGGAAGCATAATGCCAGTGATTGAGACGTGTGTAGCAACTCATTCATTTCACTCACTGCTCAACCTCTTTGCACACTAATCTCCACTACAAATGGGTTGGTTACTCTCTCTCTCTCTCTCTCTCTCTCTCTCTCTCTCTCTCTCTCTCTGTGTGTGTGTGTGTGTCTTTCCATACTTCCCCCACCGCTTGGTTGGGGCAGATTGGGGACAGACCTCAGGACCATTTGTTACAGTAGGCCATTGACCTATAACTTTAGGCCTTCATTCAGTTCAGACATTTGGATAACAGAAAATTAAGATGTTTGCTTGCGGTGTATTTAAAATTCTTATTTTAAAGAAGGGCTTGTGGATTGCATTTTGTTACCAGCTCTGAAAGAAAATGGTGGCACATGCATATATTTCCAGCATTTGAAGTCTGAGGCAGGAGAATCATCATGAGTTTGAGGATAGCCTGGGCTACAGAGTAAGGCCCTGTCTTAAAATAAAACAACAATAAAAGAAAAGCCATTTCCTTAGACAACTAAGTGGCCTTAAAGATGGCTTCCTCAGTGACCACTGAAACGCAAGCTCAAAACTACTACCGCAGTCCTTTTCTTGTGAAGGCCACAATCCTGTGGCCTCTGTTCTCCTGGGGCTATCCTGTTTAAAATATAAGGAAACTGGCCCACTCAAAAGCTGATTACAAAGGAGAAAGGCTCCTTCTAAACTTAATGTCCCCTTGCCCAGACCTTCTGACCCTAAATATCCCTTTCCTTCTTCCTCACTACCAGCAAGAGAACGAGGAGGCTTCGTGAGGGACCCTCGGGAGGAAGTGACGCTCTAACTCCATCCACATCTAACACCCCACCCCTAGTAATTCCTACTGAAAAACTCAGCCCTTGACAGAGTGAGGTTCGTGAGCTCCTGCCAAGTGCTGTAAATATTTCCACATGCCTTGTTTTCCGTGAATGTATATGACCTGGGATCTGGCCCCTCCTCTCCTTGGGGTCTCCTAGAGCTGAGGAACAAAGAAAACACAACCAGTTCAGTCCTTAGCTTTAGAATGTGAGCTCAAACTGCAAAGAATATGGAGGGAAGATGGGGCAGAACCGGAGTGGAGAGTGAGAGGGAAGGAGGAGATATTTAGAGAAACATTTAGACAAAAGTACAATGACTCCGTCTCCAGGACCTAGACAGGGATCATAACAACAACAATGACTACGCTTTACAAAGACCTTTAACAAACATACAGTCACATCCCACCCTGGCAGAGCTACCAAATTAAATACTACTTTCGGAGGGTAGCTTTGAGGCCTTTGTACGTGGGGACTGCTGAATCATAGAAAGGCTATCTGGTTTGTTCAGGACTAAAGGATAAAGACATGACAATTTCTCTGACATTTTTTTTGACTCAAGAATTACGATTCTTTGCACACAGACTCTGGGCAGAGTAACATGCATAGTGGGAAGATGATGCCCTGCATCACAAGACTGTCCATCCTTTGTTTACTAAAGCTCTATCTTCCTTAGTCATAAGGATGCCCAGGAGATTCAAGAATGAGAAAGCTCCACAGTAGCGTCCTGGGGTAGCTGCTCCCACAGCTGTACTATGTGTTAAGTTAGGGTAAAAAAGCAGGATTTCTGGACTTAAACTTTTGATATAAAAATCCTGGCTTTTGCCACATGAACTTGAAAATGATATCTCTGTGCCTTGATTTATCTACAAATTGGAGGGAGTGTTGGTATCTATGTGATCAAACTGTTGAGAATTAAATGAATTGTTCTATTCAAGTGTTCAAGATGGCACTTTACATAGAAATAATTGCTGTCAAATAAACATTGCTTATTATCACTGCTATGTTACTACCATTATTAGGGTGCTCAGCGTAAGTATGGAGCTAAAAGGCAAAGAAATCCCACCATGAAATGCAGCAGAGGCAGGCAACAACATAGGCTCTATGCTCCATATTTTCCCCTATTAGTAGAGGAGGGCTGGTAAGAAGTCATCTTCCATCTTCTGTCCCGTCCTTTCATACTTGAAGGAAGGACATGGGCCATCAACAGAAGAATTCTTTTGTTTGTGAGTTCAGTAACTCAAAGAAGTGGCTGAACCCATGACCTCTATCGCATAGACACCTTGTTCAAAGGAACTCGGCCGATTGGCCCAGATAGGCCCAGATAGACATCATCCACTTAGCTTTACACACATGCACACAGGTCTGAGCACATGGGTGCATGTACATACCATTAGGGCTGTAGTAAAATGGTAGGTGGTTAGATCCACAAAATATGTTAGGCAACAGTCTGTCTGGGGACTGCTTATTTAGCAACCCCTCCTTTCCTTGTTTCTGTTCAGCCTGATAGAAACAGGTAAGCAGCTAACCCAGGAACTACCCTCTCCTCTTTCTGCCCCTCCTAAAGTGCCTTTGTTCTTTTTATTCTTGAGGGTTTGAGTATCTGTTTTCTCCATTCTCTAATCTCTCTAACACCGTCTCTTTTGCTGGCAAAAAGAGAGATGGTGGGAGCTTAACATAATATGAACCAGAACCCTGAATCTAAACCCAGTCTGGAGTTCTGGGGTCCTAAGAGATGGAGAACAATGATGTTGAGGATTTAAAGCAACAGTGGGGAAATTATTTGAATTTTATTAAGACTCAATTACAATATTACCTCCTGGGCTAGGCACCTACGGTTGTGAAAAGAGAAGGCATAGAAATGACCAAAAGTGTTTCATAGCGGCTATTATACCACAAAATTCCAGAGGTGATGGTTTCTGTACCCCTGAGCACTCTGTAGAATGCCACCCTTCACTCAGAGTGGACAACAAGAGAGAGGAGAAAAGAAGGAGGAAAGAGGGATCTCTGTAGGATCTGTATTGGTGGTCTTGAGCCCCCCAATTGGAGTTAATCTTGTGTAACACCCCAAACTCTAAATGCCTTTCTAACTAAGCCATGGAGAACAAGAGAAGAGAGAGAACAATATGGGGGAGGGAGGAGCATATCTAGGGAATGTGGTAAAAGTACACGATGAAAAGTGAGGAGAGCTGAGTCAATGTGGTTGGGGCAGCCAATTTCACACTTCTCTCCCTTATCAAGCCCAGAACATGCAAAGTGGAGAACGCAGGAGGACACGACTGCTAAGATGAAGAGGCTGCATGCTTTCAAGGCAACCCAAATGGTACAAGGTCTCCACCCACAAGTGGATGCTAAGTGATTTCAAATAAGCAGCTAATGCATCCACTTTCACAGCAGGTGGCTACATGTCCCTCAGGTCTTTTGTTATCCCTGAAGCCAGAGATGTCTGGAATGGCCCAAACTCCCTTCTCCGCAATATCTGAATACTAGGTGGCATGCAGAAAAGGGCAAATGCGAATTCAGAGTGGAACCTGAAATAAAGGTTTCGTAGTTTTCCAACAGGGGTCTTAGCCAAGAAGTACGAGCCTGGCTGACCATATTCCCCACCTTCTTTACCTAGCATGTTTTCTAGGCTGGATACTTCGCATCTCTGTCACAGTTAGTTCAACTCTGTGTAAAGATGGGGAAAGACTTCTTTCAGATGGAACACTCACAACGCCTGGCTGAGGGTATACATGTGCACACACACATTCATGTTTTAAGAACAAGGCCTGGCTGCCACATATGATTATGCATGCTTGTAATCTGAGTACTCAGGAGGTAGAGACAGGAGGATCACTGCAAGTTTGCGGGCAGCCTGTTCTATGTAGTGAGATCTTGTCTCAAAAGACAATCAATCAATCAAACAAGCAAGCAAGCAAACAAACAAAACAAGTCTTCTCTAGGGTTTACAATCCAACCCCAAGTGAGAGTTCCTTTCAAGACAAAAGATCCCATTCCACCACGCATACAATCGAAAACAGACAAACAAACAAATTCATCAAGAAATTCTTTCCTTTTAACAGACAACAACAAAACAAAGCAAACCCCAAAGATGTTGATGGGAGGAGCAGGGCACCCTCCTGAGAAAGGTTGAGGTAGCATCCCTTACATACTTCTGCGAATGTCGGTAATCTGGCTATTTGCTTATTCTTCACAGAAACATTGCCAAATGCCAAGAAAATAAAAATCCTGTGAAAAAGGAAGAGCACTGCATGCCTGCTGCCTCATTAGGCACACTCTCAGCCAAACCCAGAGCAAAGCTAAAGTTAACCAGGAATGACATGAACGCAATCACAGCCTTCTCTATGATGGCAAGCAGGAGCCACTCTCTGCTAGGGGAGCCCCAAGCCAGTTACAAAGACGCCCTGTCTGAAGCCCCCTAGTAGAAAGCTCTGTATCACATTCAGAAATCTTGTTTTCCACTTCTAGCCTGAAGTAACAGCAAACCAAGGTCACACTGACCAAGCATTTCTGAGAAATGAGCTGTAGGAAATTAAATTTTAAGAGAGGGATCTGGGTCTGGAGAGTGAGCCCAGTGGTTAAGAGCACTTTTGCTTGTTGCAAAGACCCAGGTTCTATTACCAGCACCCGCATAAAGCCAAATACCCTTTTGGGCATCAGGGCATCAGGCACACATGTGATGCATAGACATGCATGCAGCAAAACACTCATACACATAAAATAATAAAAATAAATCTATTTTTTTTTAAAAGAGAGGGGTTCAAGCTGAGGCCCGAGGGAGTGTTTTCAGCTCAATGCCGTTGAGGAACAGGGTCAATTACTTGGAAAGAGCATCATACAGATCTACCCTGCTAACAGCAGGCCAAGTTGAGAGAGTTCTTTTGGAAACTCAGTTCTCTGCTGAGCAGGACATTTTGGGAAAAATATATGTAGGCTCCGAGTAGCTCTTATACACTGAACAAAAATGGTGAGTCTTTTTAATGGTACACGGGTAGTCCAATAGTCCTTAAAAACAAACAAGATAGGAGAATGATGTCTGTGTGGTTTTCTTGGATTTCCTAATATACTCCCAACCCTACCTAACTGACCTTTCAGGAAGCTCAACAAAGTTTTGTCTGCCTGAATGTGTCAAAACTTATGCTAGGCGAATAGTAAAGCATAAGCCACCCACAATTCTAGAAGGATATAATGTTGAGGTTAGAAAGTTCACATAGCTGACTTTTCCCATCTTATAGATAGATAACTGAATTACCAGGCAGGCTGGGAACACAAGCTGTGTAACTCCTAGTTACTGTCACTTTTATCATTGAGACCCCCAGCTTTGAGGGGGTTCAGATTTGGCCTGAGGTATTGCTCTTTTTAGACATAGAATAAGTTTCGCTCTTCCAACACCACTAGGAGGAGGAGTTGAGAGAAGAGGAGAAGGAGAAGTTGTTTACAATGATCACTTGAGGCCACTGGACAGTGAACCAAGGCTCTGGATTCACTCAGCTAGCAGCTCCAACGAGCATTTTCTTGTTCGGTTTTCCAGTGTCCTAGCCTCTCATCTTCATTCTTCACAGCATGAATCAAGGTCACAAATTGGGAACCACTTTGGTTGGGGAGGAGGCAGAGGAAGGATTTGAAAGACACCTAGCTTATGGTGACCTGAAGCACCGTGGTCATTGCTGAGCCAACAGGATCTTGTTCTGCTGGAAAGCAGGCACAAGTCTTCAGTCAAAATTAGAGGTAAAAAACAATGACATCTTGAATTTTGTGTGTAAATGGATGGAAGTAGAAAACACTATCCTGAGTGAGATAATGCAGACCCCAAAATATGATTATGGTATGTACTCACTCATTAGTGGATCCCAGGATCCCTTTATCTGCCAGTCTCCCAGGCCTAGGTCCTAGGGAGAGTTGGCTTCCCTTAAATGAGCTGAAGAAAGGACACAAAATACATAGCTGGAGGCACACCAGAACCTCAAAACCACAGAATCCACAAAGATTGTATATTACCTGCTCTAGGACAGCCTAAATTCCACTTTCCTTCTACCTATTCCTTGGCCTGTGCCCAGAGAACCCATGTTTGGAATTTTCTATCAGACATCAAAATTACCTTTTTCTGGGACTTTCAGCACTGCAGAATCTTGAACCCATAAAGTCATTCAACACAGCTTCATGGCTAAGTCAGTGTCAAGCCTAAGCAAAAACAGTTTGGGTTGCAGAATACCTCTGATTGTAAAACCTCACATTAATAGAACCGGACAATGCACCATTTCCTTATGTGCCCCCCAGACTGGTTATTGGGCAAATAATTGCTGATAAAGACAGTAGCAAAATATTAAGCTTTCCCTATCTATTTGATATGCCAGGGCTGTGACATAGGTGGTCAGGGAATTTTGAAAGACGGAAGAGAGTATATAAAGGCAAAGACAATTGGAATCGCAAGATTTAAACAGTGGCTTGGGACAGGCATGGCGGCCCTTGCCTATAATCCTAGCACTTGGGTATTGGAGGCAGGAGGACTGTCACTAGTGTAAGGCTACTACAGGCTACCCAGCAAATTCTAGGCCACCCAGGGCTGCATGACAAGGCCCTGTCCCAAAAGACAAATTAATAAGCAGCTTTCGCTAAGGGTCTCAAGGTAATGCTGAGGATGAAATGTTTCTGTAAAATACAGAATGTAATAGGGTGTTACTGACTTCCAAAATAAAAACCGAGGCTTTCCTGAGAGGCCCAGTATCAAAAATGACCTCAGAGAAATCACGATATACTTCAGCAAGGACCCATGCCAAAGTATTCTCAGACCCTTGGGACATACCAAATTCCTTTCTGTCTCTTCCTGACCTATACTCTCTATAGTTTAAACCAATAACCCCAGCTCCTCAGAGGACCTAGTCTGTGTTAGCATACACGCTAGCCACACCTCTGGGAAGACCACAGAACCACCACCCCCTCCAGCTGCACTGTGAGGTATTGACCGGAAAGTCCCTACCAGCCCTCCCCCTGAGTCTCCTATGATCACCTACTTTGAAGTCTGTTCCGCAGCAGAGAACCTCTTCCTGGTAAAATAGTGGGTTTTCCAAGTTTTATTGCGTGTTCCTAAGGCCCCAGCTCTAGATCACATCACATAAATGCAGGGGCCTAACTTCAGCTCAGCCTCCACTGCTTCCCTTTAAGTTTCGCCTAAACTTTGCCACTGACCCTGAAGGCCACTAGCCTGCCTTCAACCACAAGGCAACTCTCAGCAGGTGCCCACCCCCCAGTAACCTAGGCAACAGCCTGTGAGCCTAACTTGGCTGCTTTCCCAAGAGCCCCTGATCTGCATCAACGCAGGAAAAAGGTGGTCCTAGGGAGTGTAGACACAGTCTTCCAAGCGGAGTTGTTCATGGAGTCCGGGGACCCCTCCACTCCGTTATAGAATGGCCTAGACTGTTGTGAGACTGCCATTTACAGTCACTGAGCACACTCGAAATCTCCTCAAGTGGGGCCTGTACACTGCAGCTGTGCCAATGGGTCACAAGGTCTGAGGCACAAGAGTCCCAAAGCCCCTTCTGCCAGACAGTCTAGCAAAGCTGCAAACAACACACGTTCTCAACTGAAGACTGTGGGAGAGGCGTGTCTAAAAGCAGCCCTCAAGTGGGCATCCCAGAATTCAAGGTTTCTATTTCACTTGCTAATCCCCAAGTCCCCTCTTTTTGAGGTTGGCAAGAGAGGACCCTCGCAGCTCCAGGAGAACACTGTGTTTTCGACTTTTTCCAAGTAGGGAACTTGAGGAGGTGATGAGGGCACTTGCAGCTGGTCTGACAGCCCAAAGAGAGGGACGGATTTTCATGAACTGGTATGGTAAGCCCCCAGCCAGCCCCAGAAACTCTCTCATCACAACGGCCACGGTGCTTCTGTAGAGCGAATGACTCTATTTCCCCAGATCGCTGAAGGGTATCGGTGATAAGGAGTCTGCACACACAGGGTCCCATACCCAAGTGCCTGGAAGGCGAGGGCTCTGTCTCCAACCTTGCCCAATCTTAGGGATGACCAAGTCATTCCCAAGCCAAAACTGGAGTGGCGGGGCCAAAAAAACATTCTAACTTCGGAAGAAAAGAGGCCCCCATCAAATAACAGACTTGTAGGGGCACCAGAGACCACGCAGCTGAGGTATGGAGAGAGCCGCAAGACCCATTCTTCCTGCCGCCTCGACTTTTGCGGCTCGACTTCCAGTGAACAGCGAGCAGCTTGCTGCCCGGGAACAGCAGGCGACCGCCTGGCCTGGCTGGGCCATACCCACAGCAGGCAGAGACGAGCGCACACGCCCCCCCCCCACGCACTCCTCCCTTTCTCTTCTGCAGACACACACGCCTACCATGTGTTTGACTCTGAGCGAAGAGTCATCAGGATTCCTTAAGTGGTTTTGACAGAAAACCCGCTCTGGTCCCCGGAAGGAACAGAGGCTGCTGCAAAGACCCGCTGTTCCGTGCTTCTCTCTTGGAACCCTTCAATCTTCCTACTCTCTCGTGTTGCTCCCCACCTCCGCCCCCAAATCCTGCAAATATTTTCCCCAGCACACATGGGCAAAGTACTTTAAACAATCTAAAAGGTGAGTCTGGATTTGTCCCAGGGCAAAAAGTTCATTGCTTTGCCTGTAACCAATGAATGCCCCAGCTCTCACCCTCCGTACTGCTTGAGCCTAGGTCTCGTCTGCCCAGGCTGCCCAGAGCCCTGCAATCCATGCCCTAGCAGGACATGGGTAAGGAGTAAGAAAGGCGCTTTGAAAGAGCGCCTTAGACCAAGAGGTATGGGAGTGGCGATGAGGGCAGACATCCTTGCCACAATGCCAGGTGGGGCACGTGGGACCACTCACCTGCTTGGAACTCCACTTGACGATTTTTCTCTTTTTCCTCTTCTAGTAGCATGGAGTAGAGGATCCCAACAGAGTTATGGATGCCGAAGATGGAGCCGTTGCACCAGGTGGCTGCAAACACCACTATCCAGCCGAAGCCACCTTCGGGAGGCTGGAAGCCACGCGCAGTGCCTCGGGTCTCCACTGTGGGCGTGGGCTCGGGTTCTTGCACGGGCTCAGCCTCAAACCCCAGCTCCGGCAGGGGTGCAGGATCGGGTAGGGGCTGAGGCTCAGGCTCAGGCTGAGGCTCGGGCGGGGGCACAGGCACCGGCTCGGGTTCAGGCTCGGGCTCTGGCTCGGGCTCCGGCTCGGGCACCGGACTACACACCGGCTCCTGATATTCCTGGTTTGCCTCCTGACAGGGCCCCTCAGCTTCCTCGCTCGCCGGGCTTGGCAGCGCCATCGCGGCCAGGGGACTGACTGTGGCTTGCTGGAGCCGGAGGAGCTGTTGTCTGGCTGGTACTTGTTTCTGCCGCTACTGCTGCTGCTGCCGCTCCGAGCACTGCCGCTGCTGCTGCCTCAGCCCCTACCTCCTCCTCCTCCCAGCGCCTAAGCTGGCCAGCCCGTCCCGCGACAGACGGTCCCTCGAGCCCTCTCCTTCTCCTCCCCCGTCCAACCCCCCTCCTCCTCTCCCCACGTCATCTCTCTCTCCTCCCCCTCCTCCTCCCTCCCACCTCTTCCTCAACAGGCAGCCGCTACAACCTCGCTCTTCTCCTGGCCCTTCCTCCTCTTCTTACTCGCCTACCTACTCGAGGCGCTGCTGCCACCCCCAAACTCCTCTTTCAAATTACTGAATCCTATTCTTGTTTAGATGCTTAGAAGAAGAGTTAAATTAGCAAAAAGAGCAGAAACAACCTTGCCCTCTTCTCCCCGCAGGTCCCAGAACCCACATTGATCAAGCCCCAGCCTCAAAGGAAGACCCTGTCTGTTCTTCGAGTTCATGCCCTCCTTGCTTACAAGCAACCTTCAACTAGACTGGTCCTGGGAACCCCAAGACAAGAGCTAGTCCGTGACAGACCCCACCCTGTCCTCGGGAGTCCTTGTGTTCCCACTTGGACTCGAGACGAGTGTCCTAGAGGGTACAGCCTGGGCTTAGGACAGAGGGTGCACATAATCTTCTCAAGCCTGGAACTCAGACACCCCACTGACCTGCGCACCCCTCAGAGTCGGGCCCCCTACCCCCGCGCTTCCCGGCAAATCCCTGGCGGGACCGAGGGGAGGAGGCGGCCCCGAAGCGAGGCCCGCCCCTCCGGGCAGTCAATCAGGGCTTTGTTTGCGCCAACCTGGAGCCCAGAGGAGCCACAGAGGGCCGGGTCTAGGCTTGGCCAGGGCAGACTCTGGGCCAGGGACCGGGCCAGGAAAGGAGGGAAGTACAGTGGCACCAGAGGGGGCCCAGTTCAGGCCCCCTGCAGGACACAGAGCTCAGCTTAGGTTCCTCTTGGCTCTCTGTTTCATACTCAGGAGCAAGAAATGGGGTCCAGATGAAGCTGCTAGTTGGTCAAGGGCTTTCCAGCCCCTGACATCCTGGTCATGGGGCCCGGACCTCCGCTTTTCGAGTGCCTTGTACTCTGAAAAATCCCTCAATGCAAAGGGATGTCTGCTAACCACCCACTTCCCTCTCCCACCCACACTTCAGGCACAAACCTCTGAGTCCCACTTAATGTCCAAGATTCAGACCTCAGCCCTACCACGGAAGGGAGGGTTTGTTCTCACGGGAGTGCCTGAGTCCTAAAAATGGGAAAGGGGACTCTGTCTTACTGGTGAGCAGTGGTGCCCAGCTCAACTCTCATCCACGCGGTAATTCCAAGCAACTCTGCTTTTCCTAAGGGTCTTCACTTGCACTAGCAAGAGGTAAACGCCGAGCCCCCCCCCCTTTTTTTTTACCTTGCATCTGATTAACCTTTCTGCTAGGTGAAAAACTGTCTGACAGTTGGAAACGCAGCTCAGGGCTCCTGGGCTTCTTCTGATGCTAATGAACGCAGTCTTTAAGCACATGAGACGGCCGGCCGCAATTGGGTGTCAAGGATAGGGATGTCCTGTGGCTTGTGGTTCCATGAAGGAATCAACCAAATTCACAGATCACAGAGTCATGCCAGCCTGCAGAATATCATCTTGAAAATGAGCAAAGCAGGTCACCTATTGATGGGTAGCAAATGTTATTACTTGCTTCCTGTGGCCTCCAAACTGAAGCAAAACTAAGGTCGGTCATTTATTGCCCTAAGGTCATGGGGGCAAGGCAAATACAAGCTAAAATTTAAAGCAAATTTTCACATAGAAAAGTCAGGGGTTCCCTATGGTTCAACACAGGGATCGAGAACTTGTTGCTAGGATGGGGGAGAGATATGAGCTAACCAAGCTATGGAACGGTTCTGGGGAAGGCTATGCACGACATGGGCCTTGAGCATTCAGTGAGATTTTTAACAAGTGGCATGGAGGTGGTTTCCTTAGAGCATGCCCTGACCCCAAGGGACAGGGACACAGAATCTACTCATAGAAAGAGGAAAGTGAAAGTTAATCAGGCCAAAAAGTTAATATGTATGATGCTTCTCCCAGGGAACACTTGCATTTTAATAAAACCCTACAAGGCTTTAGCCATGAAGAATCATAGACATCCTGAGTACTGAGTCTTAAGGTCAGCTTTACAGCCAGGGAGGGCTTACCACTCACATTGTCAGCTGCTCCCCCAGGAGAGATCTAAACTTGGGATCTTCTTGGAAAGAACCTGACTGACACCCTGAAAGGAGTTCTTTCCAATCCCAGGATGGAGTAAAACCTAGAGTTCTGTCCCTCATCTCCATTCCCGGTGTCTAAATTCTATGTCCCTTTCAGTTTTAATAGGTTCATCAGGTTACTACAATAGAATGTGGTGGATGGAGGAGGTGGTGACACTCACCGAGAATCTCCTGTAAGCCTAGCACCATGCTAGGCCCTTTACATACATGATCTCATATAATATTCACAGCAATGAGAAAACAGGGCCCAAGAGGTTAAGTCAGTTAAGTTTACAAAGCCAGTAAGAGGTAGAACAGGTATCTTTGCCCATTTGTGTGATTTTAAAGTATGTGCCCCACCCAGGAGACAGGGTTATGTAACCTATCATTCTAGCAATACATGAGGTGCAAAGCAGTCCTCCCTTCTTTAGAAGGCACAGGTATTTTTTTAATGGCTAGAGCACTGGTATGTGGAGACCTGGATTTTAATGATGGTTATACTAATCCAGCATGTGTGATCTTAAACAATTTCTTTATCTTCAATATAAATTTCTCTCTACTCGACAGAATTAGTAAATGTCATGCTGGGAATTATAGATTTTTACTTGGGATATGTAAGTGCTATGATTTCAGTAAGTGTCCTCTAAAAGCAAGTGTGCTAAAGACCTGGTTGCCAGCATGTGGCACTATTTAAGTCACTAGGAACATGCCCCTGAGGTTGATATTGGGACTGTGACTTCTCCTCATCTTTCTGCTTTCTGGCTACTATAAAGTAAACATCTTTTCTGCCATGTGCTTATTCTAGGATCTACTATAATGACACAGGCCAAAGGCAGTGGGATCACATGACTATGAAGTAAAATCTCTGAAACTCTGGGCTGTGGCGACCCTTCCTTAAGAGTTGATGATCCTTGAATATTCATCATGCATAACAGAAAGTTAACCCAAGAATGCCAGTGAAGATTTTTGAGTCAGAGACTAACATCACAGGTGCAATTTTGAGAGAAAACTGTGGTGATAGTATGTATCGAAAGTGGCTTGGATTGGTTAGAGGTATAGAAAACAAGCATCAAATACATGTGATTTTTTTCCTGCAAATCTCTAAATCAGACCTGGCTAACAAACGTCAGGGTAACAGATCTTCAATGAATATTTACTATTTGTAGAATCATCTCTTTTGCCCAGGTTCATGAGTAAGTACCCAATAGCCCTTGGAGCTCTTTAGTTGACTTGTCTAGCTATGGACCATGGAAAAGCCTAAGGGAAGGTTTTCAGTGTTATTCCAAGTGAGACAACACGTTTCCCTTCTGTTCTTAACAGATTCAAGCCCACAATGGAACCATTCCAAACAGTTACGCCTTTCATTCCTTTAAGAGAGGAAAAAACAGAGTGGTGTTTTCCTAAGTCAGAGCTACATTAGAATCACTTAGAGGGCTTTGTAAAATATTGACTCCTAGGTCCCCTGCAGTCAATAGCTTCTGAACATAATATCTAGAAGTGGAACTTACAAACACATGGTTTTACCAAGGCTCCTAGTAATAGTGATTCACTGTCAAGTACAGAAACCACAGAACTAAAACAATGGTTCCCCAACATTTAGATTTTAAAGACTAGTAAAGATTCTCTCCAATGTCTAAGTCCCCAACATAATGCCAACTTTTAATGTCAAATGGAAACACATATCATCACTAGTATGACATTAATGAAATAATATTTTAACATCAGAATATAGCAATGTACAAAAAAACCCCATAGTCTTTAATGAGAAAAGTCTTAAAAGAAGTCAGTTGGTAGCATTTTCTTCTTGTGTACCAGTAGGCACAGAATGTCAGACTGTCAGGGGCATGGAGATGAATGTTTTGGATTCCCTGGACTAAACAGCTCCCGAGAAACCTTTCTGTTGTTCAAGCTTTCTATTTTAGTTCAAAGACACCCCTTTGCCTTAAGTTTTTCTTATTCTCCAACAGAGTTTACTGGCTAATATGGAACTCAGAGGGCCTTTCATATTATCCCTGTGCCCCGTGTCCAAGTCATTGTACTAAGTACTTGAGAACGGATAGTACATTGAGATTATTCTCAAGAAGGCAAGTGCATTGTCTTTCCCTCCTTCACTCTTCCTTATTCATCTTTGTAAGGAAAACTTAAAGGTTCGAAGAGTTCTGATGATGCCGCACTACCTTTTCTCTAATAGCCAAATAGGATCGATTGTGAAAAGGAGCTTGGGTCCTTTAGCAGTGTCAGTAACAACAGCAATAAAACATCCAAAGGCAGAGCAGACTTTGGTTTCATTGTCCATAATCAAGAAGGGTATTGATGGGAACCCATATTACTGGGAAATGAATTTGAATGTTGACACCTTCTGATGGCCAAAGTGGAAGTATGGAAGAGAAAAGATACTGGGCATAGTTTGGTTTCAGTTCGAGCCAGAAGGCAATTCATAATAATAGGTGCATTAAAAACGAATCAATTGACCATATGCGCAGAGCCTGCTTCCTGAATGCCAAGGAGAAGCAGGCTGCTCAATAGTGAGGCTATTATTAGAGTAGCTATGGAGGGGAAAAGATAATAGAAGCAGCAGGGGCATTATGAAAAGAAAGAAGTAGGAAATACTTAACCCCATCAGGGCTATCAGGGCAAAGCCTGAAGTGAAAGAGTAAAATGGTGGATTAGTTTATTGATTATATTTGAGGAAGAAATGGAAAGATGGGGTTCTTTAACCTTTTGCTAGTTTATGCCTTTCATTAATTCAAGAAATAATTATTAACTCTGTTTAGACCCTATATAAGCATATATTTCAGGAACTTTCTACAGTAGTAGGTTTTCAAGTCTTTAGTTCTAGTTATCCTTTACCATATTTCTTCCTCTACCTTCCCCTTCCACCCCCATCTAAGCCTTTCTGTTCTGTTACTTCCCTTTCCCCCTTCACAGTACCTTCATCCTATCCCCTTTCTTTGAACACCTCCGTGGCTCCTTTCTGGTTTCCTGCTCTCTGTAGATATTTTAACTTAAATACATTTCTAAAGATTCAAAACTAGCATCCACACATGTGGTGTTTTTCTTTCTGGGTCTGGGTTAACTCACTTAGAATTATTTCTAGTTCCATCCATTTACTTGTGAATTTCATAATTCCATTTTTATTCACAGTGGAAGAATATTCCATTGTGTATATAAAGCACATTTTCATTAACCATTCATTTATCGATGGACACCTAGACTGCTTACATTTCCTGGCTATTGTAACAGAGCAGCAATGAACATGAATGAGTAAGTATTTCTTTAGCAGAAGATAGAGACCTTTGACTTTAGACCAAAGAGTGATATAGCTGAATCATATGTAGTTTTATTTATAGCTTTTGAGAAATTGTTACACTGGCTTTCACAGTGGGTTGCACCTGTTTGGCATTCCCACCACGAATAAAATTCCTGGTACCACATACGGGTTACCTCTTTTTGAGCTGTTGATTAATGGAGTCCTATAGGGGCCCCCAAACATTATGGAATATTGCCATTATTACTCTTGGTTACCCTCTATAACTTGATGGTAAGACCCTATTGCTGAAGACAACACATACCTGAGTCATAAGACAGAAAAATCAAGCTGGTACTGACTGAGAATCTTGCCTCTAAATGAGATATGTATATCACTCCCTCCTCCCACCGACTCAGGGGTCATCATGCAAGAGGGAGTAGGCAGATTGTAAGACTCCAAGAAAGTAGATATCAGTAGCAAACCAGTGCTTGTCAGACAAGACAGTATAGTTGCACACATGAACTTCCGGTAGGTGGGACTGGATGCACAAGACTGACACAAGATCAAGTCAGTCAAAATATCGGCGTGGATGGGGGAGGGACTCATGAATTTGCACCCCTATTGGTTCCTGGTGAAGGGAGAATCAATTTTCTTCAGAGATGTGGGAACATCTACTAGAGTTTCACGCTGTAGCTCAGGTTGGTCTGGAACTTGCTGTGTATCCTAGGCTAGCTTTGAACTCATGATACTTCTGCCTTAGCCTCCCAAGTGTTGGGATTATAGCCACTTAACAGCACACCTAGCTCCAAGCTCCTTATTTTATAAAGAAAACTGAAGCCTGAAGAGAATAAAAGATTTACTTAAGCAACATCTAAATTGCCCAGTTTCCATTCTGATTACTGCAAATAGCTATAGAAAATAACATAATGTAACAGACAAATGTCTGAGGTAGGACCATTGTTTTACAGTGGTTGGGCTATACAATGATAATGAAAAGTGGCAAACATTGTGAAGCAAGTGAAGTATCAGAGACAGGAGGAGAGAAATGCTTCTCACCACCTGCTGGAGCGTCTTTCAGCTGAGGCTTTGGGAGCATTGTACTTGATCGATTTTTATTTTGTTTTGGTCAATTTAGGAAATGTTTCCCCTTATAATGTCCCTTCACCTGTTTCTCTTAAATTTAGCCCTTTAGAGATTAAGCATTCTCAGTCTAGATAAAAAAGTGACTCACACACATCTAGAAGGTGAATTCTTCTAGTACTAGCTAGTAAATATACTGCTACAAGGGCTCAGGAAGGCAATGAGGGAGACCTAGGAGTAGTTAGTGCTGGGTGAGGCTCAGGGTAGCAGAGAGAGGGCTGGGGTAGAGTTTTTGTTGCTTGTAGTCTCCAATAGTGCCTGTATTACCTTGAGAAGGAGTTCCCAGACTCCAAGACAGCCACAGTCCCAGGATCATAAGAGCCTCAAAGTCCGCTGCCCAAGGAAGATCTTACATAGCACAAGATAGAGAAGTAGAGTGCTGGGCTTTGGACCAGAATCAGGTGTCAGCAACCAAGTTGGAAGACAGTGACCAGTATGCTCTGGCCCAGGGGCCAAGTTTCAAGTGCAACTTGCTGACCCTGCAGATAAGAGAAGCTAGTTAAAAGGACTGTGAAAAAAAATCACTCAAATGGAGCAGGGGCAAGGGTACAAGGGGCAGAGGTGAGGGAGTTGGCTAGAGTGGAAGGACATAGAAGAGGCAGTTTATTTTTCTCCTTCAGTACATATTTACAGAGTTCCCTCTGTGCCTGATTAAATGCACTTTTCCTGGGGCCTCTTTCTGGATGGAGGAGGAGTCAAAGGGAGTATTTTGTTGAAACTTCTTGAAATGTTAATCCTCTTGCTCAAGGTCATAGTGTGAATGGGACCCAGTTTAGTTCTTCACCTCGCAGTTTCTATCCAAGGACATGCCTCTATACCACCCTACCTTCTATTATTTTGAATCTATACTCAATAAGGGATACTGACCTGTAGTTTTTCTTTTTGTTATATCCTTACCTGGTTTTGCTACTAGACTCATTCCTTCTGTTTTGTTTGTATAATTTAAAAAGAACTGGCTGGATATCTTCTTTGAAAGACTGATAGAATTTGACTATGAATCTAAGAGCTTGGACTCCTTAGTTGGAAGCCTTTCTATTATTGTTTCAGTCTCTTCATTTGCTATGGGTCTGTTTAGGTTGCTGATCTCTTCTTGTTTTAATTTTTGTAGTTTGGATGAATTTAAAAATTCATTGGTAGAAATGTTTCCATATTTATTTTTGAATCTGTTGATTTGGGTCCTCTCTCTTTTTCTGTTGGTTAGTTGAATCAAGGAGCTATCTATTTTGTTTATGTTCTCAAACAACCAGCTCTTTGATTCATTGATTCTTCGTATTTCTTCTATTTCATTCATCCCTACTCTAATTTTTATTTAATTCTTCCAATCTACTGTGTTTGGGTTTTACTTGTTTTTGTTGTTCTAAAAATTCTCTTTCATCATTAAGTCTTTTATTTGGGTTCTTTCTGATTTTTAAATGTAGGCACTTAATGCCAGACTTTGTTGACTCCCCATGGGAAGCCTTACCTTTCTGAGGAGTGGATGGGGGCTACGGGGAAGGGTGGGACAAGAGAAGGAGAGGGAGTGGGATCGGGGATAGCTATGTAAAATGAGAAAAGATTGTATTAAAAAATTCTTAATAAAAATTATAGTCACTTAAAAGTTTATATTTTTTCCCATAGGACTGCTCTTAATGTGTCTTAGGTGGTTTTTTTTCCTGTGTTGTGCTCCATTTTCATTTAGTTTCAGGAATTTTTAATTTATTTCTTGAAGTTTTTTTGATCCATTCAGTAATGAGTTGTTCAATCTTCATGTGTTTGCATATTTACTAGATATTTATTTGTTGTTGATTTTAAGTTGTATTGCATTATTGTCAGATAGGATTCATGGAGTTATTGCAATCTTTCTGAATTTATAAACATTTGTTTTGTGTTACAGGATGTGTTCTATTTTACAGAAATTTCCATGGATTTTGAGTAGAATGTGAATTCCTTGGGGTTTGGGTGGAATATTCTGTATGTATCTGTTAAGTCCACTTGATGTATGATATCATCTGATATATTACATCATTCTGATGTCTCTCTGCTTGTTTTTATGTCCATATGATCTGTTTATTGGAGAAAGTAGGATATGGAAATCACCTAACATTAATAGGCTGATGCTACTCTTTATCTAAGTTCACTTTATGTGAAAACAGAACCATCAGAGTTTAGTGCATATATGTTTAAAATTGTAATTTACTCTTGTTTAACTCTTCCCTTGATTAGAGTGGGATTGCCTTGCTTATCTCATCTGCTTGGTTTTCATTTGAAGTCTACTTTGTCATATATTAAGATAGCAACATCTGCTTATTTCCTGGTCCCATTTGATTGGAACATTTTGTCCGTCCTTTCACTCAGAGGCAGTGCCTATATTTAAAGCTGAATTTCTGGTAGATGACAAATAGATGGTTTTGTTTCTTGATCCGTTAAGCCAGCCTGCGTCTCAATTTATGGGTATAGGAATAAGTCAACAGGAGTCATTTTAATACTATATACATTTTGCAGAATAACGATATTAGGTTCTTCCCTAGGGCCTATGACATGTCTAGCTGTAGGTTGTTGGCCCCGTTAACAGTGCCAGGTATGGATTCCATCTGTTTTTACCATGTTTACTGCTGATTTTCTCATATTAGTCATGAAATAGAAACAACCTAGATGTCCATCAAGTGACTAATGGACAATGTAAATGTTGTACATTTATATGACAAAATGCTATTCAGCAATTGAGAAGAATAAAATTATGAAATTCACAGAAAAATGGATGAAACTGGAAACTATCACCATAAGTAAGGCAACCTATTCCCAGAAAATCAACACATATTTCCTCTCCTACATGGGTATTAGTTTTCAATATTCAGATATGTGTATTTCATTTGTAATATTCATAGAGATTAGGAAACTAATGAGGGGCTATAGGGGACAATGGGATATTTTCAGGGATGGAACATAGAATGTAATGATATAAATAGGAAAAGTAGATTAATTAAATAGGAATAATTAATTGGGGTAGGAGAATGGAAGGGTAGTTAGAAGAGTAAATATAAGGAGGGTTAACTAACATTAAAGGCCTATGAAATATGCCACATGGAAAACTACTTATAGAATCTACTTGAAATTATATACACATGCATATAAAAAAATAGTTGTAAAGGAGTTATAATGACTATAATGGTTGTATAGTAGCATGGTCTTTTCACGCCACTTTTCCATTTCCTTTTTTGCATTGGCAATATTTATTCAGTACCATTGTTTATTGGAAACATGTAACATTTTTATTTTACAGAGGCTCACAGTCAAAAGATTGCACCAAGTCTTAAAAGAGACGTTGAACTTTTGAACCATGTGAGACTGTTAAAGACTATGGAAGAGAGACTAAATGCATTTTGCATTATAAAGTGAAAATGAGATTTCAGGGGTTAAAGGTAAAATTCTACAATTTAAAGTAATGCACTTGTGTCAAAAATGGAGTTGTGATAGTTAATTTCCATTGCCGCCTCAACTGGATAGATCACTATGGAAACACCTCCAGGTTTGTCTATACAGGTGTTTCTAGAAAGGTTCAGTTAAAGAGGGGTAACCCACTCTAATTTCAGAGGCATCACCCCACAGGTTGGAGCCCCAGACTGAATTATAGGAAAAAGGGAATCAAGCAGCCCTATTCGTCTCTTTCTGCTTCCTTCCTGAAGATACAATAAGACTAGCTTCCTTACACCCCTGTCACATGACTTCCCTGGCATCACGGACTACATCTCCAAACTAGGAACAGGAAAGAAATGCTTATTGAGTTGCTTTTGTCAGGTGTAATCCCAGCAACAAGAAAAGAAACTGATACATGGAGCAAAGGATACTGTGCTTTTAGTTCATTTCCTGATGAAAAGATTGATTACTTTTTCTCAGGTTTACCAAACATTTCATTATCCTTTCAGAACTGTTATCTTTTACTTGTGGCCATTCTGACAGATGATTCATCTCCCTTTTTACGTCATAAAAATATCACATCTCTTCAAGGTCTAGCTTGAATGTTGCCCCAGTAGTGAAGCTTTCTTTGCCTCCTAAGGCACATAAATGCTTCCCCAGAACTCTCATCGCACTTCGCACTCAGTTACACTTCTGTGTACTGGGCATCAGCTTTTATTTCTTCTTCTTCTTCTTCTTCTTCTTCTTCTTCTTCTTCTTCTTCTTCTTCTTCTTCTTCTTCTTCTTCTTCTTCTTCTTCTTCTGATCATCATCATTACTATTATTTGATCATATTCATCCTCCCTTCTACAACTCTTTCTGTACTCAAACTCTTCCCTTCCTATTCAACTTTGCGCGCTCCCCCATTGTTTTCCCACCAAGGCCAGCTTGTGATGTCCAAACATTCTTGAATGTGTGGACTTCTTTTAAAAGATGTGCTTTCAGACTACCAGTATCCATTGAGGGGTAAAACTCACTTTTCACATGTGCATTATGAGTGACTCTTCACAAAATAGCTTCATAGTAGGTATCTTATTTTATCTCTACATCAGTTTTCTAAGGATATTAGGTCAGGAATTATCATCCTCATTCTTCAATTGAATATCAAAAAAGTAAAATTATTTTCTCCAAGCTGCACAACTAGTGAGTGGAGAAGCCAAGGTTTTTAAAGAAAACATTTTGCACTTTTATTCATATTAGTTCTATATGCAAATTATCAAGCATGAGGGAAAATAGTTCACAACCTCTATTTATTCTTTCTTTTCTTTTCTTTTTTCACATCCTGGCTGACATCTCCCCTCCCTCCTCTCCTTCCAGTCCCCCCACACACACTCTGTTCCCACTCCCAATCCACTCCTCCTCTGTTTCTGTTCAGGAAAGGGCAGGTATCCCAGAGATATCAACAAAACATGGCATATCAAGTTGCAGTGAGACTAAGCACCTTCCCACGTATCAAGGCTGGGCAAGGCAACCCAGTATGAGGAATAGGGTCCCAAAGGCCTGTAAAAAGAGCCAGAGCCAGAGCCAGCCCCTGCTCCACTGTTAGGAGTCCCACAATAGGACCAAGCTACATTACTGTAACATGCATGCAGAGTGTCTAGGTCAGTCCCATGCACATGGCTGCCATCCTTTACACTAGAAAAATTAACTATTTTAAAAGTAACTTAAATCTTCCTCCTTCCTTCATAGAAACAAAGGTACTACATACACATATTTTCAATTTGTTTTATCTTTTTTTCCACACATTTTTGCATTGATTTTGGGATTTCACATCAAGCACCCTGATCACACTCACTTTCCAGCCCTCCCAGGTCCACCCTCCACCCTTGTAACCTCCCCTCAAAAGAAGAAGAAAACTATATATCAAGTTTAATTTGTGTTGCCCTTATACCCACTGGAGCATGATCAAACTCCGAGTGGCCATCTTCTTAAAGAAAAATGATGAGCTACACTATTACATATTTTGTTTTTTTGTCTTGCTTTTTTGAGACAGGGTTTCTCTGTATAGACCCAGCTGTCCTGGTACTATCTCTGTAGACCAGATTAGCCTTGAACTCACAGAGATACATCTGCTTCTGCCTCCTGAGTGCTGGGATTAAAGGCATGTCCCACCACTGGCTGACTCCCTATCACATTTTTTAAAGAGTTCTCTTCAATGGCTTCCTGTTGAGATCGTTTGATTTGGGGGATGGGGGAGGTTGTCACAGAAGTCTTCTATATCTTTCAATCTCACCCATGAATCTATAGTCGTTGCTATCACTGCAAAAGAAGCTTCCTTGCTCTTTATAGTCAGTTGCAGCATGGATCATGGACTTGCACATGGCCTCTGGCAGCAGTATGGATCATAGACACCATCAAGGCCCTTGGTGGCAGCACAGACCATGAACCTCAGCATGGCCTCCTGTGGGAGCACAAATCATGGACATTCACATGGCCCTCAGTTGCAGCACGGACCATGGGAGAAGTCAAGTTGTAAACCTTGATTTTCTTTCCAGAACTTTTACCCTTAAAAATAAATTTATTGCATTGGCGAGGACAAGGTGTACTTGAGAACCCTGAGAATGGAGATGGAGCACTAATAAACAAAGAAGATTAAAAGCAAGTGGAACTATGTGGAGAGTTGAAGGTGGGTCTGGTTCTATGGCTTGTTGATCTCTTCCCATGGTCATTGACTCAGGAGTTTCAGTTTGGGCAGGTGGAGGGCAAACATTGTACCTAAGTCAGTAAAGTTGACTTAGGGTAAACATTTTCTGGAGAAGTCCAATCCTAGGAGTAGTTGGGAAAGAAACAATATTTTAGGGTATCTCTCTATTCTAAGGTTTTACTTTCAAAGGCTTGTAGATTTTTGTTTGTTTGTTTGGTGTTTTCAGTCGGGGGTGGGAATAAAAAGGGGGCTTCCAGGGCCTTACAAACAGCAACAAATCAACAACATGGTCCCTGTGGCCACAATTTCTGAGGAAATATCACAAATGAGAAGGAAATGGAATCAGGCCACCAACTTCTCACCCAACTAAGAAAAGTCAAATGGAATGATAATTAGTGGTTCTAAGACCCATATCCAACACTTCCTTTTAAAAGTATTTCAGGAATGAATAAGTTCATCAGGGAGGAGGTTAGAAGGAATGCTCCTCACAACCCAATACTGTTGGCATTAAGTCTCTTCTGACCAAATCTCTTCTTCCTTTCTTCTTTCTTTCCTTCCTTCCTTCCTTCCTTCCTTCCTTCCTTCCTTCCTTCTTTTCTTCCTTCCTTTTTCCTTCCTTCTGTCCTTCCCTCCCTCCTTCCCTCCTTTCTTCCTTCCCCTTTTCCTTCCTTTTTTTCTTTTGAGACTGGGTCTCATGTAGCCAGATTGCCCTTACCTCCCAAGTGCTAGAATTACAGTCTGTTGGTCCATGCCGCTGTTCCTGATTTATAATGTGCTGGTCATTGAGCCCAGGGATTCATGCTCACCAGGAAAGCCCTCTACCAACTGAGCTAAATTTCAGCCTTTCTCCTTTTTATAGAAGGTTCAATATTTGCTTGTGAAAGGAAGGATTGAGAAAAAAGAGGACACATTAGTTACAATTAGATACAATTAGTTACAATTGCCAAGGATTTTTTTGCTTTTCCAAGATAGGGCTTCTTTGTGTAGCTCTGGCTGTGCTGGAACTCACTCTGTAGACCTGCCTGGCCTCAAACTCAGAGATCTGCCTCTGCCTCCTGAGTGTTGGGACTAAAGGTGTGTACCACTACCACCCATCTTGCCAGAGGGTTTTTTTTTAAAAAAAATTTTTTGAGGGGATGCAGTGAACTTTATTGATGGTATTCAAGAGAGTAGGGCTCCCTAAGCCCCTCCTGCTATCTGGGGGTCTGGGATGGAAACTGTGAGGGAGAGCTCAGTGTCAAGGGTTGAGTTAGGATAGGGACTGCTCAGCAGCGAGGGCCTCTCTCTTGCTGTATCCTTGCTGGGGTGGGTGGTCCGGGGTGGGCTTCTTACTCCTTGGAGGCCATGTAGGCCATGAGGTCCACCATTCTGTTGCTGTAGCCGAACTCATTGTCATACCAGGAAATGAGCTTTACAAAGTTGTCATTGAGAGCAATGCCAGCCCCAGCATCGAAGGTGGAAGAGTGGGAGTCACTGTCAAAGTCGCAGGAGACAACCTGGTCCTCAGTGTAGCCCAGGATGCCCTTTAGTGGACCCTCGGATGCCTGCTTCACCACCTTCTTGAAGTCGTCATACTTGGCAGTTTTCTCCAGGCGGCATGTCAGATCCACGACGGACACATTGTGGGTAGGAACACGGAAGGCCATGCCCGTGAGCTTCCAGTTCAGCTCTGGGATGACTTTGCCCGCAGCCTTGGCAGCACCAGTGGATGCAGGGATGATGTTCTGGGCAGCGCCACGACCGTCTCGCCACAGCTTCCCAGAGGGGCCGTCCACAGTCTTCTGGGTGGCCGTGATGGCATGGACTGTAGTCATGAGTCCTTCCACGATGCCAAAGTTGTCATGGATGATCTTGGCCAAGGGGGCTAAGCAGTTGGTGGTGCAGGAAGCATTGCTGACAATCTTGAGGGAATTGTCATACTTGTCATGGTTCACACCCATCACAAACATGGGGGCATCCGCAGAAGGGGTGGAGATGATGACCCTTTTGGCCCCACCCTTCAAGTGGGCCCCAGCCTTCTCCATGGTGGTGAAGACACCGGTCGACTCCACAACATACTCGGCGCCGGCATCACCCCATTTGATGTTGGCGGGATCTCACTCCTGAAAGATGGTGATGGCCTTCCGGTTGATGACAAGCTTCCCATTCTCAGCCTTAACTGTGCCTTTGAACTTGCCATGGGTGGAGTCATACTGGAACATGTAGACCATGTAGTTGAGGTCGATGAGGGGGTCATTGATGGCAACAATGTCCACTTTGCCAGAAGTGAAGGCAGCGCTGGTAACCAGGCGTCCAATACGGTCAAATCCGTTCACTCCGACCTTCATCATCGTGTCTCTGGAACGAGGCTGGCACTGCATGAAAAGAAGCGGTTGTCTCTAGAATAGGGAGGAGCCCAGAGGGTTTTTTTTTTTTAAATAGAGTTCTTGACCATCATCATGGCCTCTGAATGGCAGTGAGTTGCCTGCTCTAGACTTTGAAAAGTATTTAATATCATATCCCATGACTGGGAGAAAAGAGCAGTGACCCTGCAATGAGTTTTGATCAACTTTTATAGGGCAGAGTTTGTGCCTATTCTCTCCATCTTCAACCAAAACAAGCACTCTTCTGTGTTCTAGAAGCACTATAATCAATTATATATTGACCTATTTGTTCCACTAGATAGGAGCTCCTTTCTGTGTCTCTGAGGACATGATAAACACTCTCTAAGTTCATACTGAACGTATGAACAAAAGGGTTTGGGCTTTGAAAGACGAGCATCATATGGATTTTGGCCCGAAGAGACAAGGGAAATCATTCCACCTAACAAGTCCTGGTCCTCCTGAGCTACAGCTTCAGTGCCAATCCCAGCTCAGTAAACAGTTCCTTTCCTCCATCTCCTACTCCCCTTTTCTTTCCTTTCAGTAGGAGATTTTGGAAAGAAGTAAAGGACTCAGAATCACTTAACAAGGGTATATGTCCCAGTGCTGTCACCGTTGAATGGCCTCTTTTATTTCTTTTGGTTTTCTTAATATCTTCACTTTACAGTAGAATGAATAAGTATGAATACTTTCCAAGTTATTTAGTTCAATGGAGTATAATTTCTTTAATACAAGGGTATGAGGCAATTTTAGGCATTGTCATAAGCAAATCTTCAATTCTAATAGCTGTAGATATATGTTAAAATTAATTAGAAAAGCAAACATAGGGCATCAAATATGTGATGTTGTGGAACAATCTTTGTACACTGTAAATATTACTCTCATTGGTTGATAAAGAGCTGATTAGCCTGTAACTGGGTAGGAAGAGATTAGGTGGGAGATCCAGACTAGGAGAGCTCTGGGAAGAAGAAGGGTGGAGTCACCAGGAGATGTAAAGAAAGAATGAGATGAACATGTCTTGCTGATAAAAAGGTACCATCAGGTGGTAGAGAATAGATAAGAAATATGGGTTAAGCTAAGTTGTAAGAGCTAGATAAAAAGAAGACTATTGGCTAAGCATTTATAATAAGTCTCCCTGTGGTTATTTGGGAACTTGTTGGTGGCACAGAAAAGTCCACCTACAAATGGTGTTCCAATTTGGAGCAAGGCCATGTGTATCCACATAAAACCTAAAAAAACTTAAGAAAAGTTTCCAAACACACAAAAACAGAGCCAAACATAGTTTCCTAGTCCCACAATCTCTCAGATGGGCTATGGTGCAGAGAGGTATCTCCTGGCTGCTGGCTGCTGGCTTGTGCCACTAGAATGAGCCCTGCCAGAACACCATGAACTAAACCCTATGGCATGTTTAAGTTTTGCTCATGGAGACATAAAAGGGTACAGATACACAGTAAAGACAGATCCAAATTGGGCAGTAGTGACACACACCTTTAATCTCAGAACTCTGAAGGCAGAGGTAGGCAGATCTCTGTGAGTTTGAGGCCAGCCTGGTCTACAGAGTACATTCCAGGCAAGGCTCCAAAGCTATACACAAAAACCCTGTTTCAAAAAACAAAAAAGAAAAAAAGAAAAGAAAGGACAGATCCAGATGGAAAAAGCCTCTAAATAGATTACTGTGTACATAGGCTTTAAACTATGAAAAATAGTTTAAAAATAATAAAATAAAGTCATTAAAAGTAATAAAATAATAAAAATTATAATAAGCCACATAAAGATGGGAAATACACAAAGAGTCTGGATTCTGCATGTGATTGTGCTGTCTTTGAACTTTTTGACTGCTGATGAATGAGTGGTAGCTGCTAAGAGACACTGGATTATGAAAGTTGCTAGATTAAGCCAATTTATATATTTAAAATATACTTCAAAATAGAAGTAAAGAGGTGTATTGCTTTGGGGAAGAGATTATGCTTTTATTTCCACAGGAAATGAGAGGCTATGAATTCATTCCAGGTTGATATGAATCAGGTTTTATCAAGGAAGATACCCTGAAAATTCTAGCTATAGACATAAAGAAATAAACCTAGAAAACCTACAAAACACATAATGTATATTTTAATACTCAAATATAAAACAAAAAGTCATCTTTGACTAACTTGTGTACAACACACAGTCTATACTTGTATTAATACACTTACGTATGTTACCTTTAAAGTTTATGTATTTTCAGAACAAGTAGACAAGACACCAATAAAAACGGATGGTTCAGGTGATCCAGCATCCAAAACAGCTTCAGGTATACTAATTGAGATGGTCCAGCCTCACAGAATACACCAGCCAAGACTTAATTATCCTGACGTACTTCTTCAGTCTTCCCCATAGATGCCAGTGCCCCCAAACAACAGGAAGCAGTTTAGAAAAAAACAATGCCAATATTCCCAAAAGTTGGATTATTGATGTTTGTAATCATTTAAGGGGGGTTGGTTGTTGTTGATATTGATTATAGTCTGGAAAAAAAGCTAGACAAAATAGTTAAATCCAAAGATTTCTTTCTAAAGGAAAAAAGGGGTGATATTATATTAAAATGATAAGATAAAAGGGTAGATTATTGAATCTACTTTAATCCAAGAAAACAACTACTAATCTCAAAATATTTTACAGTGGTATAGATTTGGGTTAATTGATACAAATTTAAGGTTAATTTTATTATGCTATGTGTATGTTTGTACTCTCATTTGGGGTATTGAACTTAGCAGATCATTTAAATATATATATAATTTAAAAATACAGATTTGTCATCAGTCATCTATAAAAATCAAACTTGTCATATTAGGTATGTTTTCAAGTTTAAGCAAATTATTTAGTTAGATGGTCTTCAAACACTTTAAAGACCTACAGACTATAGCATTTAATATTTTTATTAACCTAAAGTTTTTTGTTACAGTGAGACATGTCTGCTCCTGACAGCACTTATCTACTTCAAAAAAGGATGATGAATATCAAATAACCTCTGTATGAAGTTTGTTTTCTTTAAGGCAGAAACTAGCCATTTGAGCAAAGAAACTACCCTTGCCTCAACTGCTGACAGAATACTGTCCAAACTGAACCAGCAAGCTAGAGAAAAACAACTGTCAAACATCATGAAGACAAGGTAGGACAGTCCTTTAAAGTTTCCTGTATCTCAAAAATGTCTGTCAGATATACGAGGTCTGTAGGCCAATGATGGATGCTCTAACATTACATAAGAACTTTGGGTGACTGTTCAGGCAGCCTAATGTCACTGTCATCAGGTAATATTATATCTTTCTGGGGTCTTTGATAGAGTTGAAGACTAAATAGTTAAAGTTATAGTTTTCTAAAACTATAATAGTTTCTAAATAGGTATAAAACTTTAGACTCACAAAAATATGATAAATAACTGAGTATTTTCTCTAATTTTGTCAAATACAAATGGTCTAGATATTGTAACTGTAATTCTTACTTGATAACTGTTTTTGTTATATATACTTTAATTATGTTAAAGTTAAAACATTGCTTTTAATTAGACAAAACGGGATAAATGCTGTAGAATAATCCTTCTATGTACTATGAAGATGTTTTACTCCTACTATTAATAAAAAGCTGAATGGCAGATAGGTAGGCAGGATTTTTGGGGTAGAGAGAATGCTGGGAAGAAGTGGGGTGGAGCTGGAGGAGTTGCAAGCC
Source organism: Myodes glareolus (assembly GCF_982192425.1). NCBI lineage: Eukaryota > Metazoa > Chordata > Mammalia > Rodentia > Cricetidae > Myodes > Myodes glareolus. The sequence goes on along the minus strand of NC_142053.1, from coordinate 80,016,931 downwards.
ATACTTCTGAAGAAGTAACATGGGAAATTCATAGATGAGGTAAATGAGCCTTGGGGCAACACATAGATTAATAGAAATAGGTTAATTTAAGTTGTAAGAGCTGGCTGGAGACAAGCCTAAGCTATCAACTGAGCATTTATAATAAATAATAAGTCTTTGTGTTGTTATTTGGGGAATAGTTGGTGGGACAGAGCTGATCGGCAGTCTAGATGGAAAACTCCACCTACAATAAAAAATATGAATGAATTCTTAATAAGGAAGTAAGACAATTTAAGGATGTATATTAAATAATATCATCACAGTGGTTTCCTGATATGGTGAAAATTATATGGTATCTATGAGTCATACCGAAGATTGAACACTGCCCCAGAACTCTAAGGCATCATTAAGAACAGAGCTGAGACAAGGACTTTCCCTTGAAATGACCACTTTCACCCTTTAACCAAAAGTTGCAGATTTTTTATGTTTTAGAGAACTTCATTCACAAGTACTGCATTTACATCATTACCATCCTTCCTTCTACACCCTCCAACCCCTCCCATATCTCCACCAACTTCCTCTTAAATTTATGGCCTGATTTTCTTTAATTATTGTTATTTACACATATTATGTATTTATAAGTATATATTTATAGTGAGTTCAGTTAGTGTTCCTCATGCATGTACATGTGCCTTTAAGGCTGACCACTTGGGACTGGATAAACTGTCAGTGGACACATCCCTGGAGAAAACTGATTCTCTTTCTTTTAGCAGCCATTGATTGCCTATTGTTCTTCATCGGGAGTGGAGCCTTGTAAAACTTCCCCCATACACCTTGGTATGTGAATTGGTGTTATCATTTTGCAGGTCTTGTTTATGCAGCTATATTATTAAAATTCCATGAGATACAGCTTGCTTTACCATGTCCACTACATAGGACACTATGTAGCAGCAAGTATCCTGGTCCTTTGCCTCTTCAAATCTTTCTACTCCATCTTTCACAATTTCCCTTGAGCCTTAGCTGTAGGAATTTCATTGTTAGATGCACCAATTGGGGTTGTGTGGCCCATGATCACTTCTGTGCATTTTGACCAGTTGTGGATCTCAGTAATAATCTCCATCTTCTGCCAAAAGAAGCTTCTTTGATGAGGTGTGAAAACTATATTTACAGGTAAAAAGGTAAGTATTTAGAAAACAGAAATTAGATTGGTTTAGGAAAATGGCAGTATTAGGTTTTCCTCTAGTATTTATGATCTCTTTGGCCATGGGTAGTTGGACAAGTTTATAGTACTAGACCTAACTTTTCTCTTATTGAGTGAGCCATAAGGTAAACTACGCGGATAAAAGTGCCACTATTTCATAATTAGTGATAGCTTGCCAGGTCAGTCATTGTTGTGGTTCACAGGCTTTACATTTGAGTAGGACTATTAATTACTTTTTATTCCTGGCAGCTTTCACAGCACCTTCTGATACTATGAGGGTAAGTATTCAGGAAGAGTACTTCCAGGTCAGTCCTAGCTTCAAATTCCTCCAAATCTCGTCCGAAGTTTGTGGTGTCTTCAGCACTAGTCTTACTTTTAAGTTCTAGGAGGCAATCAAGGGTGACAACAATAACCTATGGTGTCTTGGGAGTCTCTTAGACTCCCTGACCAACAACTAAATGAGAGGTCTTCCACGCCTGGCACTGGGGTGTTTGTTAATTTAAATCCAATTAAGTCACATTTTTACTGTCCTGGCTTCTGTGGCTACTTCATGTTATATTCTCAAATTTAAAATTCCAGAGCCAGGATTCACAAATAAGAGAGAACACAGAGTGTTTATCTTTCTGGGTCTGAGTTTCCTTACTCATAATAGGCTCTAATTCCATTAATTTACAAGAAAATTTCATTTTTCCTTGCAGGTGATTATAATCCCACTGTACACATGTGCCACATTTTTATTATCCATTCATCTTTTGAAGAACATTTGGGTTGTTTTCATTTCTTAACTAATGTAAACAGAGCATGGAGCAGCAATGAATATGGCTGAACAAGTAAAGTATCTCTGTAGTAGGACATCAAGTCCTGTGGTATAGGCCAAGGAGTGATATAGTTGGGTCATATGGTAGATCTACTTTTAGCTTTTTGAGGATTATCCACACTGATTTCCAGAGGGCTGCACAGTTTTTACACCCACCAACACCAAATGAGTGTTCCTCATTCCTTGAATCTTATAAGTATTAGTGTCGGGTGTTTTCTTAATCTTAGCACTCAACTTGAGTCACATGAAATCTCTAATTAGTTTTAATTTGTATTTTTCTGACTACTAAGGATGTTGAACACTTTTAAAGCTATTTCATAGCCATTTTTCTTTCTTTGAGAACTCTGTTCAGATTTAGCCCATTTTCAAAATAATTGATATTATTATTATTATTATTATTATTATTATTATTATTATTGAGACAGGGTTTCCATGCATAATCATAGTTGTTCTGGAACTCACTCTGTAGAGTAGGCTGGACTCAAACTCCCAGAGATCTGCCTGCTTCTGCCTCCTAAGTGCCACCACTCAGCTAGAGATTAGCCCTCTTTTTTAACTAGGTCATTTGTTTTCTTGATTCTCTATGTTTTGAGTTCTGTGTTTATTCTGATTATTAACCCTCTACCAGAGATATACCTGCCAAAGTCTCTCTCCTATTTGGTGGCTTCCTCCTTCTTGGTTTGATTGTTTCCTTTGCTGTAAGAAGTTTTCTAATTTTCTGAGGTCCCAGTTTTCAGCCATTGGCTTTAATTCCTGAGTGAATGTAGTCCTAGTCAGAAAGTCATTTTCTACACCTTTATTTTGTAGGTTACTGCCTATATTTTATTCTAGCAGATTCAGTGTTTTTGGTTTCACATTGACGTATTTAATATATTTGGAGCTTAATGTTATGCAAGGTGATAAATATGGGTATGATTTTATTCTTCTGCATGTGGACATTCAGTCTTCTAGTACCATTTGTTGAAAATGCTGTCTTTCCTCTAGTATGTTTTTTTGGCATCTTTGTTAAATATCAGATGTTTGTAATTATATATACTCATGCTTGAGTCTTTGTTCAGTTATATTGATCTACATGTCTGTTTTTGTGCCAGTACCACACTGTCTTTATTACTATAGCTCTGCATTATATCTTAAAATTTAATATGGTTATCCCTTTAGCATTGTTCTTTTTGCTCAGGATTGTTTTGGCTATCTTGGGCCTTTGTAGTTCCATATGAGTTTTATTTTTTTTATTTCTGTGAAGAATATTTTGTGGACTTTTATTGGGATCGTGTTAAATTTTTAAGTTGATTTTGATAGTGTGGTCATTTTCACAACATTAATTCTACCAATCCATTAACATGGAAAATATTTTCATCTTCCAGTGTCTTCTTAATCTCTTTCTTCAGAGATTAAAGTTTTATTGTAAAGGTCTTTCACTTTCTTGATTAGGTTTATTCCTATATATTTTTGAGACTATTGAGAATGGGAGTGTTTGCATGATCTTTTTTCCACAATGCTTGTGAGGAAGTCTATTAATTTTTTTTATAGGTTGACTTTTTTTATCCTACCACTTTGTTGAAAGTGTTAATCATTTCCAGAAGATTGCTGGTAGAAGTTTTATGATCTCCTATGCATAAGATCATACCATCTGCAATAGAGATAAATCTATTTCTTTTCCTATTTGTGTACCTTTAATTTCCTTCTCTAGACTTTTTGCTCTAGCTAGTGCTTCAAGCACCATATTGGAAAATAATGAGGATTAGTGAAAAGTACTTTATCACTCTATCTTTAATTTTAATAACTAAAACTTTATTTATTTATCTAAAGAGTAATATTAATAAATAATTGATTAGAATAATGGATTGATTTAATTTTAATAATAATCCTGTTTACAATTTCATCAAGTTTATTCCATTTAAGATTATGTTGGTTGTGGGTTTGTCACATACAGACTTTATTATGTTGATGTGTGTTTCATCCAGTTTTATTTTCCCTAAGACTTCTATCAGGAAGGTATGTTGGTTTTATCAGAATTTTCTGCAACTATTGAAATGAATATGTGATTTTAAAAGTCATTTGTATGAGTTACTACATTTATTGACTTTTATATATTGAACATTTTCTATGTCCAGAATAAGGTCAATGTGGTCTTGGTGAATGATCTTTTTCATATACAACTGCATTGTGTTTGCTAGTATTTTATTAAGAATTTTACATATATGCTCATCAGGGATATTGATATGCAGTTTTCTTTTATTTTTGATATTATGTCCTTGCCTGGTTTGGGCATTAGAATAAACTGGCTTTTCAGTAGTTTGGAAGCATCACTTCTTTTTCTTTCTTTTTGTTTTATGGTTGAGAGGAAGGTTTTATTTTAGATATGACAACGAGTACAGCCAAAGGCATCTGGAAGTGTCTAGAACACAGAGAGAAAGTAGTACACTGAACGTGTCCAGTAGGTCATGAGAGGAGCGATAAGGGGAGAGTGAAAGAGGAAGTTATGAAATGACTAAAAGAGGGGGCAAGAGAAAGGGGGCCAAGAGAGGACCAAGAGAGAACACGGTTGAAATGCCATAGTTATATAGGAAAATGAGAAGTTGGGGGGAAGGGAAGCCTATGAGCTAAAGAAGTTTAGGGTAGGGGGCAAGGTGAGAACAGCTGAGAAGAGCCACAAGTACTGAGTGAGCCTTGACGTCAGCATACACCTTAGTATGCTAATTGTCACCACAGATAACCGTTTGTGCAGTTTCTTTTGGAGCTGACATTTTTTTTTGTTGTTGTTGTTGTTAATGAAGCAAAACCAACTTAATCTCTCCTGTAGCTGCTTCTTATCTGAAATTAAGGCATTGCTGTTAGGGCCCAGGAAGGCTAGAATGCTGGTCAAAAAATGGGAAGTCTTTGTTTGTTTGTTTTTTGAGACAGGATTTCTCTGTGTAGCTTTGGAACCTGTCCTGGAATTTGCTCTGCAGGCCTTGAACTCACAAAGATCCACCTGCCTCTACCTCTGAAGTTCTGGGATTAAAGGCATGCACCAGCACCAAGTGGCTTTAAAAAAAAATTAAGAATTCTGCTGTGAATCCATCTGGACTTGCAATGTTTTGGGGAGGGAGGGGTAGTCAGAGGCTAAGCAGAGAAATGATAGGACTAAGAGAAGTTATGACTCAAGTGGACTTAACAGATATCTATAGAACATTCCACCCAAACACAAAAGAATACACTTTCTTCTGTGCACCTCATGGAACCGTCTCTAAAACTGACCATATACTTGGTCACAAAGCAAATCTCAACAGATACAAAAAATTGACATAACCCCTTGTATCTTATCAGATCACCATGGGTTAAAGTTAGAGTTCAACAACAACACAAACTATAGAAAGGCTATAAATTCATGGAAACCGAACAACTCTCAACTAAATTACCACTGGGTAAAGAAAGAAATAAGAAATTAGAGACTTCCTAGAATTCAAAGAAAATGAATGTACAACATACTTAAATTTATGGGACACTATGAAAGCAGAGCTAAAAGGAAAGTTCATAGAACTAAGTGCCTACATGAAGAATTTAGAGAAATCTCATACTAGTGACTTAACAGCACACCTGAAAATTCTAGAACAAAAAGAAGCAAACACACTCAGGAGAAGTAGATGTCAGGAAATAATCAAACTCAGGGCTGAAATCAATAAAATAGAAAAAAAGAGAATGACACAAAGAATCAAGGAAAGAAAGAGTTGTTTCTTTGAGAAAATCAACAAGCTAGACAAACCCTTGTCCAAATTCACTAAACGTCAGAAAAAGAGTATCTAAATTAACAAAATGAAATGAAAGGGGGTACATACCCCCTTTCACTCAGGAAATGCAGACAGTCATTAGGTCATACTTCAAAAACCTCTACTCCATCAAATTAGAAAATCTAAAAGAAATGTACAATTTCTCTATACCAGATAAACAATTTAAATAAACCTATAACCCCTAAGGAAATAGAAGCAGCCATTAAAAGTCTCTCAATTAATAAAAGTCCAGGGCAAATGGTTTCATGCAGAATTCTTCCAGATTTTAAAAGAACAGTTAATATCAATACTCCTCAAATTGTTCCACAAAATAGAAGCAGAAGGAATATTGCCAATTTCTTTCTATGAGGTTACAGTTACCCTGATACCCAATCACACAAAGATGCAACAAAGAAACAGAATTACAGATTAATTTCCCTCACAAACACTGATGCAAAAAATGCTCAGTAAAATACTGGCAAACTGAATTCAAGAACACATAAAAAAAAAATCCACCATGAGCGAGTAGGCTTCATCCCAGAGATGCAGGGATGGTTCAACATACAAAAATCTACCAATGTAATCCACCATATAAATAAACTGAACGAAGACAACCTCACGATCATCTCATTAGATACTGAAAAGGCAAGCCTTCAACAAAATTCAATACCCCTTTGTGACAGAGGTCTTGGAGAGATCAGGGATACAAGGAACATATCTAAACATGGTGAAGGCAATTTACAACAAGCCTATATCCAATACCAAATTAAAGAGACACTCAAAGTAATTTCACTAAAATCAGAAACAAGACAAGGCTTTCACCCTCTCCATATCTATTCAATATAGTACCTGAAGTTCTAGCTAGAGCAATAAGACAATAAAAGAAGATCAAAGGAATTCAAATTGGAAGGAAAGAAGTCAAACTTTCACTATTTGAAGATGATATGATAGTACACATAAATGACCCCAAAAGTTCTACCAGGGAACTCCTACAGTTGAAAAATACCTTCAGTAATGTGGCAGGATACAAGATTAACTAAAAAAAAAATCAGTAATCTTCCTATATACAAATGATAAACATGGGCTGGGGAAGAAATCAGGAAACAACTGCTGTGGTCCACAACAGTATACAGTGAGAGTGGGGCTGATAAAGTCTCTGGGCTGATGACCCACAGGAATCACAAGTATTCCATTGGAGAAAACACAACTTGCAAAGCATTGGGGATACCTGCCTTTTGAATAGTCACTGTCATTTCTATAAGATCCTTGTGAAACCATAGTGCTCCTCATTTCTATAATGGGATTTGTACCAAAAATTCCAGCAGTGTATTAATAATTATTGGGCAAAACTTCCTTCTGTACTGGTAACATGATAGCCTTTCTCCCACACTGTGAGGCCCTGGTGTGCAAGTATTCACTCAGTCAAAGAAAACTTTGTTCTCATAGTCAAATCTGCATAAAACCAGTCCCAGAGAAAGGAATTCCTTCTCATCTGAGCATCAGCAGGTACGAGGACCCCACCACTTAGCCCGGGACTGGAAGCAGCAGTCTCTAGATTTTACATAGTCACAGCTTTTTACATTAACCTACTGCTAAGAAATTCCCTTGAATCAGCTAACATTTGGCAAAAATACTATTGTGGACCAAGTGCCATTTGTTTTCCTTCCACATCTTATTCTGGTTGCCATGGCGACTACAATACTATATTCCCAGGTACCACAGGAATAGAAGTGCTCAGAGAGTGCACAGCACTACTGCATCTTCTTCCCCTTTTTCCTACATTTATCAATCTTAACTAACCATATAAATGTAGTTAACACACAAACTCCCTCTCCCCCTCTTAGAAATCATAGCACCTTTCTCTATTTACCCTTTTCAGATATGCCTGGATGCTTCACAGCCACACCCCCTTTGACATATAGTAAGATAACAGATGCCTGCTTTGTCAGCTTTATTTGTCTTCTTGGGCCTGAAACATTCATGCCTATGTATTCTTGTTATTGCCAGAGAATTGCTAATTGTGTGTGTGTGTGTGTGTGTGTGTGTGTGTGTGTGTGTGTATATAAATTGAAAACCTTGTGGGATGGAGGGAGAACATTGGAAGAGGAACATTGAGAGATAACATTGAGAAAGGATATTTTTTTTGAAGACTAAAAAGACATGAGGAGATGTGTATGAACTGATTCATTCACCCTCAGATTCCTTTGAGCTTGCTCTAAGCATCCAGTCTGAACCCTGAGGGAGCATTAAGGCTGGTACTCAGAGGATCCCAATGAACAATACCCTTTACCATAGCCACAAATAATGTAAAATATCTTGGAAGAAAATTCTAATCAAGCAAGTGAAAGACCTGCATGGTATGGGACAATTCTGTATTCTGTCAATTGTGTTTTAAATAAACGCTGATTGGTTAGTCACCAGGCAGGAAGAATAGGTGGGACAACCAGACAGGAACTAGAGGTTGGGCAAGGAGAACATGAGTATTCTGGGAAGAAGGAAGCTCTTCCCTCAGTCCTGGCCAGATCATGGAAGAAGCAAGAAGTGACTTATCTCACTGATAAAGGTACTCAGCCATGTGGCTAACATAGACAAGAATAATGGGTTAATATAAGTTATAAGAGTTAATAAGAAGCCTCAGTTAATGGGCCAATCAGTTTATCATTAATATAGACTTTCTGTGTGATTTTCTTTGGGGATTACCAGCTGTGGGATCTGGGCAGGCCCTCATGATACACCTGCATGAGAAGAACTTTAAGTCTTTGAAGAAAGAAATTGGATAAGATATCAGAAAATGGAAAGATCTCCTGTGCTCATGGATCGGCAGGATTAGTATAGCAAAAATGACAATCTTATGGAAAGCTATCTATAGATTCAATGCAATCCCCTTCAAAATTCCAACACAGTTCTTCACAGACCTTGAAAGAACAATATTCAACTTCATATGGAAAAACAAAAAATCTGGGATAGCTAAAATTATCCTGGACAATAAAAGGACTTCTGGAGGTATCATCATCCCTGATTTTCAATCTCTACTATAGAGCTATTGTAATAAAAAACCATCATATTGCCATAAAGACAGGTGGATCAATGGAATTGAATCAAAGACCCTGACATAAATCTAATCTATGAACACCCAATTTTTGACAAAGAAACCAAATTTACACAGTGGAAAAAGAAATCATATTCAACAAATGATGCTGCTGGCATAACTGGATGTTGACACATAGAAGAATGCAAGTAGATCCATGTCCATCTTTCTGCACAAAACTCAAGTCCAAGTCAATCAGAGACCTCAACATAAATCCAGTTACCCTGAACCTGATAGAAGAGAAAGTGGGATGTAACCTTGAACACATTGGTATAAGAGACTGTTAGGAATATTTCTTAATATTAGCTCCCTGCTGACGTAAAAATTCCCAATCAAGCCAAATCAAAACAAGCCAAATTAAGAAATATCCAGGTTTAATGGGAGATCTGTGCTCTCGGGTGGCCCTAAGGGAGAAACCGGGAAGCCGCAGAAATGTGAACCCCAGGAGGAAGAAAGGAAGACCACATGTTCTTCTTTTGGGGGATTACTTAAGTACCCTGGAGAGGGGTCAGGACCTGGCCTGCTGGGATTTGAAGTCCAGACCAGGCCTGGGGGCTGAGATAAATGTGAGGGACTGGGATCTATGTTCCCAACTTAATATTCCAGACTCTTTGGATATAGGGGTGACAGAAAATTGGAATGGTAATTATGGCAAATATTTAGGCTCTCTTTGGAAAAAGGGTATATAGACTCAAATCTGGCTACTTCCAGCTGACACATGGCAGCGTAGGGAAGGGGAGAGCCAGGTGTCCACGTTTAGCGAGAGGTGTGGCTGGAAAGCATCCCATGAACTGTCATTCCAGAGAAGTCAGGCAGCTGTTCCTTGGGGGAGATGAGAAGGCAGGTGTCTGGGAAAAAAAATGTTATCACCAAAGATGAGTGTGCCAGAATGAGGAGCAGGTAGGTCCTTCATTGAGGCATCCTGGAAAACCGGAGGGTGGAAGGTTCTGTCTACTGGACAGACCAAGTGTCTTGAGTAGGTGCCGGCTTGAGCCTGGAGAGATGGTACCAGCATGGGTGTCCCAAGAGCTTGGCAGCCCAGGGGGTGGTGAGGATTACTGTGTGAGGTCCTGTCCATCAAGGCTCAAGAGACCTAGGAGTTAATTGTTTAAGGAGTACTCTGTCCCCTGGGGAGAGCAGGGCAGGTTTAGGGGCATTAGGGTCCACTGGTGTGGTGGCAGGAAGACAACTGTCAGTGTGTGAACGGAGAAGGTACCTTAAGAGGAAAAGGTAGGGAAGGTACCATGCCAGTGGAGGAGTTTGAACTTGGAAGTGATGGTTAAGGAGAAAGGGCCTGCCATAAAGCAGCTCAAAAGGTCTCAGGCCCACAGAGGAACATGGGGTGGCCCTGAGACGAGTCAGGGCAATGGGGAGAAGGGAGGGCCAAGATAACCTGAGTTCAATGAAGAGTTTGCTTAGTTATTGTTTGATGAGTCCCATTGTCCAGGAGATGTCGAAAGCTTCTGACACGAGCTCCATGACCCTGAGCCACTGCATCTGCTGTTTCCCTGGAGACTGGAAATGCTTCTATCCATCCTGTAAAAGCATCCACAAGTGTTAAGAGATAACGAAGTTTTTTATAAGTAGGCATGCGGGTGAAATTAACCTGTCAATCTTTGCCCGGTTGGTGTCCACGAAGCTGGTGTATGTGGAGAGCCCCTTGTGGGTTGGCCTGGACACACGTCTGACAGGAGGAGTGAACCTGTAAAATAGAATCTTGGAGATGGGTAGGATTAAAAGGGGCTCCAAGAAATGGAACAAAGCTTTGGTGAAGCAACTAAGGATATCTCCACCCAGTAAGGGTGCTGGGCAAGCAGGTATCACTAAAAAAGAATGAGAAAAAATGTCCTGCAAGATGGTAGGGCAGTGTCAAAGTTTTAAGTGGGGAGGAACGGGTCCTATCTACCCCCATAGCTGAAATTGGTGAGGGAAACTTAAGGCCCGAGTGAGAATAAAAATAATGGACTTACCCGCCACTAGTAGCATGATTGTAGGCTCGGAGAGGGTTATGGGTAGCGTCAATCCTCTGCAAGGCTGAGAAGTTTGAAGGCTGGCAGTTTCACTTGCCGATGGTGATGAGGCCAGACCTCCGTGGCTTGGCATAGAGGACAAGCCCGCACGGGGGCATTGTGATTTCCAGTGTCTAGGTTGCTGGCAGATAGGGCATAACCTCGAAGCAGGTGTAGTGCAATATCGTACCATGTGACCATTTAGACCACACTGCTGGAGGGGGATTGGGAAGTGTGGGCTTGAGAGTGGGGGAGGGGCCAGTGCCTCTGGCAGCGTGGTGCTGTGAGAGACTGGCTAAGTGGGGGGGAGGGGGGGCGAGAGCACAGAGGCCAAAAAACCATGGACATAAATATGAAGTTCTGTTTATTTGTATCAGGCAGTCTCAATTTAAAAAGATTTTTGTAAGAGGCTTATAGGGGCAACAACAGACCTGGCTTTGAATTGTAAGTGTCCATTTTAGAGTCTATGCCCACCTATATGACCTAAGTCCACCTTAGTGCGCCCACCAAGATGGTTCTTAGGCCCAAAAGGGGCCGCGGAGATTGGATGCCCGGCGTTCCAGTACACACAGATCTCCGCCTCAGCCAAGCCCGATCCTGCAGGATTGATTGCAACCTGACTCGAATTCCCAGAGTGAGGTCACGACTTCAATGGGAATCCGAAAATGACAAAAATAAGTACGAATGGGTCCCCCAAAACCCTATAGCATAGACAAGAAAAGGGACTCACCAAGACGCAGCCATTGTAGCCCAGAAGCCAGTTTTAAGCGTGATGTAGAGAACTCGAACTGTAGACTAGGGGCCTTTCAACACGTGACCTGCCACATGGAAAGGGCATGCCCTATCTCGGTGGGAACCTCCAAATGTTAAGAATATTTCTTAATATTAGCTTCCTGCCAACACAAAAATTCCCAATCAAGCCAAATCAAAACAAGCCAAATTAAGAAATATCCAGGTTTAATGGGAGATCTGTGCTCTTGGGTGGTCCCGAGGGGAAACCGGGAAGCTGCAGAAATACGAACCCCAAGAGGAAGAAAGGAAGACCACGTGTTCCTCTTTTGGGGGATCACTTAAATACCCTGGGGAGGGGTCCTGACTCCACCCGGTCACGACCTGGTCTGCTGGGATTTGAAGTCCAGACCAGGCCTGGGGGCTGGGATAGATGCCAGGGGCACGGACCTACGTTCCCAACTTAACAGAGACAACTTCTTGAATCAAAAAACAGAAACATAGACACTACAATCAACAATTAATAAATGGAACCTCATGAAACTGAAAAGCTTCCGTGAAGCAAAAGACACTGTCAATAAGACAAAATGGCAGCCTACAGAATGGGAAAAGATCTTCATAAACCCCACATCTGACAGAGAACTGATTTCCAAAATATATGAAGAACTCAAGAAACTAGACGTCAAAAAAAAAAAAAACCCAAATAATCCAATTTTAAAATGGGGTACTGATTTAAACAGAATTATCAACAGAAGAATCTCAAATGGTTGAGATGCACTTAAAAATTGTTCAGCATCCTTAGCCGTGAGGGAAATGCAAATCAAAACAACTCTGAGATAACATCTATACCTGTCAGACTGTCTAAGATAAAAAACCATTAATGACAGTTTATGTTAGAGAAGATGTGGAGCAAGGGCAATACTCCTCTACTGCTGGTGTAGTGCAAACTTGGACAGTCACTTTGAAAACAAATATGGCAGTTTTTCAGAAAATTGGGAATCAATATACCTCAAGACCCAACTATACCAATCTTGGGCAAATACTTAATGGATGCTCATACCACAAGGACACTTTCTCAACCATGCTTTTTTATTTTATTTATTTATTATTTTATTTGTAAGAGCCAGACTCTGAAAACAACCTATCAACTGAAGAATGGATAAAGAAAATGTGGTACATTTACACAATGGAGTATTGCTCACCTATAAAAAAATGACATCATGAAAATTGTAGGCAAATGGATGAAACTAGAAAAAAATCATCCTGAGTGAGGTAACCCAGACCCAGAAAGACACACATGGTATGTATTCATTCATAAGTAGATATTAGTTGTATAGTAAAGGATAACCAGGTTGCAATCCACAGCCCCAGAGAGGCTAGGTACAAGGAGGTCACAAAAAGGGATGCATAGATTGCCTTTGGAAGGGGAAATAAGAGATCTCCTGGGTAAACTGGGTGTTGGGGAAAGGGGTGGAGGATGGGAACATGAGGGATCACATTGGATTGGTTGGGGTGGGTGGGATGGAGGTGGAGAGTAATGAAAGAGATATCTTGAGGGGTGGCATTTCGGGGTTAGGGAGAAACTTGGTGCAAGGGAAAATCCCAGGAATATACAAGGACGAGTCCAGCTAAGACTTCTAGCAGTAGTGAAGAGGCTGCCTTTCCACTCGGTGCGTTTCCATTTTGATTACTCAATCAGAATGATGACCACACTAGTTGTCAACAGAGGGCCTTCATGCAGTAATTTACAGGAGGAAATAAAGACATCCTCAGTCAAGCACTGGGCTGAGCTCCGGAGAGAGGGAGGAAGGATGGTAGGAGTTGGGAGGGTGGGGGTTCAAGGTTAGCACAAGTGACCCCACAGATACAACTAACCTGGGCTTTTAGGAGCTGACAGACTCTGGACCACACCTAGGGACCTGCAGGGGACCGACCTAGGCCCTCTACATATGTGTGGCAGTTGTGTAGTTTGGTCTTCCTGTGGGACTCCTAACAGTGGAACAGGGGCTGTTCCCAACTCTTTTGCCAGCTTTTGGGACCCTGCTTCTTGTACTGGGCCACCTTGCCCAGCCTTAACACAAGGGAGATGCTTAGTTTACTGCAACTTCATATGACATACTCTGTTGACCCCATGGGAGGCTTTCCCCCTTTTGAACAGAAACAGAGAAGTGGATGGGAGAGCAGAGGGGAGACAGGGGAGGGGAAGGGAGTAGAGGAGGGAGGGGTGACTGTCATTGGAATGTAAAATAGATAAAAATTTAATTAATTAAAAATAACTTCAAAATTCCGCAGTGAATCCACTTGGACCTGCAATTTTCTTTGGTGGGGAGAGGAGGGGTGGTCAGGTATTTTGCATTATTCTTTTAATCTCCTTATTTGTCATGGGTCTGTATAAGTTGTTGATCTATTTGGGTTTACTTTTAGTGACTCAGATGAATCTGAAATTCATCCATTTCTTTTAGGCTTTCTAAGTTAATGGAGTACAAGTTTTTAATGCACACCCTTACAATAGTCTGGATTTCTTTTCTGTCCAGTGTAATGACTTTCTGTTCATTTCTTGTTGTTGTTGTTTATTTCATTTCATTTCATTTTGAGGCAGGGTCTCTTTGTGTAGTTCTGAGTGTCCTGGTACTCACTCTACAGACCAGACTAAGAGTGTCCCTGCCTCCCTAACCACCAAGCTTGGTTTTGCTGTTCATTTATCATTCTGTTAATTTGAATCATCTCTTTAGTTCATTAGTTACTTAGTTGGGCCAAGGGTCTTACCTTATTTATCTTCTCAAAGAACTAGCTCTTAGATTTGTTGATGCTTTATACGATCTTCTTCATTTAATTTTTAGTAGTGCCTGCTCTGATTTTTATTTCTTGTCATTTAGAAATAAATGAGTTTGTTTTATTTTTCTTGTTTTTTCCAAATTCTTGAGTTGTATTACAAAGTCATTTATTTGGGTGCTTTCTGTTTTTTTTTTTTTTTTAAATGTAGGCACCCAGAGCTATAAATTTCCCTCATAAGACTGTCTTTAATGGGCCCTACAGTTTTTGTCGTGTTGTGTTTCCTTTTTCATTTAGTTACAGGAATTTTAAAATTTCTTTCTTGATTTCTTCTTTGATTCATTCATTATTTAGTAGTGTATTTTTTAACCTCAATGAGTTTGTGTACTTAACAGAGATTTATTTACTGTTTATTTTAAACTTTATTGCGGTGGTATTAGAAAGAGAATGGTCTCTGTAGGGTTATATATTTGAACACTTAGTCCCCAGGAAGTAGAACTGTTTGGAAAGGATTAGAAAGATTAGAAAGTGTGGCCTTGTTGGAGTAGGTATGCCCTTGTTCAGGAGGTGTGTCATTGGGGGTGGCCTTTGGGGTTTCAAAAGTCTACATCAAGTTCAGTGTCTCTCTATCTGCTGCCTGTCAATCAGGATGTAAAGCTATCAGTGACTTCTCCAGTTTCAGCTCCATGCTCATCTTTTTCCTGCCATGAGAGTTATGGTCTGACCCTCTAAATCTGACCATCAATTAAATGTGTTTCCTCACAACAATAGAACAATAATAAGATGTGATCATATAGGATACATGAGGGTTTTTTCAATTTTTTGTTGGGATTTGTTTTGTATCCAGTATGTGGTCTATTTTACAATGGGCTGCTGAGTAGAATGCATGTTTGGGTGGAATATTCTGTAGATATCTATTAGGTTCATTTGATTATGATATCACTTAATGCTCATTGTCTCTTTGTTGATGTTTATTGGAGAAAATGGAATAAATCACCTACTGATATTTAGTTGTGATTAATATGTTCCTTTAAGTTTAGTAGTATGTTTTACATGAAATGGGGTACACCAGAGTTTGGTGCACAAATGTTTAAAATTGTAATGTATTCTTTGTTAATTATTGCCATGATCAGAGTGAAGTTTCCTTCTTTATCCCTTCCTATTAGTTTTAGTTTGAAGCCTATTTTTTTTTGTCAGATATTAGGATAGCAACACCTGCTTGTTTCCTGATCCCATTTGCTTAGAATCTATTTTTCTACTCTACAGAGGTGCCTATCCTTGAAGGTTAGATGAGTTTCTTCTAAATAATAAAAAGATGCTTCTTAATCCATTCAACTAACTTGTGTCTTTAAAAGTATTTATTCCTTGTACTTTTTTATTTTATATGTCTGAGTATTTTTCCTGCATCAATGTCTCTGTACCACAGGTATGTCTTGTACACTCAGAGGCTCAAAAAGGGTGTTGATTCCCATTAAACTGGAGAGACAAACAGTTCTGAACAGCCATGTGGATGCTGGGCACTGAATTTGGGTCCTCTAGAGGAGCAGTCAGAGCTCTTAAGGGCATTGGATCACTTTGAGATGGTGTAACAGGCAGTTGTGAACCACAACATGGGTGCTGGGAACTGAACCTGGGTGAGTTCTCCAGAATCTCATTTGGTCATACTGTCACCATATTCTGCAACCTAATTCAAGTCATGTGGCTTGCACAATAGTCAATCCTGGTGAGTTCCCAAGAACTATACCAGCTCAGGCTATTCCCACATTCCTGGACCTACCTGGGTCCATGTAGCCTGTGTACTGTCCCAGTATGATAAGTCATACAGAACCTCACATACCAATGCTAACTCCACATACCCAGACCAGGCAGGGGTCATGCAGTCTGCGCACAAACCTAGCCTTGTGAGTTCCTCAGAACTTGGCTTACATGTACCATCATCTGTTGTAAGAGGTTGCTTATTTGTTCCTAGATGCTCAGACCTGAAATAACCACACAGAAACTGTATTAATTAAATCACTGCTTGACCAATCACTATAGCATGTTCCTAGCAAGCTCCTATATATTAAGTTAACCCATTTCTATTATTTTATATTTTACCACAAGGTTAATGGTCTATTGACAAAGTTCTGGTTGGAGGCTTGCCTCTTTCTCCTTTGGTGGATTAATGGTTCCTCCTGACTTCACCTTCTTTCTCCCAGCACTCAGTTTATTTTTTCCCACTTAACTCTATTTTACCCGGTCATAGGCTCAAAAAGTTTATTTATTAACTGATGGCATTCACAGCATACAGAGGGAAATCCCACATTACCTCCTCTTTTCCATTTAAATAAAAAGAAAGGCTTTAAATTTAACATAGCAAAATTACATATAACAAAACAGGTATCAAACAAGAATTACAGTTACAATATTTATATATCTACTTTATCTTTTAGTTTTTTTTGAAGGAAACTAATAGTTTTTTAAGGACAACTATTATTATAACTATATATTCTTCAACTGCATCAAAGACCCCAGATGGATATAATATTACCTAAGTAAACTGGAAATGCATTGTAAGCAACTTGCAAAACTCTAGAATTGACAGAGACATCTCGCTGCCTGGACAGTCACCTAAAGTTTTTCTGTATCATTGGAGCATCTATCTTCAGTCTACAGGCCCATAGTATCCAGCAGAATTTTCCATTAAGCAGGAAATTTGAAGATCTGTTCTGCCTTGTAATGGTGAAGTCCATCAGTTGCTTTTTTCTGTGACCTGCAGAATATCTAGCAGATTCTTTTATGAAGCAGAAACCACAAAGGACTGTCTCACCTTCTTTAGGCAAGTTCAGCAGTCATTTCTCCGTGGGTCCTGCATGTCAAGCTCATATAGCATAGCATCAAGCAGTTCAGGAAAGAGCAGTTTCTTGCCTAAATGGCTACAAACTCTATAAGGGGCCTCTTCAATGACCATCTTCCTATTGAAGTAATTAGTGCTGCCAGGAGAAGATGTGTCTCATTGTCATGAAAAGTCCTAAGTACTTAAAAATTTTAAATGCCATATTCTGAAGGTCTCTGAAAGATTTGAAGAATACCTATCTAACTGAAATATATCTCTATATATCTAGAAAACCTAACTAACATGACTACAAGCTTGACTATTATAGACGACAATCCATTAACTTGTATTTTTTTAATTATAAACTACATTTTTAAATGAGCGACACAAACACAATACCTTAATCAAGATCAGAAATACATATACACAGTATAACAAAATTGACCTTAAATTTGTATCAATAAACCAAGATCCATATCAATGCAAATCTCTATAGCATATTCCCCTTTAAATGTAAATAAAAATTTATAAACAATCATTTAGGGAATTTGGGTGTAGTTCTCTCCAAACTGCTTCCTGCTTTTTTCTTGGATGAAGTAATTTTTGGTGGTATTCATAGCAACTTTTCGGGGTGTCTTGGTCCATCAAGTCACCTTAGTCTGGGAGGATTTCACAGGTTCTCATCCTCTGTGGAAACAGAAGAAGAACCTCTTTGTGCTGGATAGTTTTATGTCAACTTGACACAATCTAAAATCATCTGAGGGGAGGGAACCTCAATTAAGAAAATGCCTCCAAAATAAGATCAGACTGTAAGCAAATCTGTTTAGCATTTTTTAAAATAAGGGATTAATGCTGGAGGCTCCAGCCCATTGTGGGCAGTGTGCTCCCTGGGCTGCTGGTCCAGGTCTCTAGAAGAAAGCAGACTGAAGAAGCTGTGTAAGCAACACACCTCTGTGGTCTCTGAATCAGCTTCTGTCTCCAAGTTTCTGCCATTTGAGTCCTGTCCTGATTTCCTTTGATGTGCAGGTGTAGGCCAAATAAACCCTTTCCATGCAGAGTTGCTTTTGATCAAGGTGTTTCATCACAGCAATAGAAACCCGAACTAAGACAACGTCCATGATGTGATACAAAGCATATACAAGAAAGACCGAGGACACCAATTAGACAGGACCCTACATGCCAGTTCTCATGGTGTACTATTGTTAAAATACTGAGTATACAGAACCAGGAGTGAGTATTGAAAGCTGCAAAATAAAAATCACAATTCACAGACAAAAGAAAACTTATTCAAATAACAGCTGACTTCTCTATGGAAACATAAAACCAGAAGAACCTGGAACAATGTACTTCAATTTCTAAGAGCACAGATGCCAACCCAGACTACTATATTGCGCAAAACTTTCTGTCATAGTTGAAGGAGAAATAAAAACTTTCCATGACACAAGCAGTCTAAAAGAATTCATGCCCATCAAACCAGCCCTCAAGAGAGTACTAAAAGCAATACTTCAGACTGAAGAGAGGAATGAGAATAGTGAAGAGGCAACAGAAAGAAAATACATAAGACTAGTATTACTAAAACACAAATTAGGACTGTTGTTAAAAAATATATTGTTGGGATGTTCCCCGGCAGGCTCGCAGAGCAGCTGCTAGTCCGACAAGGACAGCTGTGGGTCCCTGCAAGTTCCCCAGGGTGGCAGACTGGTCCCGCCATGTGGCCAGGAGAGTCAGGGGGGCGGATGCAGTGGATAAAAGACTTACAAGACATAGTAAATAGACGCAAGGCTAAATATAAAGGTAAACATTTATTACTTAAAGAAGAGGGAGACAGAGAGACATGGAGACAGACATAGAAGAGACACAGAGAAGACACATGTGCACACACCGAGAGAGGGGGACAGAAAGGAGAGGGTTAAGATGGCGACCAGGGGGTCAGAAGTGGCTGGGAGTGGGCGTGGCTTGCCCTTAAAGGGATCAAACCAAAGGAATAACATGGACTAAGTACAAATGCAGCAAAACAAAAAAGATAGCAATCAACACCTTCCTTTCAAAAATAACTTTAATTATTAACAGCCTTATCTTTTTAATTAAAAGACACTGGTTGGGGCTGGAGAGATGGCTCAACGGTCAAGAGTATTTGCTGTTCTTAGACTGCCTGAAAGTGTGGAGATGGCTCAGCTAGACAAGGTTCTAATGAAAACACCAGGCTGGGCTGGTGCATGACCTAGGGTTGTACTTTTAATATGAAGAAAACAATCTTAATAGCCCCTCCCATATAGCACAAAAATATAACTTAAAGATTCTCCTAAATAATTTCCAATATCCCTGGTTTATATCAAAACTAGTAGATCCCATTGGCTGTGGTAATTAAATCTGTAACCCTCGCACCCAGAAGACTGAGAAAAGAGGATGATTATCTTAAGTCTAACCTGGGATCCAAAGTGATACAGTATGACTCTGACCCTCCTCTCACCTAGGAAACAAACCCTGAAGCTATTGGCTATTCCTTTGGCTTGAGAGACAACTTCAAGATTCTGTTTAAGTCAGTCAATTTGAAAAACTGCTTCTTCTTCTATAGCACACTCGAAGTTCCAGGACAATGTTATAAAGAGGAATTAATAAACTTTCTCTCAAAATTAGTCTGAGAGCTGTGCCTGGGGTAATAGTCTCCAGAGTCCAGCTGCCACCTGGTGGTCATGGACATTAATGGGTTTGGATAGAATGTTCTTTTTGTCATGGGTTGGCATCCATGCAGGGCTTCCAGTTACAAAGCACATTGTTCTCAACATGGCTCAGAGAGTATGGATTGGGGAAAGCTTGAGGCATGAGGGGAAAAGAAGTAGATGAACCTAAGAACGGGCTTTTGTTTATTTGTTTTTGTTTTTGTCGTGTTGTTACTTTTTCTAATTGAAACTAGATTCTCCTCTCATACAATAACATCCCAACTACAATTTCACACCACTCCACCAAGCTCCCCCATCCTCCCTTCTCCCCCATATCTAATCCCCTTCCATTTCCCTTCAGAAAAGAGCAGGCCTCCAAGAGACAACTAAATGTGACAAAAAGAAGATAAAATAAGACAAGACAAAAGACCTCATATTAAGGCCGGTCAAGGCAACCCAGTAAGACAAAAGGAGTACAAGAATAGACAAAGGAGTCAGAGACACCCCCATTCCCTCTGTTAGGAGTCCCATAAACACCCTAAGCTGGCAATCATAACATACACAGAGGAATGTAAAGGGAGACTGCACTTTCATATCCCAGCCGGCCAGACCTGCATAACCACACAGAAACTATATTAATTACAACACTGTTTGGGCAATGGTTCAGGCATATTTCTACCTAGCTCTTACATCTTTAATTAACCCATTTCTATTAATCTGTATATCACCACAAGGTGGTAACTTACCAGTAATGTTCTGGCATCTTTCTCCTTTGGCAGCTACATGGCATCTCTTTGACTCTACCTACTTTCTCTACATATATTTCTGTTCAGATTTCCAACCTGGCTTTACTCTGCTAAGCCATTGGCCAAAACAGCTTTATTCATTAATCAATAAAAGGAACACATATACAGAAGGACATCCCATATCATTGGGTGCAGACGCATGTAGGTCCCATGCTTGCCACTTCAGTCTCTGTGAGCCCATGTGAGCCCTACTTAGTTGATTCAGTAGGCCATGTTCTCCTGATGTCCTCCAGCCCCTTTGACTTCTACAGTCTTTCCACCCCCTCTTCTGTAGGGTTCCCTGATCTCTGAGAGGAGGGACCTGATGGAGAAGTCCCACTTAGACTCTCTCTATCAGCATAATGTCTGGTCTCTGCACCCACTCCCATCTTCTGTTGAAGAAAGTCTCTCTGATGATGGATTAACAAGGCATGGATCTAGGAGTATAGCAGAATATCATTAGGAATCATTTTCTTGATTTCTTTTTGTTTTGTTTTTGCTTCTGCAGTCCTGCTTGGTTCTATCCTTGTTCTCTGGGCTATTCAGTCTCCAGTTCCTGGTCATCCAGGCAGGGTCAGGCATGATCTTCCTCTTGTGGAGTGGCTATCAAGTTATATCAGGTATTGGTTGGCTGCTCCCACAAGTTCTTCATCACCATTGCCCTAGCACATCTTGCAGGCAGAACAGATTGTAGGTAGAGGGTTTTGTGGCTGGATTGGTGTCCAGGTTTTTCTTTCCATAGCCTGCAGAGTATTTTCCTAAGCCAAAGATACTAAAACAAAGGGGTGAAAACTCCACGCAGGCACCAGTTCAACCAATCTAAATTCAACGAGCTGTGTGAATGTTGTTCTCAGCAATGGAGCCCTACTGTCAGTTTTCAGAGAATGATGCTCTGTCTTATCATTAGCCTGGATTGTTTAGGGATCGCCACATGATCCCTTCAACCAATAACTCAACCAAATGCTACCCAATCCAACCAATGGAAGCCTTGCCTGGCTTCAAAAGATGGCCTGTTTAGATTCTACATCCTGCAGTACTAGGAGTTCTCTCTAGGGTCACACTCATAGGTTCCAGGATGTTTCCAATGCACTAGGTTTCCACATTGTCCCCTAAATGCTTCCCAATTCCAACTCTCTCTCTCTCCCCACCCCTATCCATAATCCTCTTCTTTCCAGACCTACCCCCCCTTATATGCACTAAAAATATTCCATTTCCCCTTCCCAGGGAGATGCATGTGTCCCTTTTATAGCCCTCCTGTTTACCTAGCCTCTTTGGTTCTGTGTATTGTAGCTTGGTTATCAGTTACTTAAGAGCTAAAAACTACTTATAAGTGAATATATTTTTACTATGTTAATTCTACCTACCCAAGAGCATGGGAAATATTTTCATTTCTGGTGTCTTCTTCAATTTCTTTCTTCAAAGATTTAAAGTTCTTGTCATACAAGTCCTCCACCTGTTTGGTTAGAGTTACTCCGAGATATTTTATGCTATTTGTGGCTACTGTGAAGGGTGGTGTTTTTCTGACTTCTTTCTCAGCTCATTTATCATCTGTGTAAAGAAGAACTGTTTTTTTTTAAGTTAATCTTGTATCGTGCTATATTACTGAAGGTGTTTATGAGTTATATAAATTTCTTGGTATAATTTTTGGGGTCACTTATGTAAACTATTATATCATCAGCAAATAGTGATAGTTTGACTTCTTATTTCCTGATTTGTATCCCCTTGATCTCCTTTTGTTGTCTTATTGCTCTAGCTAGAACCTCAAGTACTATACTGAATAGATAAGGAGAGAGTGGACAACCTTGTCTTTTTCCTTATTTCAGTGGGGTCACCTTAAGTTTCTCTCCATTTAGACCGATGCTGGCTGTTGGCTTGCTGTATATTGCCTTTATTATGTTTAGGTATGTTCCTTGTATCCCTGCTCTCTCCAAGACCTTTATCATAAAGAGATGTTGCATTTTGTCAAACACTTTTAAGCATCTAATGAGATGATCATGTGTTGTTTTCTGGTTTGTTTATATGATGGATTACATTGACAGATTTTTGTATGAACCATCCCTGCATCTTTGGGATGAAGCCTACTTGGTCATGGTGTCTTTTTCTGATGTGTTCTTGGATTCGGTTTGCCAGTATTTTATTGAGTATTTTTGTATCAATGTTTATGAGTGAGATTGGTCTGTAATTCTCTTCCTTAGCAAAGTTTTTGTGTGGTTCGGGAATCAGGGTAATTGTAGCCTTGTAAAAGAGTTTGACAATATTCCTTTTGTTTTTATCATGTGGAACAATTTGAGGAGTATTGATATTAGTTGTTCTTTGAAAATCTTATAGAATACTGTGCTGAAACTATCTGATCCTGGGCTTTTTTTTGATTGGAAAATGTTTGAATACTGTTTTTATTTCTTTAGCAGTTATATATCTATTTAATTTGCTTATTTGGTTTTGACTTAACTTTGGTAAGTGATATTTATTCAGAAAATTGTCCATTTCCTTTATGTTTTCCAATTTTGTGGAGTACAGGTTTTCAAAGTATGACCTCATGAGTCTCTGGATTTCCTCCTTGTCTATTGTTATGTCCCCTTTTCATTTCTGATTTTGTTGATTTGGATATTCTCTCTCTGCCTTTTGGTTAGTTTGGATAAAGGTTTGTCTATTTTGTTGATTTTCTCTAAGAACCAATTCTTTGTCTCATTGATTATTTGTATTGTTTTCGTTGTTTCTATTTTGTTGATTTCAGCTCTCAATTTGATTATTTCCTATCATCTAGTCCTCCTGTCTGAATTTGCTCCTTTTTGTTCTAGAGTTTTCAGGTGTTCTGTTAACTCAGTAGCATGGGACTCTTGCAGTTTTTTAATGCAGACATTTAGTGCTGTAAACCTTCCTCTTAACACTGCTTTCACAGGGCAGTGGTGGCGCACGCCTTTAATCCCAGAACTCCAGAACTCAGGAGGCAGAGGCAGGTGGATCTCTGTGAGTTCAAGGCCAGCCTGGTCTACAAGAGCTAGTTCCAGGACAGGCTCCAAAGCTACAGAGAAACCCTGTCTCAAAAAATAAATAAAAAAACCCAAAACACTGCTTTCATTGTGTCTCATAAATTTTGATATATTGTGTGATCATTGTCATTGAATTTTAGGATGTCTTTAATTTCTTCCTTTATTTCTTCCTTGACCCATTTGTGATTCAGGTGAGCATTGTTTAATTTCCATGTGTTTGTGGGCTTTCTGAAATTACTGCTGCTGTTGAACTCTAATTTTAAGCCATGGTGATCCAATAAGATACATGAGATATTTCATTTTTTTGTATCTGTTGAGGTTGGTTTTGTTACCGAGTATGTGGTCAGTTTTTGAGAAGGTTTCATGAGGTTCTGAGAAGAAGGTCTATTCGTTTATGTTTGGATGGAATATTCTATAGATGTCTATTAAGTCCATTTGAGTCATAACATCTATTAGTTCCCTTGTTTCTGTGTTAATTTTCTGTCTGACAGACTTGTCCAGTGGTGAGAGTGGAGTGTTGAAGTCTCTCACTATTAGTGTCTGGGGTTTAATGTATGATTTAAACTTTAGAAGTGTTTTTTTTTTACATTTGAGGGCATAGATGTTCAGCATTGAGATTTTCTCTTGATGGATTTTTCCTGTGACTAATATGAAATGTCCTTCTTTGTCTCTTTTGATTGATTTTAGTTTGAAGTCTATTTTGTTAGATATTAGGACAGCTACAACAACTTGTTTCTTAGGTCCATTTGATTGGAAAATCTTTTCCTAACCCTTAACTCTGAGGTTATGTCTGTCTTTGAGGTTAAGGTGTTTCTTGTGTGCAGCAGAAGAATGGATTTTGGTTTTGTATCCAATCTGTTAGCCTGTGTCTTTTTATAAGTGAGTTGAATCCATTTATATTAAGGAATATTAATGACCAGTGATTACTATCTCCTGTTAATTTAGTTTTCATTGTTGGTGATGTTAATTTGTGTGTTTTTCCCTTCTTTGGGATTTGCTGCTATGAGACCATCAATTGTCTGTGCTTTTGTTGATATAGCTAACTTTCTTGGGTTGAAGTTTTCCTTCTAGTACTTTGTGTAGGGCTGTGTTTGTGGTTAGATATTGGTTAAATATGGTTCTGTCATAGAATATCTTGTTCTGTCTGCCTATGGTGATTGAAAGCTTTGCTATGTATAGTAGTCTGGGCCAGCATCCATGGTCTCTTAATGTCTGTATAACACTTGACCAGGACCTTCTGTCTTTCATCGTTTCCATTAAGACATCAGGTGTAATTCTGAAAGTCTGCCTTTATATGTTACTTGGCCTGTTTTCTTTGCAGCTCTTAATATCTTTCTTTATTCTGTATGCTTAGTGTTTTGATTATTATGTATGTGACGAGGGGACTTTTTTTTTTTTTGATACACTCTATTCAGTATCCTGTAAGCTTCTTGTATCTTCATATGCATTTTTTTTAGGTTGGGAAAGTTTTCTTCTATGATTTTGTTGAATATATTTTTAAGTGCTTTTGAGTTGGACTTCTTCTATCCTTATCATCCCTAAGCTTGATCTTTCTGTGATGTCCCTTATTTCCTGAATATTTTGTGTTAAGCTTTTGTTAGATTTAATGTTTTCTTTGACTGGTGAGTCTATTTCCTCTATTGTATCTTTAGTGCTTGAGATTTTCTTTTCTTTTCTTTTTTTCTGAGTTTTAATATTAACACTTATTTCCTAAATCATAAATCCTTAAATGAGAATATACAATATATATTATTATGGTAATCTGGCTATCATATTTATTTAATATATAGATGTCTTGTAGAAGACATAATCAAGAATTTACTTCAGTTATAAGACTGTGGATAATTTCTATATTTTTCTTGATTTTATATATATTTTTTAAATGTATTTATTTATTAAAAATTTCCACCTCCTCCCCACCTCCCTTTTCTCTCCCCCTCCCCACCTCCCCCTCTCTCTCCAGTCCTAAGAGCAATCAGGATTCCCTGCCCCGTGGGAAGTCCAAGGTCCTCCCCCCTCCATCCAGGTCTATAAAGGTGAGCATCCAAACAATCTCTTGTATTCTGCTGTTTATACTTACATTTGTGATTCCTGATTATTTTCCCATATTTTCCATGTCCAGAATTACCTTGATTTGTGTTTTCTTTGTTGTCTATATTTAGGTTTTTAAGTCTTGAATTGTTTCTTTCATCTGTTTGCTTTTTCTCGGTTTTCTTTAAGGGATTTATTGATTTCTTCCAATCTTTTTTTTTGTTTTTCTTTTCCTCTATTTCTTTGAGGGAATTTTTAATTTCCTCTTTAATGGCCTCAAATATTCTTTTAAAGTTATTTTATGTGATTTTCTTCTACTTCATCTATATTAGGGTTTTCAAGTCTTGCTGTTGTAGAGCCACTAGTTTTTTTTTTAGTGCTGTGTTCTTCTTTGTGGTGTTGCATGTGTTCTTATCTTGTCTACCCATCTTTTCCTCTGATTGATGTAGTTGGGGCTGTGTCTCTGGTGATCAATCTTTCAGGTGCCAGTGGAACCAAGACTCTGACAGTTGCTTCTCATGGTGCAGTTGGGGCCATAGTTCCAGTCACCCCAGAGGTCACTCAGTGTTCCTGGATGTTGCTTAGCACCCCTGAGAGTTGCTCTGTAATCCCAAAGGTTATTTGGGCCTGCTCCCACAAAGGTCGCTTTCTTGGGCCTGCTCTTGTTGGGGCCACTGACTCTGGTCTGGTCCCACAGAGGTGATTGGCTCAGGTGTACTCCTGTGGAGGTCACTTGCTTGGGCCTGCTCCTGCAGAGGTCGCTGGCTCAGGTCTGCTCTACCAGAGGTCATTGGCTTCTGCCTGTTCCCTCAGATGTCCCTGGCTTGGTTCTGCTCTGATGGAGATCTCTGGCTTGGACCTGCTCCTGCTGAGGTCACTGGCTCAGACCTGCTCTGGTGGAGGTCAATGGCTCAGGCCTGCTCAGGTGGAGCTTGCTGACTTAGGCCTGTCCTTGCTGATCTCCCTTACTCTGACCTACTCCCACGGAGGTCCCTGGCTTGGGCCTGTTCCACAGAGGTCTCTGGCTCAGGCCTGCTCCATTGGTGTTCACTCCCTTGTACCTGCTCCAGTAGAGGTTCTGGTATTGGATTTTTTTCAGAGGGTTTTTAGACATTTAATGAAATGATCATGTGGATTTTTTCTTTCAATTTATTTTTATGGTGGATTGCACTTACTGATTTTCATATGGTGAGACATCCCTGCATCTCTGGGATGAAGACTACTTGATTATGGTGGATGATATTTTTGATGTGTTCTTGAATTCAGTTTGTGAATATTTCATTGAGGATTTTTGCATATATGTTCATAATGGAAACTGGTCTGTAATCCTATTTCTTTGACGTGTCCTTGTATGATATAGGTTTCAGGGCAACTGCAGCCTTATAAAAAGGATTTGGCAATGTTCTTTTTGCTTCTATTTTGTGGAATAATTTGAAGAGTATTGGCATTATCTCTTTGAAATCCTGGTAGAATTCTGTGTGGAAATTCTAGGGCCCCTGTGCTTTTTCTTTCTAATGGCTGCTTCTATTTCCTTGGGGAATTATAAGTCTATTTAAATTGTTAATATGATCTTGATTCAACTTTGGTAAGTTATTGAGAAAATTGTACATATATTTTAGATTTTCCAACTTTGTGGAGTACAAGTTTTTAAAGTATGTTCTTATGATTCTCTGAATTTCCTCAGTGTCTGTTGTTATGTCCCTCTTTTCATTTCTGATTTTATTAATTTGAATGTTTCCTTTCTGCCTTTTAGTTACCTTGGATAAGGGGTTGTGTATCTTGTTGATTTTCTCAAATAGTCAACTCTTTATCTTAATAATTCTTTATATTGTTCTCTTTGTTTCTATCTTATAGATTCCAGCCCTCAGTTTGAATATTTCCTGCCATCTACCCCTTTTGGGTGTGTTTGTTTCTTTTTGTTCTAGACTTCCAGGTAGGCTCTTAAGTTGTTAGTGTGACATCTTTCCAATTTCTTTTGTGTAGGCACATAGTACTATAAATTTTCCTTTTAGCACCACTTCCCTTGTGTTCCATAAGTCTGGGTATGCTGTGCATTCATTTTCATTAAATTCTGGGACGTCTTTAATATCTTTATTTCTGCCTTGTGACAGTAGTCATTTAATAGAGAGTTGTTCAATTTCCATAAGTTTGTAAAAAATTTTTTGTTGTTTCAGTTGTTGTTGAAGTCCAGTTTTAAGTTATGGTGGCCTTATAGGGTACTGGAAGTTATTTCAATTTTTTGTGTCTGTTGACATTTATTTTGTGCCTGAGTATGTGATTAATTTCAGAAAATGTTTCGTGAAATTCTGAGAAGAAAGAATATCTTTTGTGTTTGGGTGAAATGTGTAAATACCTGTTAGGTTCATTTGGTTAATAATGTTAGTTAGCTACAACATTTTTCTGTTTAGTTTTTGCCTGAATGATCTGTTATTTGGTGAGAGTGTGGTGCTCGTGTGTTCCATTATCAGTTTGTGAGGGTCGATGTGTGATTAAAGCTGTAGTGGTGTTTTTTCTTTCTTTTTTAAATACAAAAGTGAAGTGGGTGTCATTGTGTTTAGGGCATAGATGTCAGGAACTGAAATATCATTTTGGTGGATTTTTCCTTTGATGAGTATGAAGTTTCCTTCCCCATCCCTTTGGATTAATTTTGGATTGAAGTCTATTTTGTTAGATATTATGATAGCTACACCAGCTTTTTTGTTTGTTTGTTTCTTAAGTCAATTTGCTTGGAATATGCTTTTTCCAACCCTTTACCCCAAGGAAATGTTTATCCTTGGTGTTGAGGTGTGTTTCTTGCATGCAACAAAAGGATGGATCCTGTTTTCATATCCATTCTTTTAGTCTTGTTGTTTTATTGGGGAATTGAGCCCATTGATATTGAGAGATATCAATGACCAATCATTATTAATTCCTGTTAGTTTGTTGCTGTTGTTGTGATGGTGGTAGTGAGTGTGTGTGTTTACCTTCTTTTAGTATTGCTGGTGCGAGATGTTTTCCTGTGTTTTCATGGGTGTAGTTAACTTGCTTGGTTAACACATTCTGTAGGACTTGATTTATAGATGTTGTTTAAATTTGACTTTACCACAGAATATCTTATTTTCTCTACCTATAGTTATTGAAAAATTTGTTGGACATAGTAATATGGGCTGGCAGCTTTGGTCTCTTACAGTATGAAGCACATCTTTCCAGGTCATTCTGGCTTTTAGAGTCTCCATTGAGAATTCAGGTGCAATTCTAATAGGACTGCCTTTAATATGTTACTTAGTCTTTTCTCCTTATAATTTTTTTCTTTGCTTTGTATGTTTAATGTTTTGATTATTATGTGAAAAGAGGGTTTTCTTTTATTGTCCAATTTATGTGGTTGTCTGTATGCTTCTTGTATATTGATAGGTATCTCCTTTAGATTAGGAAAATTTCCTTCTATGATTTTGTTGAAAATATTTTCTGTGATTTAAGTTGGAATTTTTCTCCTTCCTCTAGTTTTGTTATTCTTAGGTTTGGTCTTTTCATAGTGCCCCAGATTTCCTGGATGTTCTGTGCCAGGAATTTTTCTGATTTAAGTTTTTCTTTGACTAATGTATCTATTACTTCTATCGTTAACTCTGATGCCTGAGATTCTCTGTCTTCTTTTGAATCCTGTTGGTGAAGCTTACCTCTCTAGTTCCTGTTCAAATTTCTAAAATTTCATTTTCAGAATTCCCTCTGTTTCTGGTTCCTTTATTGCTTTTGTTTCCACTTTCAAGTCTCAAACAGTTCTATTCATTTCCTTTAACTGTTTGTTTTCTCTTTGCTTTCTTTAAGGGATTTATTCATTTCCTCTTCAAGGGCATCTGTCATCTTCCTATAGTTGTTTTAAGGTCTTTTTTGTGCTTCAGCTATGCTGGGTGGGATATTCAGGGCCCGCTGTGATATAATAGCTAGACTCTGGTGGAGTCATATTGCCCTGACTATTATTGATTGTGTTCTCATGTCATGCTGATATCTAGGCATCTGGGTTTAGAGTGATAAGAGGTCTAGGTGCTGATTTCTGGGTTTGTCTTTGTTGGGTTGAATATTTGTTCCTTAGTTTCTGCTTCTGCTCTGGATTTTCAGAGTGTGTTGGCTGTGTGTTGCCTTTTATACTGGCCTGGTTGGTTGGTGTGCTCAAGGGGGAATGTTTCCTGGTATTGGAAAGGCCGTGGGGACACGGATCTCTCTACGCATCCTTGACTGCCTTGGGACTCATTATGTAGACCATGTTGACCTCAAATTCATAGAGACCTGCCTTGGCTCCAACTCCCAAGTACTGGGACAAAAGGCAACTGCCACTATGCCTTGCCTAAGAACACTTTTTAAATTTGGTCTTTACACTAACTCAACTAGGTACTTTCTTTATCCCAATAGCAGAATAAGAGAAAAGGGTTCGGTAAACCTTGGCTTCACCCAAAATTCAGACAAGAATTTTCTTTTCATTTTGACTTGCAAGTTCTCTCTAGATGGGACTTTTGGGGACCAAGGATGTAATTCAAAGATAGAGCTCTTGGCTAGCATGTGCAAGTCCTTTACTCAATTGTCTCTGACAAAAAGAAAAGAAAGGAGAGGGGGAGTAAAGGTTGTCCGTAAAGTTCATCTTCCCATACAGTCTTAGACACAGTGTCCTAAACAACAAACTGAGAGGATCCTGGGAAGGTTTTACTACTTTCTCTCATACTTCCATCCATTCTCACACATCATACATCACATATCACACTGTGGTATTAACAGTTGGTATTTTCTCAAGTTTATGCAATGTGTTTGCAAATGAAGTTTGAAAAGGAATTCCCCAGTCCTTTTCAACCAGTCTCCCTATAAATTCTGAAGCCATTTTAGCCTTCAGGCTTTCATGTAATTGGGCGAATATAATGGGCTTTTTTTTGTGGTTGTTTTGTTTTTCAAGACAGGGTTTCTCTGTAGCTTTGGAGCCTGTCCTGGGACTAGCTTTTTTAGACCATGCTGGCCTCGAACTCACAGAGATCTGCCTGCCTCTGCCTCCTGTGTGCTGGGTTTAAAGTTGTGCGCCGCCACCACGAGGCGAATATAATGTTTTTTAAATTAGGATACGTTGGTCACTGAAAATAATGAGATAGATCTACATTTCCCGCTGAGCTGATGAACTAGCAAAACTGTTAGAACCAGCATTTGAAGAACTACAGACTGTGCTAAAAATCTTGCAGCGAAAGACCCAGCAATACCACTTTTGGGTCTATACCAAAAGGATGCTCAACCGTACCACAAGGACATATGTTCAACTATGTTCATAACAGCAATGTTTGTCATAACCAGAACCTGGAAACAACTAAATGCCCCTCAACCAAAAAAAGGATAAGGAAAATGTGGTACATTTACACAATGGAGTACTACACAGCAGAAAAAATAATGACAGCTTGAATATTGCAGGAAAATGGATGGAGATAAAAAATATTATTTTGAGTGAGGTAACCCAGACACAGGAAGACAGTTATCACATGTACTCACTCATAAGTGGTTTTTAAATATAAAGCAAAGAAAACCAGGCTACAAATCAAATCCCAGAGAACCTAGACAACAATGAGGGCCCTAAGAGAGACATACATAGATCTAATCTACATGGGAAATAGAAAAAGACAAGATCTCCTGAGTAAATTGAGAGTATAGGGACCTTGGGAGAGGGTTGAAGGGGACAGAAGATACAGGGAGGGAAGCAGAGAAAAATGTAGAACTCAATAAAAAAAGAAAAAAATAACCAATAAAAAAATTTTGCGGCGAGGGAAAGATGATGAAGAAAATAAACATTGCTTTCTGCTAAGCCAGTGTTTTTGCTGTTTCAATCACCTATGCCATGGTGCCCTAAATCTTTACTGCCACAAATTGCTCAAATTGCTCGTGCCTGAGTAATTCAGACCTTACTGTCAAAAAATTATGGTATGGGCCTCAACCTGCCTGCAGGCTCCCTCAAGAACTGGCACAAAGGCTTTCTTTTTATTGCGTGTGACTCAGATATTTATAGGCCTTGAGTGGCCTTGAGGGAGGTTGTTCTTCACAGTGTTTAAAGGCTGCTACAGCTTTGAGCACAATGATAGAAAAGACAGCAATGAAGATAAAAAAAATTAGACAGATATAGATACCCATAAAAGAAGTTGGGATAGGAGATATGTGTAGAAATGATTTTGAAATCTCTTATGGATTCTGGGAAGCAATACAGTTACATGTACTCGTAGCATAGAATACATTCTTAGAAGGCTCTAAGACCATCCAAAACCCTGACTAGCTTGTAGGCTCCACATATGTAGGATGTGAAAGCTAAGGCAGAGTTATGATGCCATTGTTATAGAAATAGCATGTCTTCCCTGTGAGAAGTCACCTCACATACTTGGAGATAAAGGAAAAACTCTTTACTTAAGCTCCTGCTCAACCAGGGCTAATGCCCAAATCAGAATCAACTTCTAACACAAGACTTCTTAAGATTATCTGTGTGTTAGGTGAATGCATTTTATATACACTGTCATCCTTAAATCTATTTTAGGTCCCAGCTCCAGGTTATACTTTGAACAATTTAAACAGAGAAAGGAGACCGCAAATCTGACTACTTAGGCAGATAGATGTTCATGGCAAAGAAAACAGATATTACAAGAATTATTTTTTGAGGACATCAGTATTGTTCTTTTTCACATAGTTGCTATCCAGGTTTATCCTGCCCATGTGGCAGAATTAAGTTTTTCTGGTAAGAGCATCGGAGACTTAAAGCCAGACCAGACTTAAATGATGATTGTGACTCTATGCTGCCACCCCAAACTGCCCACTAGAGCTATGTCCCTGGGGTTGGGAGTTATGGCCTAATGGCTGGTTACAAGTTAGGGCTGTCTCCTTTGTCAGGGCAATGGAAGCTGATGGTTGATCAATCCTGGTGAATAGACATTTACTTTTGTCTTAGCTAGTGTTTCTATTGTTGTGAAGAGACACCATGACCATGGCAACTCTTACAAGGAAAACATTTAATTGGGGTGGCTCACTTAGAGTTTCAGAGGTTCAGTCTATTATCATCATGGCAGGGAGTATGGTGGCTAGAAGGCAGACATGGTGCTGGCTATATCTTGATCAGCAGGCAATGGAGAGTAGACTAAGACATTGGGAATATCTTGGGCATAGAACTCAAAGCACATCTCCACAGTGACACTTCCTCCAAAAAGGCCACACCTTCTCCAACGAAGTCATACCCCCATATAATGCCACTTCCCTTGTGGGGCCATTATCATTCAAACCACTACAACATCCTAGACTCAATTTTTCTTGTCTCTAACAGGCCTCTTTAGCAGATTAGTTATCTTTGGGGTATTTCAGAGGCACTGGTCCTTCAGCTAAATTCCACTTATTTGACTCAATGTTGTCTAAGCAAATCTTATAACACCAATTCTGTCACTTTGAGTTTCTTCTATATCTTTGTCACTCATCTTACTTATGCAAAGGATATGAACACTGAATATATATTTGTTATCTTAAACACTCTTTTGTATTACATTAATTAAGAAAAATAAAAGCTTTTATTTTAGTCTTTCTCATTCCTTCTCTATTGTTATTCCTTTAAAAAATAGATTCAGGCTTCTAACTCATATTATTCTTTTTCTCAATAAGGTCTATTTGAAACAAAATTTCCCAAGTTTTGTTTGTCAGAGAAATTTTTCATTTCTCCCTTTTTTTCCACATTTGAAGGATGATTTTACTACATGCAGAATTTGAGGGTCTGAATTTTTTCTTACAGTAACACAAAATATTTAACCCCACTCTTATTGCTTATATAGTTCCTGAAGAAAAATCTGATGTAGTTATTGTCTTTCCTCTTCTGTAGGTATAAAGATTCAGGTTTTTCTTTTTTGCTTTTTTCCCAGATATTTTCTCTATCGACACATACTATATTTATTCTTTGATAATTTCATACATACATATATAATATATCTTAGTCCTGACTAACCCAGTTCCTCTCTCCCACCTACCCCCAAAAGACCCCAACACATCCCCCTCTCACTTTCATATCTTCCTTTATTTTTTGAAAACCATGGAGTCCAATTACTGGTGCCTGATGGAATGTTGACTGATCTTGTTGACTGGACCATGTGCAGATCTTGTGTGGGCATTCACAGCTACAGTAAGTTAATGAGGACAATGACCATGTCATGTCTAGAAGACAGCATTTCACAGCACTTCCTCCCATCCTCTGGCCCTTACATCCTTCCTCCCCCATCTTCCATAATGTTTCCTGAGCTTTGCAGAGGGGAGTTGATGTAGATGTTCCAGTTAAAGCCAAGTACTCAACAGTCACATATTCTCAGTACTCTGGCCAGTTATGAGTGGCTGCATTAACTGCTGTGAACTGCAGAAGAAGTGTCTCTGGCCGAGGTTGAGAATGGCACTAACCTGTGCTGTTGGTGTATAGGTATAGGTGTTTGGGGGCTATTTTTCTGAATTGCTATTCTCTGAACTTCCTGGGTCTATGGTTTGATGGTATACATTTAGGGAAGTTTTCCAGTCGTTATTATTTCTCTTGGTAACTTTCCCTTTGTTCTTCTTCTAGGGTACCCATTATGAATATATAAGTATGTAAGTGTCCCACACTTCACAGTTAATCCATTCTATGCTTTTTTTCAGTAAATTTGTCTTCAGTTTTAAGTTTGGGAAACTTCTGGTGATATACCTTCAGGCTACTGACTCTTTTCATTCATGTGCAGTCTACTATTGAGCTCATTAAACACATCATTCATTTTTATTACAGCATTTTTCTAGCTTTTTAAAAATTTCCATCCTTTTGTTTGAATTAGACTTCTTTTTGGCAGGACTACTTTTTCCTATTAGAGTCCTTAGTACACCTTAACATGTCAGTGATAGCTTCTCCTAGAGAAACCATTAAAATGGAGGGTGGAGGAAAGGCTATGCTAAGAATATGAACAGAATCATAAAATATTGATTAAGGGCTGTCAGAATGGCTCATCAGATAAATGAACTTGCCAAGCAAGCCTGCCACTAAAGTATGGTCATGGCAATCCATGGTAGAAGGCGATTAACTGAATCCTAAACAAAAGTTTTCCTCTTCCATGTGTGTACTGTGGCATGTACATGTGCAGGAGGGAGGGAGAGAGGGAGGAAGAGAGAGAGAGAGAGAGAGAGAGAGAGAGAGAGAGAGAGAGAGAGAGAATACGATGAAATTAATCAAGTCAGAAATATAGTGAAAGAAGAAACAGAAAAAAGAACAAAAGTAAGAAATAGAAAAGAGGAACAAATACCGTAAATACCAATCCAATTATATAGTCACAGCAGTGAGCAGTGTTCTAAAAGCACCCATCTTATGCTGAGGTCTTTGATCCATTTGGAGTTGAGTTTTGTGCAGGGTGGTAGATATGAACCATTTGCATTCTTCTACATAAAGTTATCGAGTTTGACCAGCACCATTTTTCCAGTGTGCATTTCTGGGCTCTTTATCAAAAACCAGGTGTCCATATGTGTGTGGATTTATGCCTGGGTCTTCAATTCGAGATATGGATGGTGATACCTCCAGTAGTTTTTTTATTTTATTATTATTAACGATTGTTTTATATATTCTCTCTCCCTCTCTCCCCCTTCTCTCTCTCTCTCTCTCTCTCTCTCTCTCTCTTTCTCTCTCTCTCTCCTGCCTCTCTCTCTGTATTTCCATATGAATCTGGAAATTGCTCTTCAGTTGCTGTGAAGAATTGTGTTGGAATTTTTATGAGAACTGTCTTGAAGCTGTATATTACTTTTAGTAGGATAGTTACTTTCACAATATTTATTCTCCTAATCCACGAGCATGGGTGGCTATTCCATCTTCTTGTGTCTTCTTCAATTTATTTCTTCAATATCTTAAATTTTTATCATACAAGTCTTTCACTTGCTTGATTAGAGTTATCCAAAAAATATTTTTTGAGTCTCTTGTGAAAGGTATTGCTTTCCTAATTTCTTTCTCAGTCTATTTGTCATTTGTGTATAGGATGGCTACTGATTGTGTGTGTGTGTGCAAATGTTTGCATCCAGTGACTTTGCTGAAAGTATTTATTAGTTGTAGATGTTTCCTGGGGAAAGTCTTTAGGGTATTTTATGTATAAAGTAATTTCAAATACAAATGAGAATACTTTGATTTCTTTTTTTCTTATTTGTATATCTTTGATCTCCTTTGATTGCCTTTTTTCTAGAATTTCAAGTGCTATATTGAATAGGTATCAGAGAGTAGACATTCTGACTTCAGTGGAAGTACTTTGAGTTTCTCTCTATTTAGAATGATGTTGACTTTCTGAACAGTACCCCAGTAGCATGGAGATTAAGATAACAATTAATAAATGAGACCTCATGAAATTAAAAAGCTTCTGTACAGCAAAGGGCACCATCAATTGAGAAAACAGGCAACTCTAAAATGAGGAGAAAAGTCTTTATCAATTAAATACCTGACAGAATGTTAATATCTAGAATTTAAAAAACTAAAAAAATATACTGTATGAAATTCTCAAAGAATATTTTTTTAAAAAAGAAAAATAGAAGAAGTACTAACTTCCAGCATCTCAATATGTGACTGTATTTGAAAACAGTATTTACAAGGTAGTTAAGTTCAGATGACATCATTGGGGAGTAACCTAATCCAAAATTACTAGTACTTTTAAAAGAAGAGGATATTTTAGGACATAGTAAAGGAAGACTACCAAAAGACATAGGGAGAAGAGGCTTGTCGACATGCTACAGAAAGCTAGGCACTGAAACAACCTCAATACAATAAAAAAAAAAACACCACATACTAGGTAGCAGTCACTACAGTATAAAACATAAAGTTCCTTGGGAAAGTCAAATACATGGACAAATAGATCAACACCTATGTTTTCTGTTTTAGAGGTGATGGGACCTTGGTAAATAAAGCCTTATTAATGAGGTAGAATAAGGTCTCATGTAACAGCCAACTTTATTCAGAGCATCAGACAATTTATACTCTGAGGGTTAAGAGGAGTCACATGAGTAAAGTGTCCAATCACAAAGGTAAGCCACATGGGGCAAAACCATGTTTTTCCATAGAGGCATATAAACAAATAGCAATAGCCAGTTGTAATGAATCATCTGTAGTAAACTTGCTTCTATCTGCTACATATGGGAGGGGCAAGGAAACATAGACTGAGAAAAGTTCCTTCATTTTGAAGAAACTGAGGTCAAAAGACTCCTGTCTTGATTTCTTGGAATTTTCTCACAAGCACTCAGAAATCTCCTCACACAACTACATTTTTGGACCATGTTCTGACACATCTATTATTATAATTTTGGTGTATAGAATTTAAATGTCAAGATGTAAATTTATGCTGTTGGATTTATAAAACATAAAAGGAAACAAAGTCTGTAACTTATAAAGAAAATTCAGTGCATCACAAAGGAGAGCAATGAAAGAGGAAAGAAGGAAAGAGAGCCAGGCCGCCTATGATGAGCAAGTATGTGGTGGAGACTGGGAGCGACAGAGAAGCAGAGTGGTTCCAGGCTGGTGTGAGTGGCCTGTGCTGCCACCTGAGCCCATGGTTATGCCCAGGTCCTAACTGCCTCCAAGGGCTATGTCTGGAACTGAGGTCCTGCTGCAGCTGGGGTCTGTGTTGATGTTAGTGGCCTGTGATAACACCTAAGGCCATTCGGTTGTCCATGATCTGTGCTGTAGCTGGAATCCATATTGATGTCCATGGGCAATACTGCCACCAGGGGCCATACTAATAAGAGTGGCCTGAGCTGCCACCTGAGGCCATGGATGTCCAGATTTGTACTGCTGCCCAGGTCTATGTCTGTGACCACAATTCTCCTGCAACTGGGGTCTGTGTCGATGTCTGTAGCCCATGCTATCACAGAAGGCCTTGCAGATGTCTGCTGTGTGCTGCAGCCTGAAGCCATGTTGATGTCCAAGG
This sequence comes from Myodes glareolus, assembly GCF_982192425.1. Lineage (NCBI taxonomy): Eukaryota > Metazoa > Chordata > Mammalia > Rodentia > Cricetidae > Myodes > Myodes glareolus. The sequence goes on along the minus strand of NC_142053.1, from coordinate 79,979,388 downwards.
GCCATGCTGATGCCAGTGGTGGGACATATTGATTTGAGTGACCTGCACTGCCACCTGAGGCCATGGTGATGTCCAGGTACAAGCTACCACTGAGGGCCATGCCTGGGTCTGAGGTCCTACTGCTGCTGGGGTCTGTGTTGATGTCCATGGTTCATGTTACCACAGAAGGCCTTGCAGATATCTGTGATCTGTGCTGCAGCCTGAAGCTATGTTGATGTCCATAGACCAAACTGTTGCTATGGAGTCATCATCCAGGTTGCCTCTAAGGGCCTTGTCTTGGCCCATGGTTCTTGCTGTGGGATAATCTTTCTGTACACTGTAAATATGTTTTACCCTCATTGATTAATTAAAAAAAGCTGATTTGGCCTATAGCAAGGCAAAATAAGACTAGGTGAGAAAACCAAACTAAACCAAACTAAAAATACAGAGAGGAAGAAGGGCCAACTCAGGGGAGATGTGAGCCAGCTGCCAGAGGAACAAGACATGCTAGAGGACATGAGCCATATGGCAAATTAATAGAAATGAGTTAATTTAAGTTGTAAGAGCGTGTTAGTAATAAGAGTGAGCTATAGGCCAAGCATTTGCAATTAATTTAAGATTCTGTGAGTTTATTTGGGGCCGGGCAGTCTGGACAGAAAAGCTCCACCTCCATTTAGAAATAACTAAGATAATTAAGATAACTACAGATAATTAAGAGATAATTCTTAAAAAGTATGATAAGGATGCTAAAGCTAGTTCTCCACAATTGATAGCTTCTGGTGGGTATAATAGGGGAACAATTCAGTTCTATTTAAGGTTCAGGCTGCTAAGAGTTTGACAATGCTCCAGTGAATATTTAGATAATACAAATTAGACTTTGTTGCTCCTTTTTTCCTTTTTTTTTAAAATTTAAATTTTTTTGAGGGGCAGTCACAAGGGTGGGGATATGGACATGGAAGAACTGTGAAATAAGTGTGATCCAGGTGTATAATGTAAAATTCCCAAAGAATCAATAAAAATATAAATAAAACAAACCTTCTTTACAAAAGAGGAAAAAAGATCAATAAAATTTATAATGCACATTAAAAAACAACAAATTGGCAATAATAAATCCTTTCCTGCTATCAACTACTTTACTTATTAATGTATTAAACTTCAATTAAAGATAGTCATAGTCTGAATAGATTCAATTGCATGTTCTCTATAAGAGGCTCATTTTTAAGAGGATTTCAAAGCTGGGTGTGGCCATACATACCTTTAAACCCAACATTTGGGAGGCAGAAGCAGGTGGATTTCTGTGAGTTTGATACCAGCCTGGTCTACAGAGTGAGTTCCAGGCTAGGCAGGGCTACACAGAAAAACACAGTTTCAAAAACAAAAACAAAGCTCCCCAAAACAACAACAAAATTTCAAGTTCTGCCTGGGCTACAAACTGAGTTAATCGTTTAATAGTTACCTCAGTTATCAGTCCAACTGTCATGGAGTCATAGTGTTTGTGTTCATGTAAGCCTTTGTATTAGTCAGGGTTCTCTAAAGGAACAGAACTGATTATATATGTATGCATGTGCATATTTATGTAAATCCTACTAGCATGGCTTATAGATTGTAGCTCAGGTAGTCCAAAAGTGTCTGTCTCCCTTCATAAAGGCAAAGAATCCAGTAGTTGTTCCATCCATGTGACTTGAACAATTACAGCAGTTCCAATCTTGTATTGAATTCCTAGAGAGCTTCCAGCCTTTGATCTATGGTGGAATCTTAAAGAAGTAGGTTGTAATGCCAGTGATTGGCATAACCTGCATGGCTCTGAGAATGATCTGTAGGTACCAACAGCAGACTGAAAGAACAAAGAAACATGTTACCAAAGTGAGAGTCAAATCAGTTAGATAGCAAAAGTAGTGTTTTAGGACATTGAAAGAGTTATATGAATTATCCAAATATAGAACAAGATCTTGGCTCCTTCAGCCCTGCAGTGTCTATCTGTAGGTTAGAAAAACAGGCTTATCTTCTTTATATGGAGGTCAAATCTATAAACACAAAACAAACAAAACTGTATTACCAACTATAGAACACTCTAGAAGAGAATGTCTCACAGCAGTATTTTATCCTTCTGCACCCTAACTGTCCATATTAAATGTTTAAAGAGGGCTTCCTGATATTGTAGTCATATGTTTGGAAAAATTATTCAGAATACTTGAGTGACGTACTTAGAACATTGTGACAATCTTATGAAAAAAGATCCAATGGCACTATATTTCTCTTTTAGATTGTTAATTAGATACCGATGTCTGGTTGTTTCCTCAACAAATAGAATCTGAATTTCACTTAAGTTTGGCCTGTATTGTCTGCTCCCACTAGACATTACATCTGGTACATGGTCAGAGGTATGTATTGCTGGGAGGGACAACTACTTTAGCAAATTTCTCCACAAAGTTTTGAAATGTTTGCTCTTTATGTAGGAATCTGATATAACAAATAGAGGATTGATATTAAAAATTCACCTGCCAAACAAAATTTATTTTTTCCAAACAAAATTTATTACAATCTAAATATTAAAAAGACTATTTCCTTGACCTTATTCTTCAGAGCTCTGGTATGTGGTCTAAGCTGTAAGATTATACTTTACCTTACTGAACAGGATTTAGTTAATCCAAATATCAAAGAATTTTGATGAGACAAACTCATCAAGTTTGTCTCTTAATGTTCTCCATGAGAATATAATTAGGGAGGTCTCATGGCCAATTTGTGAAATTACATTGGCCAGTGAAATAACTTAAGTTCTTAATGTAAACTAATGGTCTGCTTTAAGGTGTACATCTTGTATTGAACAGTGGTGGCAAAGAAATCATCAACCTTGCTAATGGCTATGAGAACTTCTGCTTAGCCCATGTTCTACTGCTGTGAAGAGACACCATGACTATGGCAAGTCTTATATTTAACATTTAATTGGGGCTGATTTACAATTTCAGAGGTTTAGTTTTTTTTATCATCATAGTGGGAAGCATGACAACATGCAGACCGACATGGTGCTGGAGAGGTAGCTATCTGAAGGTTCTACATCTGTATCTTTAGGAATCAGGCAGGGAGAAAGACACTGGGCCTGGATTGAACTTCTAAAACCTCAAAGACCATGCCTAGTGACATACTTCCTCCACAAAGTCACATCTACTCCAACAAGGCCACACCTCCTAATAGTCCCACTCTCTGGTGGCCAACCATTCAAATCTATAAGCCCACAATGGGCCATTCTGTTCAAACCACCACACTAGCTGAAGGTTCTTTGGATTTTTTTGTCTGTTCTCTTCCTCTAATAAGGGCAAAACTGCCTCAACTATTTTCTTTATGATATTATAATTGGATCTACTTTTTGTATGTTACAGTTGCTGTTTTACTCATATAGCATACTGCAAGGATGTATGCTATCATCACAGGGCTATCATCTTATGTTCTGGATCCTTGACATATGTCAACTTTATCATAACTCCTAGATTAACCCTGCTTGCAATAATCCTTTCGTACACTGTGTAAATTACATTATGATTGGTTTAATAAAGAAGCTGACCAGTCAATAACCAGACAGGATAATGTTAGGTCGGAAAACCAGAGTAATGACTCTGGGAAGAAGAAGGGTGGAGTCAAAAGAGTCACCAAGAGCCACAAAGGGAGCGGGACATGCTGGAGGATAGGAAAAGTCATGAACCATTTTCCAGAATTAATAGAAATGGGTTAATTTAAGTTGTCGAAGCTAGTTAGTAATAAACCTGAGCTATCAGTTGAGCATTTATAATTAATATTAAGCCTTTGTGTGGTTACTTGGGAGCAACTTGTGGTATAGAAACTTCTGCCTTTATAACCTTTCTCTGAGGTACTCTGCTGTCTCTTCTACATTGGTCTTTCTGCCAGCACAGAAATGGTGAGAGTGTTCTGCACCCCCAAAACCCTAATAGCAGTTACCTTTGAGAGGTGGGAATGAAGGACTAGGGATTAGGTAGATTTCCTGAGAGACAGGCAGGTAGAGAGAGCAGCCATAACTAGGTAATAAGTATAGTGAACTTCCAAGGTGGCTAGTTTCTTCCTCACAAAGGTATGGTAGCTTAAAACAAAGGCACTGCAGACTTTATCTACCAAACTTAGAGCTGCCTAGTGATGAAATGGCTTCACAAGATCAAGGTCAGATCAGGACATGTTTATATAAGTTGTGGGCCAATCAGCCATCCTATCTTTCTTCAGTATGATCAATCCTAAATTAGGGAAGGAAGACCTTTCTAAGACTTAAAGAAAACTCACTCCTCAACGGGATGGTGGACTTTGGATTTCCAAATGTCCCTTCTGTTTAGTAGAGGGTCTTTATCTCTGTGTGCCTGCTGTATGTGTGTGTTTTCTCAACCATAATAAAAACTTTTATTTACCAGCAAGGAACAAACACCCTTGGGAACAAGGGGATAGTTTTTCATAACTTTATGGGCAAGGCCTATGAGGTCAGACTCCACCTTGACAGAGTCTGCCCTTTTGTGAGGAAATGGCTATGGATCTATGAAATTATGCATAAGAATCCATGAACTAAAAGTAAAAATAGGAATACATTCAAGTCCTTTGGCTAGGTATTATACCTTCGTGTTCTACTTTTTCTCAAATATATTCTCCCTTCTTCTGGAAATCATGGGTATATCTACTGAATATAGTCTAAAAATTGATGAAGCTGTTGGGTTTTTACCTTATTTCAAGGTTCTTCAAAATCTCCTTCAAGTACATATACAACCACCTATCTCTAATTTTTGCTTGTCCAATGTTTTGTACTTTATACATAGAAATGCACTTCCTCTTTCCTTTATTTTCATGCCTCTTGTGGGAGAATTCCTTTGCTTGATTGATGAAAGTTCCCTGTAGTCAGAGTCCCTGTTCAGGAGGCACTTGCTGAGATTTGCAATGGCTTTGGGATTGTTCTTACTGGGGCAACAGGGAATGAAGAAATAACATATACACATACAGAAAAGCTAGGATTATGTGTTCCATATGCTTCAATGGAAACCACTAGCAGCCCAGAAACTCACTGTGTTTATTATAAAGCTGAATGAGGAGGCAGACTTATTAGATACAGCTGAACAGGGAAGTGGGCTAGTTAATATTGGTAAAGGGGAAGCCTCAGGTTGCAGTCATGTATGAGAAGAAGCTGTGGTGGATACTTACTGCGCATGCAATTAATATCAATGCTTGTACCAAGGGAGGGCCTTGCCATTCCCGTGTGCCTGATCTGGGGAACACTTTGCTAGTCCCACAACTCTGAGGCACTGGCATCCCTGACATGACCATAGTCATGTCAACAATACTCATGCACTCAGAACTCTATCTGCTCCCACAAGTGAATGAGTGCCTCAGCAACAGGATAGATGAACTGGACTTAACAGTGAGAGTGAGGGAAAGCAAATGAGCAAAAAGCAAAAGCATCTTTCTTCCATGCTCTTTTTATCTTGACTCCCAGCAGAAGATGTGGCCCAGATTCTGGGTGGATCTTCCCACCTCAAATGCTCCAATAAAGAAAATCACTCATAGGAGTTACCCGTTGGTTGGAGTTTATTTGATTATAGATGTAATCAAGTTGACAAGAAAGATTAGCCAGTACAGGTTCATTTTACTTAGTAATACCCCAAAATGTAGTAATAGTGATGCTGGCAGTTCAGATACTCCCAAATTAAACTTATAAAATTCTCTAAGTGAAAGGGAAAAAATATTCAACTTTACATAGCGAGAAAATTTTTTTCTGAAGTTGTTAAGATCTATGGTAAGAATAAATCTATCAGGAAAATTGTGAGGAAAATAAAAGAATACACAATAGTTTTGCAACACACCTGAAACTGAAAAGCTTATGGGAACAACACAGGACAAATGTTTACTTAAGATGGAAAATACATTAAATTTGTTGGTGGAAGACATGAATGAAAAATGCTTCTGATTGATGACAATGTACTGTACTTTCAGAAAGCAATGACCTAGCCTGAGATGATAACTCAGTCAACAAAGTCTTTGCCTTCTAAGTACAAGAACTGGAGTCAGATTCACAGAACCCATATGAGAAAAAGGCAGACTTGGCTAGGGAGGCAGAGACAGACAGATCCCTGGTGCTAGATGAGTAACCAACTTGATGATTTCTAGGCTTGAAATATCTTGTCTCAGAGACACATATTGGAACACTGGACTTAACTCCCTAGGTCCAAATGAGAAGCAGAGGGAGGGAGATCGTGAGCAAGGAAAGCAGAACCAGAGGGAACCTTCATCCCACGATGGATGGAGATAGAGACGGAAACCCACATTGGAGCACTGGACTGAGCCCCCAAGGTCCAAATGAAGAGCAGAAGGAAGGAGAACATGAAAAAGGAAGTCAGGACCGCGAAGGGTGCGTTCACCCACTGATACAAGGGGACTGATCGAATGAGAGCTCACCAAGGCCAGCTGGACAGGAACTGAAGGAGCATGTTATCAAACCGGATTCTCTGAATGTGGCTGACATGGGGGCTGACTGAGAAGCCATTGACAATGGCACTGGGTCTTGTTTCGTCTGCATGGACTGGCTTTTTGGGATCCTGGCCTGTTTGGATGCTCACCTTCCTGGACCTGGAGGGACGGGGGGGGGGGGGGGGGGGAGGAACTTGGATTTCCCACAGGGCAGGAAACCCTGACTGCTCTTGGGAATGGTGAGGGAGGAGGAGAGGGAGTGGGGGGAGCGGGAGGGTATTGGGAGGAGGGGAGGAAGTGGAAATTCTTTAAATAAATAAATAAGGAAAAAAGAAATATCTTGTCTCAATAAACAAACAAACAAATAAACCGTGCAAAAGCAATGACACCCAAGGTTGTCCTCTGACCTTCATACACATATACCTCCACATGTCTGTACACACATATATGCACTTACACACACATACACACACAGAGAAAGAAAAACAAGTATAGATTATATATGAGGTTGCAGCAAATCGTCCACTGAAATGAGTGACAACAAACTAATTACTGCAAGGGACAATTACAGTTTCAGAAACAAGTTTGGACTGAAAATATAAAAATCACTGGACTGTTCGTTTGCCGATAAAAAAATCTTCTGGAAAGAATTTATAAAGGACAAAAGTTACCAACAAAGCAAGTCTTTGAAATTGTGTTGAAATCAAGCTCCCCTGGAAAAAGATGTCTATTAAAATCTTCATTCATAAAAGGCACCTGAAAAGAAAACATGAAAAGCCAGATGACTTATGGTCCCATGTGGTAATATCATGGTAAAGCCAGTCATAAGAACAGAATGAAGAAGCCTTGTGTTCAAAAACTACTTGACAACATAATCAGAAAGAGAGGGTGATGACTACAATGTTTATGGGATGTTTCCACCAGAGCTTTCTTCCAGAAGCTCCAAAAGGTAATTGCAATATGAAGCTGAAATTTCAAGTCACATTTAATAGTAAAAAAAATTGCACCTAACCTTCCTGATTCTGTGTTTTCAGAAAATAAAACTGTCCAAGTTGTATATTTACCTCCAAATATGTCCTCATTGCTTCAGTTCATTGATCATTGCATTATTTTATCAAGGCTGCATATATTCACCTGATATCAGCTCATAATCAATCGATTACTAACCGAAACAGATTCTAATCTATATAGAATGGGTAGCTTTAAATCATTCACTATTAATGACACAATAACAGTCTTCAAAGCTGCAGTAAGTTAATTAAAAGGAAGTGGACATGATGCCATTTTTCCTTGAATAGAAGTAAATATGCCATTTATAACAGCATACATGAAACAGATGGACATTCTGCTAAGTGAAGTAAGCCAAATGCAGAAGAACAAATATTACATGATACTTTTTATCTGAAAGCTATAAAAGAATCCAACTAATAGCAAATAGAAAAGTGGTTGTCAGGAGTTGTAGTGAGGGGATTGTATGGTGGCATTAGTTAAAGCGTATGAAGTGTATGTTATGTGAGATAAAGAACCTAGAGATGTATTATATTCCCCATCTTTGAAAATACTGTAATATATTTTATACTTAGGGTTTTGCCATAGCGTCAAATATTAAGGTCTGTGGGGGATCTCTTTTGAGACAGGGTTTCTCTGTAGCTTTGAAGCCTGTCCTGGAACTCGTTCTGTAGACCAGGCTGGCCTTGAACTCACAGAGATCTGCCTGCCTCTGCCTCCTGTGTTCTGGGATTAAAGGTGTGTACCACCACTGCCTAGTTATAAATTTTAAGTGGTCTTCTAATGACAACAGCAGCAATGGTAGCAAAACAATAAAGAAAGCCAAAATGAAAACACAAAGGTAAAAGAAACCCAGGCATATAAAAAAAAAGAAAACCCAGGACTAAGGATGTAGCTCACTGATAGAACATTTGTCTAGCACACATGAAGCTCTTGATTCCATCCACACCACAGTGGTGAGTGCCCGTGGTCCCAGAACCTAGAAGGTTTAGGTAGGAATATCAGAAGTTGAAAGATATCCTTGATCAAAAAAAGAGTAGGTATCAAAAAATTTACTATTACAGAAACTTCCGTATATGGTTTAAATACAGTTGCCCATACCTATATTGAGGGATAACGCCTCTCCAAGATGCCATCAAACAAAAAGCTCAGGACCAGCATTGCTACTTCCCTTTGAGTTGGTCACTGGGATCCCATAGGCCCCAGAAAATAATACAGTCCATTGATATTGCCTTGACTAACATCTAACTTGTTGGTCAGATGCTATTACTGAGGATGCCATATACTTGAGTCACAGAGCAAAGAAAAATCAATCTGATACTGACCTAGATGCTTTATCCCTACTGGCTATTGTTCACAGTCCTGGAAGGTGCTTCTTGTGCTACTTAGAAAGAAAAGTAATCCACAATCTTGCCCATCTATGAGCCCTATGAAGTATAATGATGACTGCCTGGTAAGGTACATCTATTGATGCAGTAGTGGCATGAATGTTTTGGGAGTACTCAATTACTTTCTGGCTAGATTTAATAGCTACCCACATGATAAAACTCATTCCTGGTACTATTTACCGGACAAAGAGATCATAGATCCTAGGGTAGAGTCTCCTAACTACAATTATTGTGCTAAATGGACATGGTATGAAGCTTTCCCTAAATATTTATTTTTATACCTATAGGTTAGTGTTACTTTCAACCCTCATCAGAGAAGCTTCTTTTTGCATTAGATGGCAATTAATAAAGAGACTCACAGCTGATCAACATGCAGAAAATAAGGAACTGTAAAGTGTTCAGTCTTAAATAGGTTATCTAGACCACACTCCTTCCACACAAGGCTCAGGGATCATCATGGAAAAGAGGGTTGAAAGGTTGTAAGAGTCAGAAATAGTGAAGGACTGCTACAGTGTTTTTTGTGCATAGAACTGTTACACACATGAACTCACAGAGAATGTGACTGCACACACAAAACCTATACAAGGTCAAGCAGACAAAATACCAACATGGACAGGGGAGAAGGGTTACAGGTCTCACCTCTAGCTGAGAAGCTAATACAGTTTATGACTTCTGGGGAAGAAAGAGTGCATTTTCTGCAGGGATGCAACCCCTGAGAAACTACCCATTGTTCCAGACTTTCTTTTAGCCATCAACCAGCTCCCAAATCATGACGTGGAGACTTATTATTAGTTCTGAATGCTTGGCCTTAGCTTAGCATGTTTCTTGCTAGCTCTTATAACCTGAATCTCTTCATCTATGTTTTGCATTGGGGCTTTTCACCTTTCTTTCTTTCTGTATGTCCTACTTTCACTGCTTCTCATGTCTGGTTGGCTGGAGACTGCCTGGCTTCTGGCCCTGAGCATACCCTTCTCTTTCTCTTTCATTCTCTTCTCTTTCTCCCTCATTCTCTTCTCTTTCTCCCTCTTCTCCTACTTGTTCTCTCTGCCCACCAGTCCCGCCTATCCCTCTTCTGTCTAGCTATTGGCCATTCAGTTTTTTATTAGACCAATCAGGTGCCTTAAGCAGTTAAGGTGAAACAGCAACAGCAAAATGTTACATAATTAAACAAATGCAGCATAAACATATGTGATACATCTTTACATTGTTAACAGAGTCATCAGAAACAAATACAACACACCTTTACATAGTTAAAGTAGTATTCTACATCCCACAACATAAACAAGTGCAACACATCTTTACATGGTTAAAATAAACTCTACAACAACCCATGTTCCAGAAGAAGACCTACACCCATTCCCATACTGACAACACTAAGTGAACTAGGTGAATTTAAAAAAGAGCACATGAAGTTTGTTTGGGAGGAGTTGAAAAAGAGGGAGTATGGGGTAGATTTAATCAAAACATATTGTATACATATATATAAAATTCTCAAATCATAAATACCTGCCCAACCACTTACAAAGGAAGAAACCTTGCCCCCATATAGGCTCATAGTTTGCAATACTTTATTATATAGTTATTGTATTATTACATCTACATAAATTACAAAATACATGTGATGCACACGACAGTGCCCAAGTTTTCTTTATGCAATTATATATGTATCACAATAGGAAAGATTATATAGAGAGACATTGAGAAGACAAACCAAATGGTTGTTTTAATGTGTTTTGTGACATTTTATGAGGACCTGAGTTTCCATACGCTATTGTCTCCCTCTACCTGATAAACTTTGTGTAACATTTTCTGTAATGCAGGTTTGCTATTGGCAAAATTCACAGTGTTAACAAAGGCACTTTTTGAACAACACAGCATGATTTGTTTCCAGTTATCTCATTTGGATTTACCTCAACACTTCCTCATAATTAAATTCAGGTTTAAAATTTTGGAAATATTTTACATAAATGGTGATTTGTCTTTCTCAGAGAATGTAGTGAATATGCATCAAGAAGTTTGTGATATCAATTTGAGGCAATATAGGTGATATTAAATTTTCATCACATGCCCCATTTTTAAATAGCATGTACTCGTCAATTTTTTGTGCTCTCATCATTCTCACTGTATCATAGCTGGCTAAGGTTTTTATTTGAAGGATCTGCCCAACTCCTTTAGGTACTGGGGTTTATGACATGTGATTTAAATCCTGCCTGTACTTCACACTGAATTTCAAGTTTCATTTCGTTCAGAATTCCTTCTCTGACCGCTCGGGACTAAGACTATTCTTCCCTTCTTATTGACTCTAAGCAACTGACTGCTTCCCATCTGTTACATTTATTAAGACAGTCTTATGGTGTTCTGTGTACCACCTGGCACTTTTTGGCTGGCTGACTGGCTGGCTGGCTGCTGTTAGAACAAATAATACATCTATCCCCTTCAGTCAATATCCATATGCCCAAGAGCTTGTTTCTTCATTAGATTGAAAGAGGAGGATTTATTGAAGACAGGGTTAGAGCGAGGCAGAAGATCTCTGAAAACAATAGGGATGTGATAGAATGCTGTTGTCTAGGCTCCTTCATCTTCCCAACCAGCTCTGGATTCATTAAAGAGTGAGAGATTTCGAGGGAGAGGCTGGAGTGATTGTTCAACAGGGATTCCGCAAGGCCATGAGCAGAAGAGTGCTTGCAAGATGACACATATTTGGAGACAAAAGAAACTCTCTTTCACTGTTTGACTTTTGCCACCTAGCCCTCAACCTTACCTCCAATACACACACACACACAGGCACATAGACAGACAGACAGACAGACAGACAGACAGACAGACAGACAGACACACACACACACACACACACACACACACACCAGCTGGGGTTGATAGCATAAAAGGCAACATTTTGGCATGGTCAGTGACAGTCTCATCAAAGTCTATTGTAGCAAATGAAACAGCTCGAAATAACTTTGCACTATATAGTTTTAGACACATGGATTTCAATGTAAGAGCTACATTGGAAGCAGACATCATAGCTACAATGGAAAATTTATTTGTGAGCATGGAGATGATGTTTTTCTTTTTCTCCTTTGGAGGATATTTGAAGCGAGAGTCTTTCTAGGACTTGGCAAAAAATTATTGAGCCATGATGTTTCAAATCCATTGCGTGTAGATGACTGTTCACGATACAGGTTAAGGTGGGCTCCCTGGGAAGTGAACTTTGCTTATATAAAATGTATCTCTCCTACTGTGTTGATGGATTATCAGAGAGTTATCACCAACAGCTCTGCCCCTTCAGAATTTCATGATGACATTCTTGTTAGGATGAAATAAGTTTCCGTGATTGTCACAACATTATGTTTCTAACACAGATTAATTGGATGGAACCAGAGAACCCTTTGTTTGTTGTCTGTCAGGTCTAAGGGTTATAGCTACACAAGCAAAGATAATTTTATTTCAAGAACTAGAAAGAGAATAAACATCTTCTCTCTTCTGTAGACCATCTAAGCGTGATTTAACTAATCTCTTGAAGGTCTGCACATACAGGAACAAAAAAAAAAAAAGAGTTTCAGGTGAGCTGAAAGTTATGTCTCTCTTATGCAAGATGTGATGGTGCTCTTAGCTACTTTGCAGACTGAGGTAAGTGAGTCCTACCAGGGCAACAAAGCAAGTGAGTTCAAGGCTAGAATGGGAAACTAAGCAAGACCCTGTAACAGATTTGTGGAGGGCCGGACCACATTCTCCATTGCTTTTAGGAACAAAGGTAGAGATTGACCTCCGTGACCCCAAGGTGTGGCGGTACACGCCTTTAGTCCTGATGCCTGGGCGGCAGAGACAGATTGACCTCTGTGACCTCAAGGCGTGGTAGTATACGCCTTTGGTCCCAATGCCTGGGAGGCAGAGACAGGCAGATCTCTGTGAGTTCAAGGTGATGTAGCACACGCCTTTAATCCCAGCGCACGTGCTTGGTAACTCTCTACCGCTGCGTCCCTGCCTACTCCCGAGGCATCATCTGGGATAATGGGCAGTGGGCCAATCCAAGAGTGACACGTCAGAAGCGAGGACTGTTTCCTTTATAAGGGCTGGGTTCCCCTCATTCGGGGTCTCCGCCTTGGAAGCTGATGCTCTCCCTCTCAAGAGGCATTAAAGCTTTACTGCAAAAGTATCCTAAGTGCCCCGCGTCGTTCTTGCTGGCGAGACGGTAGCGCGGGACACAGATTCGCAGTGTTTAAAGGCTGGGGATACAGCTCAGCGGTAGAATGGTTGCCTAGAATGCGTGAGTCCTGAGTTCAATCTCCAGGACAAGGAAAGATCCACAAGAATATCTTTCCTGAGTAAAGGAAGAAAGGAAAGCTTCTGACGGTCTAGTGTTGCTTGAGCTCGGCCCCATAGCTTAATATGATTCATCTGTCTTTGAGGAAAATGAATTCCAGTCTTTGCACCTTCTTTCTTCCAGCTTCCACGGATCTATTAATTCATCACTGTGAAAGAAAGTGTTGAGAATCTAAAGGCATGTTAACAATTAGGCTAAGTCATAAAAGTTGTTCACTGAAGCCTGGCATGGTAGCACACACTTAGCACCAGGGAAGCTGAAAGCAAAGGGACACTAGTAGCTTGAGGCTAGCCTGGGCTAGAGTAAGACCCTGTCTCAAAGGTCAAAGAAAGAAAAGAAGTGGGTGGTGGGGACGAAAAAAAGGGCAGCTTTTAAGGATAATAATAAACAATTATATATAGTGTGAGCTAGAATAAAAACAGTAATAAGCTATCATTTATTAAACACTTCTGCTTGGGGTATTTTCTAAATTCTCATTTAGTTTTTGCCACAAGTAGAAAAGTTTTTGCAGTTTCACAAAAGGATAAACTATGACACAGAGAAGCTAGCACACAAAATTATATGGTACAAAGTAAAATTTCAGCCAGCAAGCATGGCTCCAATGCCCAAAATCTTAATTACTTTTGCAAAATAAAAGCTAAGCTGAATTTAACAGCCCCCTGTTTGTACTCAAACCACCTGTTCACAGTTTTGGAGGAAAAATACCAAGAAACAGTATATAAAAAGAATTTTGAGCCAAGGGATCCAAATGATCATCTAGTCTGATTGCCAAAACACCATGGTTACTGTGTTGCTAAGATGAAATGCCCTTTATTTCTGCACTTCATCCATCAGCACAGTCCTTTTCTGATGGTGCTGTATCTAGCAGGCTTTATAGCAATAATCAGGACCCAAGGCTGCCTGACATACTCAGAAAAAGGTTTTAGTAAAATCTTGGTCAATAACTTACTGTTAAATCTCATTTGCTATGAAAAAGATTTTTTTGTTTGCTACAATGATTAGATTATGGCTCTCTATAGTTTTAAGTCTTTATCTTGAGATACACACTAAAAGATCTGTGGGTGAAGGAATGTGAATTTTCGCTTTACACAGCCAAACAAGAGAACCAGGAAGTAGGATAAGAATAGTTCATAATGGATGCTGGATCACAAATAGTGGTTACAGTGGTCTCTGTGTGTAAAATGTTGGGTTTTGTTTTTGTTTCATTTTTGTGATACGGAGTCTCAAAGCCCAGGCTATATAGTATTGAATTTGCTATGTGGCCAAGTCTGGTCTTGAACTACTGATTCTATTGCCTCCACTTCCTAAGTTCACACCAGGCTAAAAAGGTTTTAAAATATCTCCAAGAAAATGAAGTACATCATCCCCCCTTGACTCCTCTAAGCATAGTTTAAAAAATCTTGCAAAAGCCAGTTTGTTGGCACACACCTAGAATGTGGGGGTCTCTGCAAACGCCAGGACTGACAGAGTAATGATCTGAGTGAGGCAAGAAGAAAATCCAATTCAATACAACTCAGTAGCCAGTGTTGCTTTAAACTTCTAGAGTCTGACACTGGACAGTTTATTTAGAACAAGGACAATATAAGCCCTTTGGAAAGGGCTTCCTGGTTAGCAACTAAGCTTTATTACAGTAAAGCTTAAGGCATGACTACATTGAAACTCCTTTGCAAAGTACACATAATCTTTTTCCATAAGAATAGATTCTATAACTAAAGGGCCTATGGGAGCAACTGGTGTGGTCTAGGTCATCATAGAGGTAACCAAGCTAGAAAGTATATATAACATTTCCCCAAGGATGACTTCTATTGTCTGAGAAATGATGCTCAAGATAAAAGGATAGGGAGGAACAGTCTGGGATAAATGTAATAGGCTGGGGGATTTGGGTGTGGCCTGTCCCTTTACATATCATAAATCACCAGGCTATTAACTACATCTATTCCCAGATTTTTGGCTAGAAAACAGGCATACATCTCCTCCATTGAAGAAACAACCCTGTGTGTTTAACATCTCTAGTTTCCCCAGTGTTTATGTGTGTGCAGAGTGACTTCTTGCCCTTTGCAATATAGTTCTAGAACTCAAGAGACTGAGAAAGGAAAGCCATAAAGTTAATGCCAGCCTTAAGCATGAAGTGAGTTCCAAGACAGCTTAAACTACATGGTGAGACTCTGACTCATAAAAACAACAACAAAAAAGTCTTGGGCTTGTTGAGATGTTTCAGTGGCACTTACCATGCCAGTCTGATGTCTGGATTTCAATCTCTTGAAACCCATGGTCATAAGAAAGAACCAACTTCCGAAAGTTGCCCTCTGTCTTCCGCATGTATGTCATGACAGGTCTCATATCAAACACACACTCAATAAATAACAGTAGTAGCAGTAATAGTAATAGCAATAATAACAATAACAATAATACAATTTAAAATCCTTAGACATAAAGAAATGTAAGAAGCTTCTGAAAGATAAAGAAAAGATCACAAACAGACTAAAATTAGAACTCAAGGAAAAACACAGTGATAAATTCTCCATTTTTCCCTTTTGCCTTGTATGTCCTACACTTGAGACTGAAAAAGTCAACAATAAAAATGGGGGATGTAGAGAAAAAATAACCAACAAAGGATAAGGGTGTAACGCATTGGTAATCACCATGATCCAGCATACTTGAAGACTTGGGTTCCAACCCCAATGCTATAAGAAGCAACAAAGGTCAAAAAAAAAAAAAAAGGCTATGGACTCTACCAAAGACAATAAAGGAGAAACTGAGAAAGAGGGAAAACTTTTATTCAATTACTGCTGTATTCTAGTCAAACTGCCACACAGAAATCTGTAACTCTGCATCATTTCTGCCAGTAAAGGATAGATAAGAAGCCTAGAAGTTAATTCCATCCAGGTTGTGAGGAGGCATCCACAAACATCCCCAGTGGGACGATGTCAAAAAAGGAAAAATAGGGGTTAGGATATTAAGGAGTACAAGAACACAAAGTAAAGACTGAATTCAATTGTAATGAAAGAATGTATTGATTACCATTAGCAGGACAATAATCTCTGAACTAAATTTAAGACTGCCACGTGAAGTGGGGTAAAGGAAGGTTTTTCTGAATGTGAAAACCACAAAAAAACCTTGAGTATCTACACAAGAAAGCCAAGAACTGCTCTGATCTGCCAAGAATCTGTAGCCAAGGTGACCACAAAATAGTCCTTGACTGTCTGCATAAGCAGGTTACAGAAACCAAAAAGCAGTAGATGGTCATGGCTATGCATTTCTGGGTGGGGGTGGGGTCACTGAGTCAAGGTTACTGGGAATTAATCTTGCAGGGACTGGAGTCATAGGCAAATGGCTAGTGGGTACTCAGATGGATGCTGAGCATAAAATGGAGTTTCTTTTGTCATCACATTCCCCAGTGGCTCTAGATCATATGAGTCAAATAATCGATTCACATTTATGTAGGGGAAAAGGTTAATATCTTATTTATAGCACTAAGTACTTACATCAAAAATTTTGAGAGACTGCAAATAAATAAATTAGTAAGGGTCTGGGGAAAAAAAAAACAAGAACAAACCAAATCCCTAAAAAATCTTGGGGGAAGAAATAGGAAAACAGTAAAGAAATTAATGAAATAAAAATGAAAACTACAAAGCATTGATAAAAAGAACTGGGTTTTTGAGAAAATAAACAACACTGATAAACCCTTAGCTAAAATAAGCAAAATAGGGAGAGAGAAGAGTGAAGTTCATAAAACTAGAGTTGAAAAGGATACATAAAAACAGACACCATTTCCCAAAATCATAAGGACATGCTTTAGAAGCCTACATTCCACTAAACTGAAAAATGTAGAAGAAATGGATGAATTTATAGTTATATATGCCATTCCAAAGTTAAACCAAGAGGTAACAATGAATTAACAGACTAATAACTAACAATGAGATTGAAGCAGTAATTTATGTAGGTGGAGTTTTCCAGAAGGACCGCCAGTTCCTCAATAAATTCACACAGACTTAGTACTAATTATAAATGCCCAATCAATAGGTTAGGCTTATTACTAACTAGCTTTTAAAACTTAAATTAACCCAAATTTCTTATCTATGCTATACCATGTGGTGGTATCTTTTTTCAGCACCGCATATTCATCTTGCTTCTCTCCATGTCTCCTGGTGATTCTGCCCTCCCCCATGCTTTCCTTTGTCCACAAGTCCTGCCTAATCTTTTCATACCTAACTATTGGCCAGTCGGCTCTTTATTAACCAATGAGAGTAATACATATTCACAGTGTACCAAAATATTGTTCCACAGTAAATTTAAAAAGTCTCCCAACTAGAAAGATCCCAGAACCAGATAGATTTACTACAAAATTCTACTAGGTCTTCAAAGAAGAACTAATGTCAATTCTATCCAAATTATTCCATAAAATAGAAAATGAAGGAAAGCCTTCAAACTCTTTTTATGAAGTCAGTAGCATTCTGTATGCTGGTTAGTCTCTGATAACTTGACACAACTTAGACATGCCTTAAAAGAGGGAGCTCAATGGAAAAATTGCTTCCATAACTGACGTGTGAGTATGTCTGTGTGATATGGGATATCTTTCTGCATATGTGTTGCTTTTATTGGTTAATGAATAAAGCTGTTTTGACTAATGGCTTAGCAAAGTAAAGCCAGGTGGGAAATCTGAACAGAGATATAGAGAGTAGGCAGAGTCTATGAGACACCACGTAACCACTAAAGGAGAAATATGCCAGAACATTAACAGTAATTCACAGCCTCGTGGTGATATATAGATTAATAGAAATGGGTTAACTTAATATGTAAGAGTTAGCTAAGGAATATGCTTGAGCCATTGGTCAAACTATGTTGTAATTAATATAGTTTCTGTGTGGTTATTTGGGTCTGGGCAGCTGGGAAATAGAAGCTCTGTCTCAGACTTAAAACGACACCCAAACGTTTCCAAGAATTTTCACATAAAACCTGAAAGGGCTTTAAAAAAGGATTCTAGACAGACAAGAACAGAGTCAAGTTCAGTTTCTTGGCAACTGTCTTTTCTTGGTTGTGCTATATTTGTTATAGGCAAACAGAGACATGTCTCCTTTAAGAAAGGCTTCTTGACTCAGCATTAGCTGTATTAGTCGCAAAAACCATATGGCAGCTCTTTTGGAGGCTCTGCCACCAAACACTTAAATGGTGTTTATGAGCAGCCAGCATCAGGCTTCTTGGTGGTGGTATGGAAATAAAAGATCCACAGAGTTGTGGAAATAAGTATGGCTCACACCGGTACCTTCACCATGAAGCTAGACTTTCAAAAAACTAAGGAATGAGGCAGAGCCAGCTGCCAAAGACACGGCTTTAAGCCTAGCCATAACACTTAGCAGACTTAAGACTCATGTGGTCAGAAAAAGATAGAAATATACAGTAGAGACAGATTCAGATTTAAAAAACTCTTAATGGTTTACAGAGTGTTAAAAAAATACCAATGCTTGAAAGAGAAAATAAAAAGAATAAAGTTCTTTCTTTCTTTTTTTTTTTTAAGAAAGAAAGTAGTGAGGTATGGTGGTGCACACCTTTGATCCCATTTAATCTCAGTACTTGGGAGGCAGGGGCATGCAAATCTCTGTGAATTCAAGGCCAGCCTGGTCTACAGAGCAAGATCCAGGACAGTCAAAGATACATAGAGAAACCTTGTCTCAAAAACAAAAAATTAAAAAAATAAAAATAAAAGAATTAGAGTAAAAGAAGAGCCACATAAAGATGGAAAATACACAAAGAGTATAGATTATGTATATTATTGTGTTTTCTTTGAATTTTTGATTGTGAATAAGCTAACTACAGAGAGTCAATTCATTGTACGGACTGCTAAGCTTAACCAACATATATATTTTAAAGGTATCTTGACATCAAAATTTAAGTCTAAAGACATGTTACTTTGGAAAAGAGGTTCTGCTTTTGTTTCCATAGAGGATGAGAACCTGTGGATTCCTTCAAGGCTAATGTGGTTTGATGGGAAAAGCTCCACAAACCCTAAAAATACTTTGCCCAACAAACAACAGGAAGTAGTTTGAAGAAAACTACACCAAAATTCCCAAAATAATTGTTTATAAATGTTTGTTTTCATTTAAAGAATGTTGATTATAAATGGTTAGTTGTTACAAACAAGGTCTTTCTAAAGAAAAAGGGGGGTACATAATGTAGAAATGATTTCTTTACAATGGTATGGACTTTGCTTTATTGATATAAATTTAAGGTCAATTTTGTTACCCTATATATACATTTATAATATAATATATGCATATATATTTCTACTCTTCTTTAAGGTACTATGTTTATATAGCTCATTAAAAACATAATGTATAATTAAGAAATACAGATTAATAGATAGTCATCAATAATAATCAAATTTTTAGTCATGTTAGTTAGGTTTTCTAGATATGCAGAGATATATTTTAGTAAGGTAGAAAATCTTCAACACTTCAAGAACATAAATATGGCATTTAATAGGTTTGAAGAAAAACTTTTATCAACAGTGAGATATGTCTGCTTCTGGCAGCACCAATTACTTTAGAGAGGTTGATGGGCATTGAAAAAACTCATTATGGAATTTGCCTTCAATGTGACAAGGCTAGCCATTTTGGCAAGAAACTGCTCTTGCCTGGGCTTCTTTATGGTATGCTGTATGAACTGGTCAGGTAGAAGCTACAGGAAAGTGACTGCTGAACTTTCCAAAAGACAGGATGGTCCTTCAGGGTTCCTGCTTAGCAGAAGAAACCCTCAAACATTCTGCAGGACACAGAAGAAAACAACTGATGAACTTTGCCAGTACAAGACAGAGCAGATTTTCAAATTTTCTGCTTCACTGAAAAGTCTGCCAGATATTATGGACCTATAGGCTGAAGATGGATGCTCTGGCATTACAAAAGAACTTTGGGTGACTGTCCAGGCAGTGAGATGTCTCTGTCATTTTTATAACTTTGGAAGTTGCTTACAATGCACTTCCTGTTTACTTAAGTAATATGTTCTTCTGAGGTCTTTGATGAAGTTGACGACTACATAGTTATAGTTTTCTTTAGTTGTGATAAAAGATAAACTAGATATAAAACTTTAGACTCACAAAGATAAGATAGATGATAGAGTATTTTCATTAATTTGCCAAATGCAAATGGACTAAATATTATAACTATAGTTTCTGTGTGATTATTCAGATCTGGGTGTCTGGGAAATGGAAGCGCAGTCTCAGACTACATCTGTGACACATTTTCTTGAATTCTAACTGATGTAAAAGGATCCAGCCCACTGTGAGTGGTACTGACTCTGGGCAGATGGGCTTGGGCTGTATAAAAGGTAGCTGAGCAAGTCAATAGGAGCAAATGTGTAAGCAACATCCTTCTGTGATCTCTCCTCTTATTCCTGCCTCCATGTTTCTATGTTGAGTTCCTGATTTGACTTCCCTTGATGATGAACCATAAACTATAAGCTGCAAAACACCCTTTCCTCACCAAATTGCTTTTCATAGAGGGACTTATTACTGCACCAGAAAGCAAACTAAAGCACCCTGATATCCAAACCAGAAAAAGAGATTACAAGAAAAGAACACTGCAATTTTATCTCTCTTGTGAACACACATGCAAGAATCCTCAATAAAAGACAAACTGAAGTCAACATCACATCAAAAAGGTAATTTATCATGACCAAATTGACTTTATACCAGTGATGCAGCAATTGTTCAACACAAATCAACCAAGTTATCTATCACATCCATGAACTAAAAGACAGAAATCACACTATCATCACTATAGACAATGGAAATCACTTTGATACAATAATTGAACCTCCCTTTCTAAATAAAAATCATGGAGAAAGTAAAGATGGAGAAAGGTATACCTCAATATAATAAAACCTATATATAAGAAACCTGTAGTCAACATCACACTAATTAGAGAGGAACTCAAAATATTCCCGCTGCAATCAGGAACAAGAGAAGGGAGTCTGCAGTCTCTACTCTTATTCAATAGCGTGCTTGAAGTCTCAGCTGGAGCAATACACCAAGTGTTCTCTTGAAAGGGGACACAAACAGTAAAAAAGTCAAAGTATCCCTTTTGGTAAATGATATGATTCTATACTTAAGAGACTCTAAAGATTGCACCAAAAATTCTTAGAGATGCTGGTGGATTAGAAGAGATAATATTGTGAAACTGACCATCCTACAAAGAGCAAGCAATAGGTTCAGTGCAATCTCAACCAAAATTCCAAGGCATTCCTTCACAGACATAGAGAAATTAATCCAAAATTTTATGTGGATGTACAAAAGATCCCAGATAACAAAAACAGGCCTCAACAAAAAGAAAACAGCAAGAAGTATCATTATACCTGATTTCAAATTCTAGTACAAAGAGCCATGATAATAAAAATAGCACAGTATGAGCACAAATGCAGCAGAGAGATTAGTGGAGTAGAATTGAGGCCCCAGATACAATTACAGTTACTTATTTGGTTGTTTTTTTTTTTACAAAGATGACAAAATATACATTGGAGAAAAGACAGTGTCTTCAACAAATGGTACCAGAAAAACTGAGTTTCAACATGCAGAAAAATTAAACTAAATCTTTATTTCTCACACTGTACAAAACCCAGAGCAAGAGCTTCAACAGAATCCTTAGTATCCTGAAACTGCTAGGAGAAAAGGTAGGTCATACACTTCCATTTATAGGCATGGGTAAAACCTCATAATAGTAGTAATACATGAAATAGTATCAACAGTCAAGAAATTGAACCTCATGAAACTGAAAAACTCCTGTTCAGCAAAACAAACAAACAAACAAACAAGCAAACAAAAAACAGAAAGCAAGTGAATAGGCGGTCCACAAAATGGGTGAAAATCTTTACCAAGTATTTATCTGACATAGGGTTAGTGTCTAGACTATACAAAGAACTAATGAACATGAACATTAAAAAAACAAGCAACCAAATTAAAAATAGACTAGAGAACTGAACAAAAAATTCTTAAAAGAAGAAATACGAACGACTGACAAATATAAAAATTTTTAACATTCTAAGTCATCAGAGAAATGAAAATTAAAACTAATGTAAATCTCTATTTCATGCCAGTCAGAATGTTCATCATCAAGAATATAAATGACAACAAACTGTCACAACATGCACAGCCTCAGAGACTGACCTAACTTGGGTGGAGGGGAATGAAGATACAACAGACACATATACTGACAAACTAGAATCAAATGGGCAATGCTCTCTGATGGAGACACACCACCATAAGCCTAGAAATTCAGCACATTTATTTTGCACAGCACAAAGGAAGACAAGTTGGGTTAGTTAATCTCAGTATGAGGTCTCTGTAGAGGAGCCATCTTAGGTTGTATTCAGTCTAGAGGAGAAAACTGCAAGTACTATTTTCTGTACTTAGTGTTTTTTATCTAACAGTCAACTATTTGTTGACATCCATACTACAACCAAGGGGAGGTTTTCCTGTTCCTCTGATCTGACCCGGGGGGGAAGGCTTTACCATTGCTCTGAGCTGACCCAGGGAAGATTTTTCATTGCCATGGGTATGAGGCTTTGGGGTGCTTTGCTCATCTTAGTGACATTCATTCACTCAGAACTTTGCCTGCTTCCCACAGCAAATATGGTGTGAATGTGGGAAAGAAGAACTTCTGTACACTATTGATAGGAGTGTAAACTAGTGAGTCAATTTTGGAAATCACTCTGAAGGTTTCTCAAAGATCTAGAAAAAACTGCTGTAGGACTATAGGACTCCTGGGAATGAATATACCCAATGAGTTTACATCCTACTACAGAGATACATCATATTCATGTCCATTGTTGCTCTCCTTAGAAGAGATAGAAAATGAAATCATCATCAACCAAAAAAAGATGTCCATCAACTAAAAACAAAAAAAAGGAAAAGAAAAATGTGATATGATTCAAAATGACATTACTCCACAATGAAGAAAAATTAAATCAAGAAATTTGCAAACAAATGAATGGAACTAGAAAGTATGCTGGGTGAGGCAGCTCAGGTCCAGAAAGACAAATACCACATGTTCTCTCTTAAATCCTATTTTCAATTTTATGTTCTTCGTGTTGAACTTGAATCATAAATGGAAGCCTGAACACTTGAAAGGAGGTTTTCTGGGATTACATACTTTAAGCGAGAGGGGATACCAGATTATTAATAAGACAAAAGTGGAGAAGCTGAATACTGGGAGTAGAAAGGTTCAAGCATGCAGCATGTAGGATATGGAGATATCAGTTGAGAGGTAGGTCTAACCCAAAGGGACATGATATGAAAAGTCATATGGAAGCCTAATATCTCACAACCCAGCTAAAAATGTAATTGGAAAGAAAAGTCAAATACACGAGATAGAAAAATTGAGGGGACGATACTAGGGATAAAGGATAAAGCAGAGCTAGATGCTGAGATCTGGGAGAGGAGAGGAGGAGGTAGTGAGCTTAGCTAACCTAAACTGAGGATGCATGAAAAAAAAACTTATGAAAACTCACTATTCAGCAAGCTAATTTCAATATAAATTTTTTTAAGTTCAAAAAAGTTATCCTATAAGCATGTATAATGCTGGTCTCAGAATATATTATTTAATAAACAAAAATTTCAGTGCAAGTAATGGGATACCCCTCTATAAATATTTACCAAGGAGGTTCCTGAGGTCTCTGAAACAACAGAAGTTATGACCATTGTCCTCAGTTAGCCACCATACATTATAATAAGACACCCACCACCTACTTTGGCTGCAGAACATATAGAAATCAATCTCAAACTTAAATTATTAATTTTCTATTATGACATCATTATTTTAGTCCATATGAGAAAGTTACAGACCAGCACACATATAAGGCCAAATAAGAGCCCTTATTTAACCTCGAGACCAGTCTCCTGTCACAAAAAACTGTCTGCTGAAGCAAGTCAGAGAAAGGATTCTAAAACAAAACAAACCAACAAAAACAAAACACAATTACAACATATTAGAGCAATCAGGGAGCCAAAAGTTTCAAATCAGTTGATTAAAACAGTTTATCTTATGCTTTAAAATAATAGAGCTCCCCAAACTGCAGGTACTTGAATGTGAATTTTCTGCTCAGAAAGCTGTTCTTAGCTGGGGTTGGGGTAGATGGTGTTGGGGAACAGTGAGAAAAAGCACTAGATGGAGTGAGTTGAATCTTGGAAAAAATGGAGTTACTTTGAGCATTCCACTATAAGGTAGTCCATGTTAATTCAGTACATTGCTTGACCAGAGCTAGAGCCCACCATTTCCTTAATGAATCTAAGCAGCTTTTGAAAATTTCTTTTATTTTTTGAGATTATAATTTCATCACTTACACCTTACCTTTCCTTCCTTCAAGTCCTCTGATATATCCCACCTTTCTCTCTTTTAGAAATTATTAATGAAAAGAATTTTTAAGAAAACATTCAATTGCATTTCTAAGTAAATAAAGGCAAACTAAATTAACATCAAATATTAGTGTCTAAATGGTAAACCTAAAAGGTTTGACCATTTTGAATACAAATAAGATAACCAGTAACTCACATAAAACTGATTTGATAAATGGAAAGATTGATAAATGGGAGAACATTAAAATCACAAACCTCCATTTATTCTAAAAGAGTAATTAAGACTATGAAAAGAAGCCAGGTGTGTGGAGATTGCACACCCATAATCCCAGTATTTGGAAGGTGGAGATAAAAGGAACACAAATCGTAGGTCAGCTTGAGATACGTAGCAAAACTGTATTGAAAAAAAGACATGCATACAACAACAATCACTGATTAGAAGGTATTCACAATAAATATAATTGAGAGCACTTAGAATTAATACACAGTCATTACAAGAGTATATAAATAAAAAAGATGGGCAACCTAATAAAAATGAATAAAAGAACTGAAAATACAACTCAGAGTAGATTATATCTAAATTGTCAATAAGGACACAAAAAGATTTTTGATTTTATTAAACATTAGGGAACTATGAATTAAAAGCAAAAGGAGACGCCAATATGCCTCCATCAGAATGATTTTTTTTTCACTCCAACCTACCAAGTACTGTAAAGGACCTTGAGCAAATAGAAAAGTGTCCCACTTCCCCTAAGACTGTAATCGAGTATAACCAGTTTGGTAAATTGGTAATAGCTACCCAAAACTGAAATTAAAAGTAGATTGGAAGCATTACATCATTCCTATTTTCTGAAAGTGTCCAGGATCCTCCTCTAGTTCTCTCCTGGATCATCTCTTTGCCCTCAGGATCCACTCTGCACTTTACTTCTTTTGTTTTGGGATGATCAATCTGGACTCAGCTTTGCATTTTTCACCTTGGCAATCTCTAATCAATACATTTCCCATCCTCTAGATGTTTGATAGATTCAGGTGTGCTACCCCACCCTATATACAGTTCCAGATACACCACTTATACATCAGCCCTCTAATGAATCTATTTCTAAGAAAACACCTCAGGGTCTCTGGACCACAGTGATGGGGCCAGATGGCCTGTTGCATACCAATCTTGGCCCCCAAATTAGGTCCTCTCCTGGACAGGACAGGGGCCACCGTGCCCCTACTTGGACCCAGGGGGGCCCCACGTCCTCCTCCTCAGTTCCAAGCCTCAGGCCTTCCTGGCTGATCGCCCAGAAGAACTACCCGTGTCTCAACATCGGTTTCCTGTTGAGCCCTAGTGGGATAAAATTAGCCCATTGCGCTCATCCTACAAGTGTTGGAGCTACAAACAGCGGGGGAGGGGAGGGGTCGAGTCTGAAGCTGGCCACCAGGCGCCCTCCCCGCTGCCCACCAGTTGCACCTGTCGCGCGGATGCGCTTGGGCCAGAGCCTCCCTGCTTGGCTGCTGTCCCAGATCAGAGATTTTAGACTCGCCCAGGGCGACCCTCGCCTTCCTCTCCTTTTACACCACACCCACCCTGTGGGTCCCTGCAGTGACCGGGCGCACAGACGCGGGGCTGTACGTACGAAGCGATGCTCCATGACATCGCCCCTGAGCCCCACACTCTGGGACCACCTAGGGGTGTGCAGGCGGTGCTGGGGTCGCCGCTGCCAGGGCTGCATCCTAGTCACCCCCCCCTCCACCACACACGCATGTGAAGGGGCGGGGACAGGTACTCCGACTGCTTGGCCGACCTAGATCCTTTCCCCAACCCAGGAGGAATGACAAGCGGCATCTGCTCCAGCTCCTCCTGTGGAAGAGTGACTGGAGCAGCCTTGCACCGGCCAACTGTGCCCCAGCCCAATGGACACACTGCAGCTGTCATCGGTCCCAGCTCAGCTACTCCAAGATACCCCACCTCCTCCACACTGCCCACCACTGCTGCCCCTGCCACCTCTAACAGTGGCTGTAGTGACGGTCGCACACCCTATGCCTCCAGCCCTTGACTTGATCTTGGCTAGGTCTGCAGAGACACCATTCCAAGGGTCCCGCTCTTTTCTCCATGCAAAAGCATGTCCCCAAGGTACCGGCGGTGACTTATAGACATTCCTAGTAAAGGGCCTGACATTAGGGGGTCTTTGGGAACTGAAGTGCCTTCTGGATAGAGTCTAGGGACAGCCATCCTCCTCCGTGTTCCCCTTCCCTCCAATTCAGGCAGCCCCACCAACCTTCTTCATCCAGGTAAGTCCAGGGACCTGCTTCTGCCTAAGAAACCCCTGGCCTTCAGCCTCCACACTACAGCCTCCTCAACTGTCCCAGAGTGGCCTACACAGCTCTCAGCGGTACAGCATGGTTTCCCGGTGCACCCGGCCCTGGGTTCAAGCCTCCAGCACATGAATAACAAAACAATGAGCACACCCCAGAACTTTGAGGGGGGGTCTACCTGACTGGCAAGAACTTGCTAGCAACTCAGATTGGATGCCTAACCATATGAGCCCTTAAATCTCACACACAGAAAAAGGCAGGAGCATCAGCCTCAGGTCCTGCCAACAGTCCAGCAAGCTTGACGGACAGAGGACAACAGCCACACAGGTTCCAAATCAGAGCCTTTTGTATACCCAGAGGTCACACATGGGAGTGAGCAGGGTCCGCTAGGCTGGAAAGCCCTCTTCGAAACCTTCACTAAAAGGTGGGAATGGCAGAAAGGCCCATGTTGTCCTCAAAACAGGCCCTTCTACCTTTACTGCTTACTTTGGGGAAGGGGAGGCTCCAGCATATTGGGGCACATGTGACTTCTGAATGAGCAGGCAGCTGGCTTCACCACATACTCTTCCACTGAATCTCTACCAACCTGTTTCCTGGACATATATACGACCACCCACAGCCACCTCCCCAGCCACGCCCACTGACCAGACCCATTGACACTCTCTTCCCCTAGGACTGAAGCATTCCTGTTGGCCAAGCCTTATAGATACTTCTGTCTTGAGGACAGCTGCCTGTTCATTTGACACCCCATAATCATAAGTTTCCTCAAGAGCCACTACTCCATGTGGCTCATGGAAAGAAGGGCTCCTTTGCCTTTGGACTAGCAATTCACAGTTTACATATGCTCCAGTATCTTGCTAGAGCCCCCCCCCCCAACACTCTAGGGAGGCAGCTACCCAGAGGCCAAATTTACAGGTGGGAAAACAGAGGCCCAGGGGAGTAGTGAATGCCAGGTCCTTAAGCCCTTGGCCAAGCCCTTTCTACTATTCCTCACAGAAGAGAAGTAAATTGTCCACCTCTGACTTCCCAGAAAGCCTGTTTGCTCTTCCTGGAGTCAGCATCTGCTCCTGCCCTGTCTGCTCTGTGTCCCAGAGAAGGCTCTAGACTGGTGTGGCATTCTAGGACCACCACGGGGGCTAATTTCTAGGGCCTTGACTAAGTATCCTTTGGTCTAGTTATTTGAGGGTAGGTTGTGCCTTGGTGCGGCTTCTGGAGGCTAAGTTCATAGGTTTGCTCTCTTCTGGACTTCCAGCACTGTGCTCCAGAGACAGTGAGGCAGCATAGTAAATATTATTCATGGAAGGGTAAAGGTGACACCAAGGTAGCAAAAGGGAAAAGAACAGGGAATGTCATTCCAGTTCCATTCCCCTTATCCTGGTGTGGTGCACACCCTGTAATCCTAGCAGCCTTGAGAAAAGGAGGCAAGAGGAGCTGAAGTTCAAGGGCAGTGGAGGCAACATAGTGTGAAACCGTCTCAAAACAATCTTCTGGCCCCAAATATTAGCAAACTGGATTTGTTCTACAAATGCCTCTCAATTTCTGGGGTATCACGGCCTCTTCAGCTTCCCTAAGTCCAACTTACTGATTTCTTCTATCTTTAGAAGATAAGATGCTGTCCAGCAGCACCTCTCCAACTCGGTTAGAACTTGTCTTTCTCCCTGGGTCTGGGAAGTAAGGAGAGCCACGTGCTAGGGAAAGCCAAGTTCATGCAAAGCTGATTTTATTTCAGTTGGGTCTCACTCTGTATCCCAAATTGGATTCAAACTTGTGATCCTCTGAGGTTTGCTAAGTGCTGGGGTTTCAGGCTTGTATCATGCCTGGCCAAGTTCTGTTGTTCTGTAAATAGTTGTAACTTGTGAACTTCAGAAACACCCAAACATTATGTTGACAAAGAAGAAAAGCTCCAAACAAAGTTATCTTAAATTAACTTTTTCTAAACTAGCTTAGTTCTTTGCAGTACTTGATCGAAACAGTTTGGGACTACCTGATCGGAGGATATCAAAGACTCAAGGAGTTGAAGTGGTGGCAGGGGCTTTCAGGTTCAGTAATTTTAGAATTGTTTTCTATAGATCAAAATTACTTCAAGACTCACAGAAATTCCTGAAGTCAGTGGATTGCAGAGTTCTGGGCCTACTTCCCTTTCCTTCAAGCAGATGCTAGTTATTTTTAAAATATATATAAATCGTTGGGCAGTGGTGGCACACGTCTTTAATCCCAGCTCTCAGGCAGAGACAGGTGGCTCTCTGAGTTCGAAGTCGGCCTGGTCTACAGAGTGAGTTCCAGGACAGCCAGAAATACACAGAAATACCTTGTCTCGAAAAACCAAAATAAATAAATAA
The DNA here is from genome assembly GCF_982192425.1 of Myodes glareolus. Lineage (NCBI taxonomy): Eukaryota > Metazoa > Chordata > Mammalia > Rodentia > Cricetidae > Myodes > Myodes glareolus. The sequence continues at coordinate 79,950,261 of NC_142053.1, read as the reverse complement.
ATAAATAAAACTTTAAAAATGACGACTTCTTAGTAAGACTGAATAAAATTAGAGAAGACTCAATTTAGTAATACCTGGAATGAAAAAGTGATATTGCAGCTCCTGCAGTTGATAAGGGAATAATATAAGAGCCATAAGGACAACATAATATAAAAATCTATACTCCAGTAAACTGGAGAGTTAAAAAGAAGTGAGTAAATTTCTAGATATATGTAAATGTGAACAACTAAAATAAATACTCCTCAAATTATTCTGTAAAATAGAAAAGAAAGTAACACTTTCAAATTCTTTTTATAAAGCCAGTATCACCTTGATATCAAAACCGCACAAAGATTTAATTAAAAAATATGGGCTAATTTCTCTATGAATATAGATGAAAAATTTCTCACCAAAATACTAGCTAACCAAGTTCAATAACACATCAAAAAGATTATTCTGCTTGATTTGGTCTGCTTCATCCTAGAGATGCAGAAATGGTTCAGCATGTGTAAATCAACAAATAGACTCAGGATCAGAAACCATGTGATCATCTCATTAGATAAAGGCCTTTGTCCCAATATCCCTTCATGATAAAAAAAATCCTGGTGTATATAAGGATTTGGGAGACATACTTCAATACAATAAAGGCAATTTACAAGTCCACAACCAACACTAAGCTGAACAGACAGAAACGCAAAGCATTCCCACCAAAGTCAGGAACATGACAAGGTTGTCCACTCTCTTCACACTTATTCAATATGGAAATTGAAGTCTTAGTTAGAACAATAGACACATGAAGGAAATAAAGGGGATACAAATAGAAAATGAAGAAGTAAATGTATCTTTGTTTGTAGATGATATGATTTGATACATAATAGACTCTGAAGACACCACCAAAACCTTTTGAAAGCTGATGAGTACATTCAGCAAAGTTGGAGCCTTCCTGTATATAAATAGTAAACATACATACTGAGAAGTAAGTAAAAACAGACATACAGGCCTATCTCTGGACCCTTCAGTCATGAACATACCTGAATTATTATTAAGAGCCATCTCTACCTGGTAACTTACCTCCCTCCCATTCTACCCCTTGCATGTTTCCATCTCCTGTAGGTAGAGTTTCTGTCGAGGCTACAATCAACTTTATCCTGCCAGTAGCTTACCAAATAACCACAAGAGAGTCTTATTATTAATTATAAATGTTCAGCCGATAGCTCAGGCTTGTTACTAGCTAACTCTTATACTTTAAATTAATTCATATTTCTTATTCACCCTCTACCACATAGCATGACTTGCTACCTCATTTTCTACATGTCCTGTTTCCTCTGCATGTGCTGGTGACTCCTCTGACTCCACCCCTCTTTCTTCCCCTTTCTTAGTTTGGTTGTTCCGCCTATCCTTCCTTCCTGGCTACTGGACAACAATCAGGTTTTTTTTTTACTTTTGCGTTTTCACAGTGTATAGGATTATTTCACAGCAATCTCCACACCCACAGAGCTCGTTCCAGAAACAGCTTTGCCTGGTCTAGGTCCAATCATGTACCTCCTGCATTAACTTTGCCTAACCTAACTATAGTTACACAGCTCCTGCTCTTGCCCAATCTAAGACAAGTTAAAATCTCACATAAGACACTCAGCCAAAGAAAGAAATCCACATACTGAAGTCACATGCTCAAAACATAAACAAAATAAATGACCAAGAGAGCATGTCTCCCATCAAACACGACAGTCTTGTAAAAGTGAGCTCTGATGAGAGTTATCTAGGTGAGTCTCAGAACACAGATTTCTAAGAACGATCATAAATTGTATCAAAGAATTCAAGGAGAAGACACAAACTTCTACTGAACTTCAAGAGGATAACAAAGCCTCAAAAATGTCTAAGAAAATGCAGATATATGGCTGGAAACTATGAAAATGGTTTAAGATTTGAAACTAGAATTCTATAAAGAGACAGAAATATTCAAGATAAATCAAGTTGAAATAAAGGTGGAATTGATAAACACAATAATCCAACTAGAAAAATCAAGAGAAAGCCTCACACTGGATCAAATAGAAGCTAGAATATCAGGACTCAATGATAAAGTAGAGGAGTTAGACCACACAAGCAAATAATATGAAAAAAATTAAAGCACAGGAAGGGAACATGCAGGAATTATAGACACAGATGAAGAATCCAAGGACAATGGCATTGACCAGATCTTCGACAAGATTATAGAAGAAAATATCCCCCAAATAAAGAAAGACATGTCCATACAGGTACAGGAAGCACACAGAATACCAAGCAAACAAGATCAGAAAATAAGTGCTTCATGGCATTAAACACTATATATACAGAACAAAGAAAGAGCATTGAAAACTGCGGGAGACTAAAAACACCAGCCACATATGAAGGAAAACCCAATCAGAATAACAACTGATTTCTCAATGGAAATTTTGAAAGCCAGAAGGGCATAGAACAGCTCACTCCAATTTCTAAAAGGCCACAAATGCCAACGCAGACTACTGTATCCACCCAGCAAAACTATCTGCAACAATTGAAGGAGAAAAATTTTCCAAGATCCAGGCAGGATAAAATAATTCATATTCCGGGGCTAGAGAGATGACTCAGCAGTTAAAAGCACTGACTGTTCTTCCAGAGAACCTGGGTTCAATTCCCAGAACCGCATGGCAGCTCACAACTGTCTGTAACTACAATTTTAGGGCTTCTGACATCCTCACACAGACATACATACAGGCAAAACACCAATGCACATAAAATATAAATAAGTAAAAAGATTTCCTGTCCCTTAGACAACCCTAAACAGGATATGAGCGGCAATACTTCAGACTGAAAAGAGGAATAAGTATAATCAAGAAATTGTAGAAAGAAAACAATTAAGTTACAATTAACTAAAACACAAAAATGCAGCAACATAATGCCTACAATTAACACACAACTTTCAATAGTAATTTTAAATATTCATGGTTTCAACTCTCCAGTAAAATACACAGGCTTCTTGGCTGGATCAATAAATAAAACCTATGTATCTGCTGCCTACAGGAAAGTATTTAAAGGAAGACAACACATAGAGCAGTGTTTCTCAATCTGTGGGTTGTGACCCCTTTGGTAAACCTATATCTCTAAAAATATTTACATTATGATTTATAACAGTAGCAATATTACAACTATGAAGTAACAATAAAAATAATTGTATGGTTGAGGGTCACTACAACAAGAAGAGCTGTATTAAAGGATTGTAACATTAGGAAGGGTGGGAACCACTGCTTTAGAGTGGAAAAAACAAATGACCATTTAAGAAATGAGCTATGGGACTGAGTCACTTTTCAATTGGTGTGATAAAACATCATGACTAAAGCAAACTTATAAAAGAAATAATTTAATTGGGCCTCAAAGTTTCTGAGGATTAGTTCATGACCATCATGGCAGGAGCAGGCAAGTATGGCATTAGAACAGTAGTTGAGACCTACAAGCATGATACTGAGAAGGGGCTAACTGGGAACGGCATTGGCTTTAGAAACTCTCAAAACCTGCAAGCAGTGATGCACCTCCTCCAACAAGGTCATACCTCTAATCCTTCCCAAATATTTCCACAAGTGGGGATCAAGTATTCAAACACATTAGTCTGTGGGGGCCTTCTCAGTCAAACCACCACATAAACTGAAGGTTCTCTGTGCTGCCTAGTTTCATGTCAACTTGACACAAACAAGAGTCATTTTAGAAGACAGAGTGTTGTGTAATAATCCTTCTGTACAATATAAATACATATCACTCCCATTAGTAAAGAACTGACAAACTGGTAGCTAGGCAGGAAGGTGTACAGCTAAACTGAAAATGCTGGGAGGAAGAAGGGTAGAATCAGTGAAGTTGCCAGGAGACATTGAGGGAGCAAGACATGCTGGAGGACAGGTAAAGCCACAAGCCCTGTGGCAATACATAGATGAATAGAAATAGGTTAACTTAAGTTGTAAGAGCTAGTTAGTAATAAGGGCAAACTATCAGGCAAGCACTTATAATTTCTGTTAAGTCTCTTGTGGTCATTTTGGAGAGACTGCCAAGACACAGAAAAACTCTACCTACAAGGGAGCCTCAATTGAAAAATGCCCTTTAAAATGTTGTCCTGTGGGCAAGCCTGTGATGAATTTTTAAAACTAATGATGGATGTGGTAAAAAGCCAGACCACTTTGTGCAGGGCTACCCATGCAATGCAGTACTGAGAGGTACAAGAAGACAGATTGAGCAAGCCAGTAAATCAAATTTCTCTATGGCCTCTGCATCAGTTTTTGTCTCGGAGTTCCTGCTTTGAGGTTTTGCTCTGGCTTCCTTTGATGAGGGACTGTGATGTGAAAGTATAAGTGAAATAAACCCTTTCCTCCCCGAGTTGCTTTTGGTGATGGTAGTTTATCACAGTAACAGAAACACTAAGATAGGAATTGGAACCAGGTTGTGGGGTATTACTGTAGTGGATCTGAGCAGGTTTTGAGAAGGATTGGGAAAGGAGTTGAAACTTAGTGGGGAAATCTTTTGACTGCTCGGAAATTAATGGGTTGGTGTGGGAACTTAGAGTATAAAAATGCTGAGAGCAGTGTAGACAATTCCCTCTTTGAGCATCAGCTCTTGGCCTGTTATTGGGTCTTCATGGAAAGTTAATGTTTGACAGTGAGCCACAAGGTTATCATGTGATTTGAACTGCCTAGTATGAGCGGGATACTATCTGATCCACAAAACCATAATGCTGGACATGTACAGATGCAATCTATTATCAAATAGAAGTCATATGTAGATGAGCAGGCCTGAGCAAGTCCTCAGGGTACACGCAAGTTACATGAAGAAGTTGTCCAACTGTCTGTAGTTCCTATTCTTGTTATTAAAATACCTTCTATCCTCATGAATCAAATTATTGCATTATGGAGTGAGCCCTCTTATTGAAGAAGAATAGGGCATCATTTGCTGATGGTTCTGCATACTATGTCCACCAGAAGCAGACAGCTGCATCATTACAGCATTTTTCTGGGGCAACTATAAAGGATACTGGTACAAAAGTATCATTACAGTGGGAAGAACTTTGGGTAGTACACATGGCTGTACAGTTTCCTTGGAAGGAGAAATAGTCAGATGTGTGATGATTTATAGAACCATGAGCTATAACCAATGGGTTGGCTGGATTGTAAGGGACTTGCAAATACCATTATTGGAAAATTGGTGAGAAAGACATTTATTGAAGGAGTTTGAGGGTAGATTATGGGCAAAAAATGTGAAGATAATTGTGTTCCATGTAAATGCTCATCAGAAAGTAACTTCAGAAGAGGAAGAATCTAATGATTGTAGATAGGCTGACCCATTATGTGGACAGCCAACCTCTCTCTTTGGCCATTCCTGGGATTGCAAGCTGATCTAACCATTCTGTAAATTAGTAGAGAATTCTGAAAGAACTAAAAATAAATCTTCTATATGACATAGCTATACTACTCCTTAGCATATGACCAAAGGACTCGATATTCTGCCATGTCCTGAGGAGCTTGGGTCCTGAAACTCTGGCTAGGGGTGTCACAGGAAAGAAGAAAGGGCACATATACAGTGAAACTGGGGTTAGGTGGGCTTCTCTAACAGTTGTCACTGCAACCAGGCACCTCAGTATGTTTATTAGGTACAGCACACGGGGAGAGGTTCTCCATAGGAGACCTCTGTAGGCAAGAGTCTCAGGCTATAACAACTCGGAAGAGGATGCTGCAGTTGTTAGTCTTTGCACAAACTTCTCGGTTTTGTTCATCAGTACTCAGACTCTCAAGAAAAGTTTCATTCTTGCAGTCTGGGATCACACATTGCAGCAAACTGTCCCTGGGCTGAGTAAAGATCCATCTCAACATCTAAGAAAGAAATAGAGACGGAGAGAGCAGAGGAAACCCGGAGTGAGGGGAGTCATGAGTGAATGTGTATTTTGACATAAGCACAGCCTATTGAAGATGCCAGTACAAACTGGCTTATCGTGCTCCTATCCAGAACATAATTCTGCCATGTGGGCAAGGTGACCCTGGGTAACAACTATTCAAAAAAGGACAACACTGGTGCACTTTAAAATAATTCTCACAATATGCAGTATCGTTGCTTGCAGTCTCCTGTCTCTGTTTAAATTGTTTGAAGGATAAGCTGGGGCCAGGACTCAAAAGAAATCTAAAGATGACAGTGTATGTAAAATACATACGTTTAAGGGGCATATAAACTAATGAAATCTTCTGTTGGAGCCAGCTCTTCCTTGGGCATTATTCAAGAACTGGCAAAGTGCTATAAAAGAGTTCTTTCTTCATCTCTACGTGTAGCATGATTTTTCATTAGGGAGGCATATTTTTTTTAGTAAATTTTATTAAATTATAAAAGTTTCCATTTCCGCCCCCCCTCCCTAGGGAGGCATATTGTTTGTATAACACAAACACCCAGGAGGTGGACCCCAGTCAATCCCCAATTTGTGTGCTCTCATTTTAAGAACCTATTGTCATACACATGTGTTAGCAATCCATGTGACATATTCTTATCTAAGTGACAGGCTGAAGACTATCCAGAATAGTTGAATGAAGCTTACCCGCACTCTAGGTGGTTAGAGGAGTAACTCCTGAAACGAAGGGAATAATTAATATAAACAGGTATAGAAGAATGTAACCAAGCCACTGGATTAAAAAGTGATAACCTGGGGACATAAATTAAGTATTTCTCATGGCCAGTGTGGTGGTTTGAAAGAAAATGTCCCCCAAAGGGAGTGGCACTATTCGGAGGTATACAGCCTTATTGGAGGAAGTGTGTTACTGTTGGGGCAGGCTTTGAGGTCTCTTTTACTCAAGTTTCCCTCAGTGCGATGGACAATCAACTTCCTATTGCCTGCAAGATGCAGCACTCTCAGATCCAGCACCACATCTGCCTGCACAATGCCATGCTCCCCACCATGACAATAATGGCCTGAAGCTGTAAGTGAGCAACCCCAATTAAATGTTTTCTTTATAAAAGTTGCTGTGGTCATGGAGTCCCTTTACAGCAATAAAAACCCAAACTGAGACAACCTGATATGATGGTCAGACATCTCAGAAATATATTCACTGGATTATTTCTATCTTGGGCCTCTTTGTCACACTCTTCACTGAACCCAAAGCGACTCTTGGATTTTAATCTCCTGTCCTTTGGTGACCAGTGTTGTTCTCTGGCAGTGAGATTGTCTACTGCAAGATATAAAATTTTAATGTTTAGAGAATTAGTAGGGGTAGAGAATTCAATTTTTATAAATATTTTTGAGACATCTAGCTTTATCCAGGACAGGCTCCAAAGCTACAGAGAAATCCTGTCTCAAAAAAAATAAAAGAAAGAAAGAAAGAAAGAAAAAGAAACAGAAAGAAAAGAAAACTCCATTTTGTTCTAGGCATCCATCCTAAATTCCTAAAACTACCCAACAACTCTGACTCTTTGTCCCCTCCCCAAAATTGCAAAACTGATATGAGATAATTGGCTGCTTGTTCTGGCTTTTGCAAACCCACTTGTCACTGTATCCCAGAGAAGGGGAGAGCTCCCTATTGCTGTATACAGAGAGAGATAGCTCCTCACAACTGGGGGAGTAAAAACAGATTCTCACTTGGCTACACATTCCACACAAATGAGTTAATTATGGTGCTCACCTTTAAAAGCCCTTTCTCTAGGTCAGTTGTTCTCAAACTTTACAGAGGGGTAGCCCAAGACAATTGGAAAATACAGATATTTACATTAAAATTCATAACTCTATGAAGTAGCAATGAAAATAATTTTACAGTTGGGCATCACCACAACATGAGGACCTGTATTAAAAGGTCACAATATTAGAAAGGTTGAGAACCATTGCTCTAGCCTCTTCTGTGCAACATGCCTTCAATTTAGCTTTAAACCCGTATGCTACCAAATTCCTTAGGAAATCTCCAGTCTGCACCTTTTTCCTATAAAGGCTTAAAAAGGTAAGCCAACACTATTCTCTCAAACCCCACTTTAGAGAGGCAGTTCCGTGTACAGTAATACTAAAGTTTGTTTAGTTAACTTTAATTTGGGTAATGGTCTTTACTCTAGCTTGATGGGATTAACATCTGGAGGCCATTCCAATCTTGGAGACCCTTCCCTCTGGGCCTCTGGGACTGAATCACTGCATCCCTTGGATTGAGTACCTTGAAGAAGTTCCAAGGTCTAGAGATGTGCTTTCAGAACTATGGACTACCAAGGTTAATAGCCAAAATAAAACAAAACAAAAAATCAGCAAGCACCTGTATGAGGAGGCCTTCCTCAGTATGTTATAGTAAGGTATCTTCTATGACATTTGATATTGGTTCTGGTGGGATCCTGTCTGGGGGCAATAAACTGCCTGACAAGGCACACAAATTTCTATCCAGGGTACTAACTAGTGAGATGTTGTACCACCTGCCTGGTTTTTAGCACTTGGATCTTGGTCCCCTATGTCTTGTTCTGTGTTTTGTTTGTTCCTTTTGTTTCCTCGTTGTAAATCTTCTGTGGTCTGAACTTTGGGAAACTGAACAAATGGACAGAATGGATAATAAGATTAGTAAGCCAGAAACTCCTCTAAGCTGTGTTTTAAGGAATATTGACAAACTTTACTCTCCTAGAATTAAGCAGGATTATCATCAAGGATCCCACCTTCCATCTTTTCTCCTCCCCATACTCATCAGGGCCATCCTTGGCCTTGACTCAGGGCCAAGAAACCAGATTCAGTTTCTTCTCCCGACTGATCTGCAGCTTCAGTTTTCATCTCTATCCCTGAGGCAGAAGCAACTCCAGCCCCTGTCCTTCCTCCCCACCAGGTCCCTGACGGTCAGTACATGTATACTCTGTTTCTATAACAGATCTCTACAACTGGAAAAATCATAATCCCCCTTTCAGCACAGACCCAGTGCTTTAATTTCCCTGAGTGATTCTCTTTTCTTTAACCACCTCCCCAACTGGGAGAACTGCCAGCAGATTCTCCACACTCTCTTTTCTACAGAAGAAAGAAAGCAACTCTGAGTAGAAGCAGATAAGGTACTGCCTGTGTTAAAGGCTCTTGATAATGAGCAGAGAATAGTGGCAATTGACCAAGTTCTACCCCAAAGGAGAAAAAGATGGAATGATGGTACAGAAGAGGGTGAGAAATCACTTGGTAAGTACCACCAAACTCTATTGGAGGGTCTTAAGTGGACAATTCTCAAACCTACTAATTTGTCTAAAGTGCTTAATATGAAACAATGTTCTGATGAATCACCTTGATTTCTTGGATATAGGCATGCCATCTATATACTCCTATATATATGGAGGAGCTGGGAAACTTTAAAGCATATAACCTGGCAGTTATAGATCAGTTGGACCCATATATACATATATGAAAATCCTAAAGACGGATGGGATTGTAGGGAGGAAAAGTCAGAATTATTGAAGATAGCCAAAAAAGTGTTTGACAATAGAAACAGCAAAGATCTGTCTGTTAATAAAGAAAGTAAATTGGACCACGGTGGCTACACTAACATATTCCTGGCACTTTCAGTACTGGGCAAGCCTCATACAACAAAAAGAAAAAGTCTCCTTAAAAAGATCCATTTGCTTACTGCAAATAATTGAGGCACTGGAAAAATGAATGCTCCCAATGGAAACAGGAAGGCCCTCCCTGACCATAGTTGGGTGTTCCCCAGCCAAAACCAGTTCTGACTTTGGAAGAATATGGGGGCCATGGTTCTTTCAAATTAGGCCCCTGGGAACCTATAATAACTGTTTCAATTTGGGGACAACCTGTAAACTTCTTGATAGACATGAGAGCTTCATTTTCAGTGTTAGAGAGATGTCTGGGATCCCTTGCTAAAAAAAATATGAGATGTAAGAGGTAACAGGAGAAGTTAAAAAATATAATTGGACTACAAACCAAAGTGTTAAATTAGGAAAAGGAACCATGACTCATTTTTTTCATTGTTATTCCTGAGTGTCCATTTCCCTTGCTAGGGAGAGACCTCCTGAATAAACTCCAAACAACTATCTTATTCTCAGGGTGTTGGGTGAGATGTCCAAGCTGCTAACAGGGAACCAAGCCACAGGCCTGATATTCATCTGCCTCTTAAACAAGGAATATCTCTTTTTCCAAGGTTCTATGTAAGACATAGAGGGGGAACTAAAGGAACAATTGATAAAAGACACTTCTACTGTCTGTGCTGAAGATAGCCCCCCTAGCCTGGTCAAGCATGTGCCCCCAACCTTAGTACAACTGACCTCAGGAGCCATTACCATCCAGGTTAAACAATACCCTATCATCTCAGAAGGCAAAGAAGGGATAGGATCCACATCAGATGCTTCCTTGAGGCAGACATAGTCACTCCATGATGGTCAGCCTAGAATACTCTTTTATTACCAGGTCAAAACCAGTAACTCAGTACTATAGACCTGTACAGAATCTAAGAGAGGTGAGCAAGTGGATAGAAGTTTGTTGGAGGAGGCCACTTGTTGGTTTTCAGCTGTCCAGGCTCCTGAAATAATCACACAGAAACTGTACTAATTAAATCACTGCTTGGCCCATTAGCTAGAACTTCTTATTGGCTAACTCTTACGTATTAATTTAATCCATTTCTATTAATCTGAGCATCACCACGAGGTTGTGGCCTACCAGCAAATTTCAGCATGTCTGTCTCCGGCAGCGGCTCTATGGCTTCTCTCTTCCTCCTTTCTTCCAGCATTCAATTTAGTTTTCCCTGGCTTCCTAAGTTCTGCCCTGTTATAGGTCCAAAGCAGTTTCTTTATTCATTAATGGTAATCACAGCATACAGAGGGAAATCCCACATCACCTTCCCTTTTCTGCTTAAATAAAAAAGGAAGGTTTTAACTTTAACATAGTAAAATTACATATAATAAAACAGGTATCAAGCAATAATTAGTTACAATACTTATATCTATTTTATCTTTTATCATAACTAAGGAAAACTATAACCAGCAATTCTTCAACTCCATCAAAGACTCCAGAAAGATATAATATTACCTAAGTAAACAAGAAGTGCATTGTAAACAACTTCCAAAACTCTAGAAATGACAGAGACATCTTTTTTTTATTATTAAAAATTTCCACCTCCTCCCCACCTCCCTTTTCTCTCCTCCTCCCCACCTCCCCTTCCCTCTCTAGTACTAAGAGCAGTCAGGGTTCCCTGCCCCCTGAAAAGTCCAAGGTCCTCCCCACTCCATCCAGGTCTATAAAGGTGAACATCCAAACAAACCAGGCTCCCACAAAGTCAGTCCATGCAGTAGAATAAAAATCCAGTGCCATTGTCCTTGGCTTCTCAGTCAGCCTTCATTGTCAGCCACGTTCAGAGTGTCCATTTTGACCACATGCTCCAACACTCCCAGTCCAGCTGGCCTTGGTGAGCTCCCATTAGATTGTTCCCACTGTCTCAGTGGGTGGACGCACCCCTCGTGATCCTGACTTCCTTCATGTTGACAGAGACATCTTGCTGCCTGGACGGTCACCCAAAGTTCTTTGTACCGTTGGGGCATCCATAGGCCCATGGTATCCAGAAGTCTTTCACATGAAACAGGAAATTTCAAAGACAATTCCACCTGTATTGGTAGTTTGTCAATTACTTTCTTCTGTGTCCTGCAGGATGTCTAGCAGACTCTTTCTATTCTTTCATGAAGCAGAAACCCCAAAGGACCGTCTCACCTTTAGGCAAGTTCAACAGTCATTTCTCTGCGGGTCCTGCATGTCCAGTTCATCAAGCAGTCCAGGCAAGAGCAATTTCTTGCCCAAATGGCTAACCAACTCCATATGGAGCCTCTTCAATGCCCATGTTCTTCTTGAAGTAATTGGTGCTGCCAGGAACAGATGTGTCTCGCTGTCATGAAAGTCCTAAATTTATAAAACATTTTAAATGCCATATTCTGTAGGCTTTGAAAGGTTTGAAGAATCCCTATCCATCTGAAAAGCATCTCTGTACATCTAGAAAATCTAAATATCATGACTACAAGTTTGACTACTATAGATGACTCTCTATTAACCTATATTTCTTAATTATATATTACATTTTAAGTGAGCTGCACAAACACAACACCTTAATCAAAACAAGAAATACATATACACAGTATAGCAAAATTGGACTTAAATTTGTGTCAATAAACCAAAATCCATACCAATGCAAATCTCTATAGCAGAAGTTTTTCACTCTGTTCAGCTTACTTTCACCTGAACATATTCTTTGCTGTCTATACTATGCTGGATATAAAAGATGCATTTTCTCCATTCCTATGTCAAAATTAAGATGATCCATCTTTGCATTTGGATGGGACAGTCCTGAACTAAGAGTACTAGGACAACTGACCTGGACTTGATACATCAAGAATTCCCCTACCATCTTTGATAAATCCCTTAACCAGGACTTAAACTGTTTCCACAGTGAGTACTTTATGTGGATGATTTGCTATTGGCTGCCAAGGATAAGGATAACTGTTTAGAGGCTACCCAAGGACTCTAAAGGACTCTAGTTCAATTAGGCTATCAGGTCTCCAAAAAGAAAGGTCAAATTTATACACTTCAGGTCACCTATTTGGGGTATGAATTAAGGAAAGAAAAATACTGTTGTCAAAGACTTGTTGTCAAAGCCATAATGAGAAACCCTACCCAAACCACAAAGAAGCAAGTTAAAGAATTTTTGGAGGCCATTTGCATTGCCATATCTGGATACCTGGGTTTGCTGAATTTACAAGCCTTTGTATTTAGCCACAGTGGAAGGCAATACCCTCTTAGAATGAACTGAGAACAAGTTTTTAAAAGCTTAAAGGAGGCTCGTGTGCAGGTACCTACCTTAATTCTCCCTGATGTTACCAAGTCCTTCTTTACATGCATGAAAAAAGAGCATTGCCAAGGGAGTCCTGACTAAAACCCTGGGTTCTTGGAAAACACCCGTAGCCTATATCTCAAAAATATTGGATTCAGTAGCCTCTAGATAGCCACCCTGCTTGTGGGCCATAGTGGCTACTATAGTCCTTGTAGTGGACAAGCTCATATAAGGCAAGTTCTGATTATAGAGGTCCCACATGCAGCAAACACTATTCTCAGGGATGCAACTAACTGGTAGATGTCAAATGCCCTTTAAGCTCAGTATCAAGTTCTGCTTCTAGACAAAGACTTTCAATAAGTCTTTGGCCAACAACCCTACTGTTAGGAATTTTTCCTAATATGAGCTCTCTGCCGACACAAAAATTCCAATCAAGCCAAATCATAACAAGCCAAATTAAAATATATTAAGGTTTAATGGGATTCCTGTGCTCTCGGGTGACCCTGAGGGGGAACCTGGAGGCCAGGAATGTGACCACTTGGGGAGGAGAGGAAAGAGACCACATGTTTCTTCTCCAGGAGCTCACTTGAATACCCTGTGAAAGTGATCCTGACTCCCTAGGGAGGGGTCAGGATCTGGCATGAAGGGATATGGAGTCTGGACTAATACAACTCTCAGGCCTGGGGGCTATGCTCCCAACTTAACATTTTAGACTCTTTGGATATAGGGATGACAGGAAATTGAAATGAAAATTGCGACCAACAATTTAGGATCTCTAGGAAAAAGGGGCATTGACTCAAGTCTGGCTACTTCCTGCGGGCATAGGATGACATGGGGAAGGGGAGAGCTGGGTGTTGGTGGGTCAACGCTCAACAAGAGATATGACTGAGAAGGCATCCCATGTACTGTCATCCTGGAGACATCAGGCATCTGTTTTGGGGGGGGAGGTGAAAAGGTAGATGTCTAGAAAGAAAATATTGTTATTACCAAAGATGAGTGTGCCAAGATGAGGAGCAGGTAGGCCCTTCATTGTGGAATCCTGGAAAACCAGAGGGTAGAAGGTCCTGTCTGCTGGACAGACCAAGTGTTCTGAGTAGGTGCCCACTTGAGCCTGGAGAGATGGTACCAGCATGGGTGTCCCAAGAACTTGGCAGCCGAGGGGGTGGTGAAGATTACTGTGTAAAGTCCTGTCCATCGAGGTTCGAGAGAGCTAGGAGTTAACTGTTTGAGGAGTATTCTGTCTCCTGGAGTGAAAGTAGAAGCTTGGATGATGTAATAGTCATGGCAGGTAAGATCGTAGGTCTGGGACAAATAATGAAACTCCTTGATATAAGCAGAAGGATTAGTAGAAAAGGAACCCAGCTGCTTTCCTATCTTAGAGAGATGTGGAAGAGAAAAGGGAACATGAACTTTCATAATGCCATCGACTCCCACACACACCCCCACCCCGGAGAGGCAGAGCTATGGTGGGATCTGGTATGGGAGGAGACTGGGGAGGATTGGGAGGGGCTAGCCCATTGGGAAGGGAGGGAGTAAATGGGGAAGGAGAGGAATGTTGAGAATGTTGTTCCACAGGAGGAGTTGGGTAGTGTGGGCTTGAGGGAATGGGGGAGAGGCCAGTGCCTCTGGCTACATGGTCCAGCTGGAATTGTCAGGGTCCCAATTTCCAGATGACCAGAAATTTGGAGGCATCACAGCCTCAGTGTCCAAGATTGGTGCTGCAAGACACTGGCTACTAAGGGAAGGGCGAGAGCACAGAGCCCAAAAACCATGGACATATATAAGCTCTGTCCATTTGTCCTTATGGTGGCAAAAATTTTCTAGGTCTGGGTTGGAGAGATGACTCAGTGGTTAAGAGCACTGCCTGCCCTTCCAAAGGTCCTGAGTTCAGTTCCCATCAATCACATGGTGGCTCACAACCATCTGTAATGATATCTGGTGCTCTCTTCTGGCCTGCAGGTATACATGCAGACAGAACACTGAGAATACTGTATACATAATAAATAAATAGAAAAAAATTCTAGGTACTGGAGAATGATAAGCTCAAGGTTTCCTTCTGGTAGAACATAAGGAAATTAGCTGTTTGGGACAGATGGCATCGAAAGTCTCAATTTATAAAGATTTTATAAGTGGCATCCCAGGGGCGACAGCGGATCTGGCTTTGAACTGGAAGTGCCTATTTTAAAGTCTATGCCCCCCCCCAAAAAAATAAAGTCTATGCCCAACCATGTGGCCTAAGTCTATTACAGCACGTCCGCTAAAATAGATATTAGGCCTAACGGGGTCATGGAAATTGAATGTTAGGCATTCCTAAAGCAAACAAAGTCCATCTAAGCTAGGCCCGGTCTTGCCCGTCTAGCCGCTGCTGAGATCAAACTCTTGGTGCAAGTTCACGGCTTCAACAAGAGTCCGATAATTGACAAAAATAAGTATGAATGGGTCCCCCCAAAACCCTATAGAGTAGACAAGAAAAAGGGACGCACCAAGACGCAGCCGCTATAGCCCAGGAGCTGGTTTTAGTGTGGTGTGGAGAGCTCTGATTGTGGACTAGGGGGCTTTTGACATGTGGCCTAGGGTCACATGGAAAGGCTGCCCTACCCAGTAGGGCCTCCAAGATGTTAGGAATTTTTCCTAACACAAGCTCTCTGCTGACACAAAAATCCCAATCAAGCCAAATCATAACAAGCCAAATTAAAATATATCCAGGTTTAATGGAATTCCTGCGCTCTCAGGTGGCCCCAAGGGGAAACCGGGAGGCCACGAACATGACCACTGGGGGGAGAGGAAAGCAACCATGTGTTTCTTCTCCAAAGCTCACTTAAATACCTTTTTGGGAATGGTCCAGTCAGGACCTGGCATGGTGGGATTTGGAGTCCAGACCAATACAACACTCAGGCCTGGGGGCTGGGATGGATGCAAGGGGCTGGGGGCTATGCTCCCAACTTAACACCTACTGTAACAGAGAGTTCTACTGGGCTGGTGTCAGAGAGTTAGCAAGCTACCCTGCTAGTCACAACCCCTGTTGACCCATACCTGGCCTAGCTCTGGATTTAGCACTCAGGCCCTAATCCATCCTTTGTGATACAGATACCTTTTCTTACCCTATGTAAACCTTGTCTGAGAGTTTTCCATGAATACTAAGCCTGTGCAAACTTGATTACAAGGAAACCCAGAAAACCGTGGTACCTCATAAATCAAGTATTTGCACTTGATATTGTATTTCTGGAAGCTTCATTCAGTTTGTTTTGAGGTATGGAAATCTACGCTAAAATGTAAACATAGGGAAAAATAAAAATGCTGAAGGGCTAGAGGAAAGCGCTTCTGTCCACAAGAGGTCAAGCTTCCTGCGGCTGAAGGGCTAAGTTCATTCTCAAGGTGTCTCTGAGTCTTCACTTCATGGAGCTGCGTGAACCCACGCACCCGCACCGTATTACCCTCGACATTTTGGTGCCCAATGCAAGACTTGAAGAACGACAGAGAAGCTGACTACTTTGAGACCTTGAAGGAATGCTCAGGGTAAGAGAACTGCAGGATCATCAGGGTCATGAGGAATTTAAACTCCCCATCTCAGGAGCAACAAAATGTACAGTTGCTAAAACACTTGTCAAGTGAAAAAGCAGTAACTGGACAATTTTAAAAGGTAGAGATAAAATGGCTCCTGAGACGGAAAATAAATCCAGGAGAAAGGCCCTTCTCTGTAGAGAAGCGGGAAGGAAATAAAAGGAAATTTCCCAAAGGAGAGATGCCCTTCTCTGTAGAGAAGAGGGAAGGGAGGGAAAGAAAAGGAAATTTCCTGATAGAAAAGGGAAATTGTGTCACCAAGAAAAAAGGATTTTCCTGGTAAAAGGGGGGAAAATATTGATTCAAGGCCTAAAAGTGAAAAGGTCCCATAAAAGAGAAATAAAGGAAACAAAAAAAGCCTCTTCCCATTAGATACGGAGGAAGGAAAAAGGAGGCTCTTTCTGGTATAATAAACTGAGAACAGTCAAAAACCAGAGCTCTCTCTCTCTGGCTGCAATCTGCCTGTCAGCACAGAGCTGAGGCATCTGAATAACAGCAGGTGGGCCTCACTGTTGCAGTCTGAGCCAGCTCAGCAAGCCCAGATCTTAGAATTTTGTTATTTGCTTAATTTTGGCAAAATTTTGTTGTTTTTCCCTCAGAGTGGGAAACAGCTCAATATTAAAGGTCTCTTCATGGGAACTGTTTTTTTATTTTTCCCCAATAGTGGGAATAACTCACTATCAATTGTCCCTTCATGGAGAAAAAAGGATTTTAAACAAGCCCAACTTCTAGTAAGATCAATTTCTGTCACGGCATAAAATATTAAGTCAGTGCTGTTTAAATTTCCAAAGATACTAATCATTTATTATGTAGAGGAGGTTCTCTTTTGTTTCTCTAATTAATGTTTGGGTAAATGTTTGATTTTTCATAGTAAATAAACTAAGTGGACAAAATCCATGATTTTAACTATATTATTGGGTATGACCTTGTCTGTTTCTCATTACTGAAAATTTGGCTCTGTTCTTTAAGTTGCTTTCTAAAAATTCATGGTTAAACTCTATAAAAATGTAACACCTGAAAAAGACTGGGTTGTTAACTTTTTAGATGATACGGTGACTAAGTTAAAAGCTCATAGAAAGTAATCTTTTACTGATAAAGAGCTTACAAAATTATTTTTCCATTAAATAAAATACAGGGAAATTGTTTGATCCACACTTTTAATAATTGGCAAGTGCCTTCCACCCTTTTAAGGCATGGGAAGGAAAATTAAATATTAAAGATGATAATGAAAGACTCCCGTGGGCGTCTTCCTTCGGGAGAGACCCCGTGCCCAAAGATCAGTCGAAAACACGCAGCCGGATGCAAACAGCAAGAGGTTTATTGGATACGCAGGTACCTGGGGCGACAGAGTCTCTCGAAGGACTTGCGCCCCCACAGGTTGGGGGTGAGGGGTTCTTATAGGAGAGCAAAAAGCGAGGTTTACAGAAGCAAGATGCAGGGTGGTAAATTCTTAACCTAAATAACAATGAGGGGACTACTCAGTGGTTTACTGTTCCTCTTATCCTGCCCCCCCCTTTCCTGGCTGGCGACCAGATGTCTGATTGCACAGCCCCTGACTCGTGACGAGCCCCGCTTTATACGTGACTCAGGCCTCGCAATCCTCTCTTTGTTTCTATGACCAATCCATAAATCTCCTGTCTTGCAGCCAGATAAGGCTGTCCTTGCTCTAACCTCAGGTATCTTTGCTCAGCATTCCGGAGGCCCTGAATTCCGGAGGCCCTTAATTAAGCCTGTTATTTGCTCAGCATTCCGGAGGTCCTGAGCTAGTTATCTGTGAACCTTTGCAAAGCGGTATAACTGTGGTTAAAACGAGGGGTCCTTCAATAAATATACTTTTAGATTAAATCAGAGCCATCCTTTCCTGGCATGTATACCACTCCCTTACTTACTACTGAAAGGACCTGCACAATGGCACCTTAGCAATTACAGCATCACTTATGAACGTTGTAGCCTTCATACCTGTGTTAACTCTGGTATGTTCTTAAATTTGACTTTTGAGAGTTTATATATTCTTAGGGTAAGGCTGGCAATCTGGATATCAGTGAGGTTGTTGAAGCCATGGCAAAACTCTCCTGTGATGACCCTGGTACAGAAGCTTGCTGAGAGAATATTGAAAAGAACATGTCAGATGGTTGGACTGGTTGTTTCACTTATTTGGGGAACCATAGCATTGACGGCTACAGCAGCAACAGCTGGAGTGGCGCTTCATAAAGAAATTCAAACTGCTGAATTTATTAGAGACTGACATAAACACTCAAGTTCAGAACTTTGGACTGAACAAAATAAAAACGATAGTGAGAAGGCAAATGAATTAACTGAGTTAAGGCGAACAGTTATATTGTTAGGGGATCAGTTGGAAATTTTGAAGGAACGGATACAATTGTTATTGAAATGTTTCTTCTTATTGTATTACACCCTTACGATTTAATGAAAGCAAATATGATTGGGATAAGGTTAAGATGCATTTGGTGGGTCACCCCAATTCTTCTCAAATAGTTTATGATTTACAGAAAGAAATTAAGGAAACTTTTGCAAGTAGATTATCTGATATGACAGGAATGGATACTATGGAATGTCTTATAGATACCTTAGCATCACTCAATCCTATGAATCATTTTAATAGAATTCTTATTGTAGCAGGTGTTGCTCTTGTTCTATCAATAATAGCCTTACTAGTTTTAAAATGTGTTTTGGCCCATTTATGTAAGATTGTAAAACAGATAGATAAGGAAAAAAGGTGTATATACTGTGTGGCTACTTAACCTTTGCAATCCTTGACTCTTGTACAAAAGAAGGGGGATCTGTAACAGAGAGTCCTACTGGGCTGGTGTCAGAGGGTTAGCAAGCTACCCTGCTAGTCACAACACCCTCTGGGTCATACCTGGTCTAGCTCTGGGTTTAGTACTCAGCCCCTAATCCATCCTTTGTGATACAGATACCTTTTCTTGACCTATGTGAATCTTGTCTGACAATTTTCCATGGATACTAAGCCAATGCAAACTTGATTACAAGGAAACCCAGAAAACCCTGGTACCTCATAAATCAGGTATTTGCACTTGGCATTGTATTTCTGGAAGCTTCATTCAGTTTGTTTTGAGGTATGGAAATCTACGCTAAAATGTAAACATAGGGAAAAATAAAAATGCTGAAGGGCTAGAGGAAAGCGCTTCTGTCCACAAGAGGCCAAGCTTCCTGCGGCTGAAGGGCTAAGTTCATTCTCAAGGTGTCTCTGAGTCTTCATTTCATGGAGCTGTATGAACCCACACACCCGCACCGTGTTACCCTCGACATTTTGGTGCCCAATGCAAGACTTGAAGAACGACAGAGAAGTTGGCTACTTTGAGACCTTGAAGGAATGCTCAGGGTAAGAGGACTGCAGGATCAGCAGGGTCGTGGGGAAATTTAAACTCCCCATCTCAGGAACAACAAAATGTACAGTTGCTAAAACGCTTGTCAAGTGAAAAAGCAGTAACTGGACAATTTTTAAAGATAGGGATAAAATGGCTCCTGAGACAGAAAATAAATCCAGGAGAAAGGCCCTTCTCTGTAGAGAAGCGGGAAGGAAATAAAAGGAAGTTTCCTGAAGGAGAAAGGCCCTTCTCTGTAGAGAAGAAGGAAGGTGATGAGAATAAGACAGTTCTGCCAGTACAAGAAATCCAATTAGATCTAATCAAACCAAATCAAAATGTCCACTGTTTTATTAAGGATGATGCTCTCCTGTGGCCGAGTGCCTGGTGGAGAGACAGGACAATAGGGAGCCCATACAGACCCGAAAATCACGTGCTTCTTCTCTAGGAGGCCACTTAAATACTCTGTGGGAGTGGTCCTGACCCAGGACCCGGTATACTGGGATTTGGAGTCCAGAGCAAAGTGACTCCCAGGCCAGGGGCTGGGGGCTACGCTCTCAACTTAACAGAAGGAAGGGAGACAAAAGGAAATTTCCTGATAGAAAAGGGAAATTGTGTCACCAAGAAAAAAAGATTTTCCTGGTAAAAGGGGGGAAAATATTGATTCAAGGTCTAAAAGTGAAAAGGTCCCATAAAAGAGAAATAAAGGAAACAAAAAAAGCCTCTTCCCATTAGATACGGAGGAAGGAAAAAGGAGGCTCTTTCTGGTATAATAAACTGAGAACAGTCAAAAACCAGAGCTCTCTCTCTCTGGCTGCAATCTGCCTGTCAGCACAGAGCTGAGGCATCTGAATAACAACAGGTGGGCCTCACTGCTGCAGTCTGAGCCAGCTCAGCAAGCCCAGATCTTAGAATTTTGTTATTTGCTTAATTTTGGCTAAAATTTTGTTGTTTTTCCCTCAGAGTGGGAAACAGCTCAATATTAAAGGTCCCTTAGTGGGAAATGCTTTTTATTTTTCCCCAATAGTGGGAATAACTCATTATCAATTGTCCCTTCATGGGAGAAAAAAGGATTTTAAACAAGCCCAACTTCTAGTAAGAACAATTTCTGTCACGGCATAAAATATTAAGTCAATGCTGTTTAAATTAGAGGACGTTTTCTTTTGTTTCTCTAATTGATGTGTGGATAAATGTTTGACTTTCATAGTAAACTAAGAGGACAAAATCCATGATTTTAACTATATTATTGGGTATGTTTTGGCCCGTTTATGTAAGATTGTAAGACAGATAGATAAGGAAAAAGCTATATATACTGTGAGGCTACTTAGCCTTTTCTATCATTGACTCTTGTACAAAAGAAGGGGGATCTGTAACAGAGAGTCCTACTGGACTGGTGTCAGAGGGTTAGCAAGGCATTTTCTTAATTAGTGATTGATGGAGGAGGGTCAGCCCTTAATGAGTAGAAAAAAGAAGACTGAGCAAAGCCATGAAAAAAAGCCATCAAGCTACACCCCTCCACAGCCTCTGTTTTACCTCCTGCCTCCAGGTTCTGGCCCTGTCTAAGTTCCTGTACTGACTTACTTCAATGATGAACAATGATGTGGAAGTGTAAATGTCTTAGTTTGGGTTTCTATTGAAAAGAGACACCATGAGCACGGCAACTTTTAAAAAGGAAAACATTTAATTTAATTGGCGATGGCTTACAGTTTCAGAGGTTCAGTCCATTATCAGCATGGCAGGACATGGCAGTGTGCAGACAGACATGGTGCTGGCGAAGGAGCTGAGATGTCCACATCCTGATCTGCAGGCAACAGAAGGAAAGACTGTGTACTGGGCATAGCTTGAGCAGATATGAGACCTCCAAACCTGCTCTCCCAGTGATATGCTTCCTCAAGCAAGGCTCCACCTCCTAATAGTGCTACTCCCTATGGGCCAAACATTCAAATATATGAGTCTATGGGCGGCGTACTCATTCAAAATACCACAGCAAGCCAAATAAACCATTTTCTCCCAATGTGCTTTTGGGTATGGTGTTTTACCATAGCAATAAAAACTCTAAAACAGAAAGTAAACATTTATATAGATAGCCTAGATACCTTTGCAATGGCTCATGTTCATGGACAGATATACAAACAAAGGGGTCTTTTAATATCAAGGAAAGGAAAACCATCAAAAATTAACAAGAGGTTGTTCAGCTTTTGGAAATTAACTGGCTACCAGGATTGTGGAGTTTGTTACCCCTGGGAAAATACCATAGACTCAATCCACTTATAATGAAAAGATGTATTGATTAACTGCTAGCAAGACAAATAATCTCTGAGCCAAATTTGAGGTTGCCATAAAGGAATAGTATGGGGAAGCACTTTTAAGGGGGAACCACACTAAGACCTTCTATATTTATGCAAGCAAGTGAAAACTGTTGTGTTCTGCCAAGTTAAGTGATTAAGGTAACTCAAAATAATCTTCAGGTATCTGCAAAAGCGAGTTTCGGAAGCAAAAAGAGTGGTTTGTCATATAACAAGTAGATATTCACAATTGTACATTTTGGGGGCAGTGGTCACTGTATCAGAATTACTGGGAACTACTTCCAGGTACTGGAGTCAGAGACAAATGACTGGTAGCTACCAAGATGAATGCCTAGCATAAAATGGAGCTTCTTTAACCATAGCATTCCCCAGTAGTTCTAGATCATAGGAATCAGATTATTGGTTCACATTTCTGTAGGGGTAAAAGCTGATATTTTAATTAAGCCATTCAATAAGATCCCAGCCCCCGTTTTGAGTAACTTTTTTGTAACTCTGATTTTAACAGGTATTTGTAGTGCTGAAGGAGCCTAGAGGCCAGCATAAACCTTGACAGGCTAATGAACACCACAGATAGTCATTTGTTTCTTTTGACAGTGATAGGCTCTTTTGGTAGAGAAGAATTGGTTTTCTTTGAACCTAACATTCCAACCTTATATTAATGATAAGGAGTGATATAGTCTCTTTTGTAACTGCTTCCCAGCTGAAATAGGATATTTTTGTCAGGCCGGACTGGTCAAAGGCCTGGAGGGGGCAGAGTACATCTGGTTTGCTGTCCAGGTTTTGTTGAAACATCTGAGGCTAGTGAAATGTAAGTAGCTTTGGAGCCGTCTGGAATGCTGCCCCAAACATGGGGCTCAAGCTGGTAGGAAAATTTATCGGAACCATCTGGTTTACATTGGCTTCGAGTCCAGGACTTTGGAAGGACCACCCGAGGCTTGTGTATTTGGAATAGTTTGCGGTCTTTAGTTGATTGAAAGTCTGTTGGCAAAAATACATAGACTAGGAACTTAAAGGAAAATCTTGCATTTGGAACGTTTAGGCCCTTTATCCTGGTAGTCAGGGAGAGGGGAGGAGTCCCAAGGCCAGGGGAGAGATAAAGATCCCATCCTCAAGGATGGGTAGGTGGGAAAAGTTAGGCTGTGCTAATCTGGAGTCTATTTGAACCTTGAGAGGTGGATCCAAGTCTTATGATCCCCTCAACTTCCTGAAGTTTACATGAATTTTTAGTTTACAAAAAGATAAAAATTTAGATATACTAGCATTACCACTGTTTGTAATCTGTACTAAAATCTACATTGTAGAAAAAGCAGGTAACAGGTGTCTGTAAGACAGCTGGAATAGACTCACACCTTCAAGTCATAGCAAAAGATATAGTTAAAATGCGTGAACATTTTTTCCTCTGTCCAGAGAGCAGGATATATATAGACTGGACAAAGATGTTTTTAGCCTGAAGAAAAGCACTTTTAAGTCTATACTTAGAAGACAACTGAAGGAAATTTAAAATTTTGAGCTTGTGACTAAATAGTAAGTGTTATGCCAAGTCTGTGGGGACCCCAAAAGACCACCAGGGAGACCAAATCACCAAAATGCAAAAGCAAGGTTTATTATGCACGCATGATTACAATCTGTCAGGGATCTCATCAATGCAACGGCAAGAGGAGGTACCCCGCCCTTCTAGAGGGCATTATTTAAAGGCAAAACTCAGAAAAGTTACATTAGCAGAGTGTGGGATGAAGGATTCAGTCCTGATTGGTTCGTATCTAGGGACTTCTCAGAAATTTTATTTTTGAACCTTGCCTGTTGCTTGTCAAGCTTTCTTATCTGGCGAACGTCAGGTGGGGACATTCTACGGCTATCTGTACTTTCCAGATGGCTACCCTGTTCCTTTTGCCCCTAGCCATTTCTGAGGACTGTAATGTTTTATAGGAAATAGTTTACACAAGACACAAGATGGAGGCAGAAGACAAAATGGAGGAACTTTTGTTCTTCATTCCCCTCTGTTCTAGTAACTATACCCAAATATGGGTTTCTGACCATTGACTCATAAGTATCTTCAGTCCTGAGGGGACTGTAGATTTATGATCTCTGGACCATAAGTTGTATTGTACCCAACTTGTCTTTCATGAATTTCACTAGCTGGTTAAGAATGTGAGCCCCCCACCAAAAAATGTGAGGCCCAAAAGTCAATAACAAAAACAGAATTACCAGGGGTTTCAAGAGAGTAGAAATGAGAGTGGTCAACCTAGGGAGCTATTAAACCAGGTTTCAAACTAACCCTGATTGGCCTCACATTCTCTTTTCCACTTTGCCCGTCTTTCTCTAACTTTAGCCATATTGTCTTTCATTATTCCCAAAAGATCAGTGAAGAAACAACATTTTTTACCTAGTGCTGCACAGAGCCCACCCTGCTGTAAGAAGAGAGGATCTAATCCCCTCTTGTTATGCAAGACTACCTCTGCCAGGGAGAATAAGGACCCCTCTAGGTGGGAGATGGATTTTTTTCTATGCACTCTATATCCACATCTATGGCAACATGTAGGCTGGAGTAATATTGATTCTGGCTTACTAGTGCTGAGATTCCCATACTCAATTCCCCCCAGGTTAGCACCTAAAAGCAGGCTGTCATAGGCTCTCTCTTATGTCTCCACAGCCGTGACAGCTGGCTCCATCCTTGCTACACGAGGTCTAGGAACTCCTGATCAGTGTGATAGGTTATTCTCGGAAGGAGCCTGAGTAGTACACAATATACCCTGGTCTGGTTGAGGACTTCGATATGCACACAAGGGATAAGCCCCGTGGAGCAGGATTGCCAAGTGTCATTGTGTGGGAGCAAGTACTGATCCTGTGTGAAATGTGGGTAGACAGTGAAGAATTACAGATGGAAGCTTTATCTGGGGGAACCTGTCCTATACATAGTCCCTGCCCAGTCACATCTTCTAGGGTAAGGCCTTGCTTGCTCTGCTGCCACCGGCAGTGATTGATGTCAGCCATCGTGGAAACAGTGGCACTAACTGCTAGGCCCTCATAGTAAGGAGGAGCTATGTCATAATAGAGCCAGCGAGCTTTGGTCAAATTGGGTTGGGAGACATTCAGTACCAGGTACAATCTACCCAACAACTCTATTAAAGGATGCTCATGTCACATCAACAGGTTGATGGTTGACGTGAGCATGAGGCTAGAGCTGACATTTGCCTGAGTTGGTTGTGGAGTCATCCCCCCCAGACGAAACTCGGGGTGATAGGCTGGAGGCCTGAGGTAGATTAATGACCCGGTCGGGTCCTATTGAAACCTTAATGGTGGGTGACTGGGCTTTGCAGATGGTAAGTATCAGTACTGGGTCAAAGTCAGTGCAGTAGAGCCTCTAGGCCCGAAGTCTTACCGATGGTCCAATCAACCTTTTTGCCTGTCTCAGTGAATTTGATAACAAGTTGGTTGCAGCGCCCTCCAAGCAATCACCCAAGGGGGGTTGGAATATCGCTCCTTATCATAACAGGGTCCACAGTCAATTCTTTTGCTATCTACAGAGCAAGTTCCTGTCCCTGCTGTCTTTGTATCCCATGCCCATTGGACAGTAATTAAGTCTCCACTGACAGGGGATGACCAGCTAATCCACCGGAAGGACTCACATTCCCATTTGGCACAGTAGGCATCCCCCACGCCCCCACAAGTACGTTGTCATTCCTTGGAGCAAGAGTTGCCAGGGCAGACATAGAATCCCAAGGATGGAGTTGATCCCCACCATCCAGGGGATTTACATCCATACGCGGGAAATGGTTCCTGGTCTGAGGGGTCCCACCTTTCTACTGCCAGGTCACAAAGGTCTACATAGAGGTCAGGGAACAAAGTGTCCTTGGGTTTCTAGGCAGAAGAGGTGCTATTAGCTATGGTACTGTCCTCGTTAACAATCATCCAGGTTTAGTTTCATGGGGAATGAGGGTTATGTACATAGGAGGAAAGGGGGGCATTGGCAGCTAGAAGTAGAAACAAAATCAATGGGGCTCTCTACTCAATCACTGTTGCAAAGACGCAGTTTTATTGGATTGGAGGTATGTTTGGACACCTCCCATGTCCACGTGTCTCCTTTGTAGTCCCCTGAGATAGCGAATGAATCAGCTGGACAGGCGTGGGAGTAGAGTACTCAGGTGGTGATGCTGTCCACTTTGAGGGCTGTTGGTATGGTCATCAGAACAACCAACAAACCCTTCCATCTAGGCTCCAGGGTCTTGTGCTGATGTCTGCGAATGAGGACCCAGTGGCTTGGCCAGAACCTGTGAAGTTTATGGGGAGCGGCTGCTTCATATATGGTCCTTAACTGGGGCCAGGCCTGCTGGTGGGTTAACTGCAGTCTGCGGAGGTAGTTCAGCATATCCTGGTCATCCAGGGTGGAGACCAGGTCAGTCTGAAGGCTTGGTATCATGGGAGGGGGTGTCCCATACATAATCTCGAAGGGGGTGAGGCCCATTTGATATGGAGTGTTCCTCACACTAAGCAGGGCAAAGGGGAGGAGAGTCACCCAGTCCATGCCAGTCTCCAGAGCTAATTTAGTTAATATCTCTTTTAGGGTTCTCTTCATCCTTTCTACTTGTCCTGAGGTCTGGGGTCTATAAGCACAATGGAGTTTCCAATCGGTCCCCAGTGCAGTGGCTATTCCCTGGCTTACCTGTGATATGAAGGCTGGGCCGTTGTCAAATCCAATCATGGCCAAGAAATTGTACCTGGGCAGGATTCTTTAATTATTTCTTTGCTACCGTGCTGGTCATCTTGTGTTTGGTTGGATATGCCTTAGTCCACCCGGAGAAGGTGTCTATGAATACTAACAAATACTTATATCCAATTTTTCCAGGTTTGATGTCAGTAAAATCCACTTCCCAATATGTACCTGGTTGAGTCTCCCTGTGTCTAACACCAGGATTGGAGGGGAATGGTATGGCATTGGTCAATTGGCAGGCATGACATCGGGACACAATTTGTCAATAGCTTGACTGCCATTCTGAATTTTAACTTTGGCCCGACACAGTAGGTCCTGCATTCTGCACTTCCCCAAATGCAAGGACTAGTGAATCGTTTTGAGTATGTCATATCCTAGCTTCCTTGGCAAGATGACCCGCCCATCAGCTGTTTTCCACCAGTCTTCTAGGGGTTGAGCCATAGGTAAGGTATGGATCCATGCCAGATCATTAGGTGTGTGGTTGGGAATCTGGGGTAAGTTCCTTGCCCCCGGGTCTAATAAGAACTAGTGTAACTCTGGGAGGCATCACTATCTCTTTGGCAGTCCTATCAGTCAGGTTATTTCCCTTCTGCATGGGTCCTGAGCCTCTTTGATGTCCAGGGCAGTGAATAATAGCCAACTTTGAGGATTCCCATAGGGCCTGTAGAAGATCCAAGATCTGTTTATTCTTGATTGTCTTTCCTTCAGCTGTTAGGAGGCCTCTCTCCTTATAGATTGTCCCATGAATATGAGCAGTGATAAAGGCATACCTGCTGTCTGTGTAGATGTTTAGCTTCCTTTCTTTTCCCAGTCTTAGGGCTCAGGTGAGAGCTATCAACTCTGCCCTTTGTGCAAATATTCCCATGGTAGGGGCTCTGACCATACAACTTCTGTACTTGTTGCGACTGTTTTGCCTACATAACTTTGTCCATTTAACATGTAACTGCTTCTATCTGTGAGCCAGGTGTTCTCTGCATCTGGCAGTGGGGTATCCTTCTGGTCTGGTTTGATGCAATGTGCTTGTGCCAGTGTCCCAGAACAATCATGCAACGGAACCTCGAGGTAGGAGAACAATCATGCAACGGAGCCTCGAGGTAGGGGCTAGGTAGCAACATGGCGGGGTTGAGAGTTATTGGGACTTGGAGCGCAATCCAGGCTGGATTAAGGAGTAAAACCTGATAGTGGGTCATGCAAGCATTGCTCAGCCACCAATCTGGCAGCTGCTTAAGAATCCCCTCTAAGGCATTGGGGGGATGGCAATGGTCAGATTCTGTCCCAGAGTTAGCTTGTCTGCATCTTTGACCAGCAGGACTACAGCTGCTATAATGTGGAGGCAGGGAGGCCAGCCCACTGCCACAAGATGTAACTTTTTGGACAGGTAGGCCACTGGGCGCTTCCATGGTCCCACTGCCTGAATGCTATTCCCGTGTGCTCATCCACTAACAGGTAGAGGGCTTATTTACATATGGGAGTCCGAGTTCCAGAGCCTCCAGGAGTTTCTGTTTCAGAGTGTCAAATGCCTTCTGCCTTTCCCCAGTTCAGGTGAAGTCACCCTTGGTGACTTCATATAGAGGTTTAGCTATTTTGGTGAACCAAGGGATCCAAAGGCTACAGAACCCGGCAGTCCCCAGGCACTCTCTTACTTGTTTAGCAGAAGTGGGAGTTGGGGGTTTTAGTACTGCCTCCTTGTGGGCCTCGGAAAGCCATCATTGGCTTTCTTTAAGGATGTATCCCAGGTACATTACCTGTTGGGCAGATCTGAACCTTCTTTGCAGAGGCCTGGTATCCCAGGTCCCCGAGAGCACATAGTAGATGCGTGGTTCCCTTCAGGCACTTTCCCCATCCTCAGCTACAATTAACAGTTCATCCACATACTGTAACAGACTTACTTCTAGGTTCTGGAGTCAGTACTCACCCAGGTCTTCATGTAGTGCCTCATCAAAGATGGTGGGAGAGTTCTTAAATCCTTGAGGCAACTCGGTCCAGGTTAGCTGTCCACTGATCCTGATCTCTGGGGCATGTCATTCAAAGGCAAAGTAGGTCTGGTTTTTAGGGGCCAGTGGCAGGCCCCTAAATGCATCTTTTAATTCAGTACAGTGTACCATTGCCAATTGGGAGGCAGGGTACTCAGAAATCTATAAGGATTTGGAACAGTGGGATGTCCATAACTCTCTTGTTCACTTGTCTTAAATCCTGTACTGGAGGTAACAGAGGCGTGTTCCAGGCTGACTGGATAGGTTTGAAGACCCCAGGCTTCAACAGCTTCTGTATGTGGGGTACTCCAATGGCATGGGGTACTCGCAGACTTTAACAGGATCTGCTCCTGCCTTGATCTCAATGTAGACTGGGGGCCTATGAAGGGCCAGTTCCATGCCTCCTGCCTCTGCCAAAGCCCGAGGGAACTTCTGGAGCCAGTCCTCGATGTTGGGCTCAAGTTTCATTGGTTCTTGGTAAAATCTCTATTCCTCAGGTAGGTCGCTTGTAACCAAGACCCACACTGGTTCTCCATTCTGGTGGACTAATTTAGCTCCCTTGCCAGAAAAGTGGATTTGGGCTTTCAATTTGGACAGGAGGTCTTGGACCAGCAGAGGGCAGGGGCATTTGGGTATTACCAGGAATGAATGGGTTACCTGCCCCATTCCCAAGTCCACTGTTCTTCGGGTAGTCCATGAGTAAGATTTGGTCCCTGTGACCCCCTGGACCCAGGTAGTTTTGGTGGATATGTGTCCTCCTGGTTTCAGCAAGACAGAGTTTTCTCCCCCCCCCCACCATGTCTACCATGAAATCAATTGGTTTCCCTTCTTCCTTTAAAGTTACCCTAGGCTCAGGGAGGGGATCTGAGCCCCATCTCCCCCAGTCACTGTCCTCCTCATTTCCCATGTAGGCTGGCAGGATTCGGGTTGTCTCGGAAGGCCCCTTCTTCTTTGGGCAAGTTTTGACCTAATGTCCCTCCTCCTTACAATAGGTACATTGATTCCTTCCTATGTTTGGTTTGTAGCACTGCCCTCTCTCATCCCACTGTGTAGGCTTCACATTCCTGGAGTTTGTGGCCATGACGAGTTATTTCAGGTCTTCCCTGTGCTGAGCTTGCTACTGTTCTAGGATCCTGGTGAGACTCTTTTCCTGCCTCTTTTCTTTCTTTCTTTTCCTCTCTCTGTTCTGGTGTCTCTCTCTCTTATTATACATCTTCACAACCACTGCAAGTAGATCCCTCAAATTCCTTTCCCCTAACCTTTCTAAAAACTGTAACTGTAAAATCACTGGTGGCAAAGAGTCAATAGTGGAAGGTTTGCTTCCCATTTCCATCAGGAGGACCTGCTGGCCGGAGTGCAAGGGTGACCAACTCGGGTTGTGGAATTTTCCCCTCCAGCTCCTAGTGACTCGTGCTGGTCCTTGCAGTAGCTCCAGAGTGCAGCTGAGCCTGCCTGAAGTGGGGCCTGAGCCTGCGTGTCTTCAGGTCTAAGCAGGGAGTAAGGAGGAAGGAAGATATCTAACTCATCTGATCCTCCCTGGAGGACAAGCTTGGCCTCTTCTCAGAGTTTTAAGGGAAAAACCTGCAAAGGCAAAGGTGGTGCAGTCAGATTAGGTGGAAGGAAAAGTTTAACCCACAGGAGGGGGTCATCAACTTGGTTGATGAGACCCTGCCAGGTTATGATGTAAGGAATCTGGTTCGGGTGTCCTGTGCAAGGTCGGGAAACAATGCCCTCAACCTTAGAAATTAAATTCAGGTTAACAGATTCCTCCCTGAGCTAGCCCATGTTGAAAGAGGGTCATTTGAAGAACAAAAGTGACCCATTCTTTACATCGACACTGTTGTTATGAGCGGTGTTCTTTACGTCCTTCCAGTGGGCTTGGGTGAAGTCCAAGGGGAAAGAAGGAGTAGGCCCCATGGTCTGTCCTGTGAAGTCAGTCGTCAGCAGACATACAAAGGCAGAACACACAAGACCAACAAACACAACAGTTAGACAAAGGGCCCAAAACAGACCCCCGTGGGTACCAGATAGTCTGGTTTGTTGAGAGTCCAGAGATTCAGCCTCAACAAGACCAAAAACCCTACAGATGGGCTGGGCAGCAGTGGGGCACACCTTTAATTCCAGCACTCGGGAGGCAGAGGCAGGCAGATCTCTGTGAGTTCGAGACAACCTGTTTCTACACGAGCTAGTTCCAGGACAGGCTCCAAAGCTACAGAAAAACCCTGTCTTGGAAAACCAAAACAAACAAACAACAAAAAAACACCCTACAGATGGGATGGAAGCCATTCAGTAAGGTTAATTGATCCCCAGAGACTTCGGATTCAGAATTACAGACGGGGCCTGACTGGGTCCCTCATAGGATGATCTCAGATGAGAGACCCTTGTCTAGATGAAGAAAGAGGACATCTCCTGATTACCCCAGTTCAGTCCTCTAGGACATCCACCAGGGCAAATTGACCTGTTCAGATTCAGATTCCGAGATAGGTGTCAACAAAAATGTAACTAAGACATACAAGACTTCGAACACACTACAGTCAATCAGAATAAGGCTTCGTGATCGGTGGTCCCAATGGGGGTCTCTGGGGATCTGTGACGAGCCCCTAAATGTTATGCCCAGTCTGTTGGGATCCCAAAAGACCACCAGAGAGACTGAATCACCAAAATGCAAAGCAAGGTTTATTATGTGCACGCACGATTAACAAGCCAGCAGGAACCTCTTCAGTGCATCAGTGAGAGGAGGTACCCTGCCATTCTAGAGGGCATTATTTAAAGGCAAAACCCAGAAAAGTTACATTAGCAGAGTGTGGGGTGACTAGTTCAATCCTCATTGGCTTGAGTCTAGGGACTTTTCAGAAATTTTATTATTGAACCTTGCCTGTTGCTTGTCAAGTTTTCTAATCAGCTGATCTTTGGGTGGGAACATTCTAGGTTATCTGTACTTTCCAGATGGCTACCCTGTTACTTTTGCCCCTAGCCATTTCTGAGGACTGCAATTTTTTTTTATTGATTTTATTGAGCTCTACATTTTTCTCTGCTCCTCTCCCTTCTTCTCCCCTCCTCTTCAAAGCTCTCCCATGGTCCCCATGCTCCCAATTAACTCATGAGATCTCTTTTACTACTTCCCATGTAGATTAGATCCATGTATGTCTCTCTTAGGGTCCTCATTGTTGTCTAGGTTCTCTGAGATTGTGATTTGTAGGCTGGTTTTCTTTGGTTTATGTTTAAAAACCACTTATGAGTGAGTACATATGATAATTGTCTTTCTGGGTCTTGATTACCTCACTCAATATGATATTTTCTAGCTCCATCTATTTGCCTGCAAATTTCAAGATGTCATTTTTTTCTGCTGTGTAGTACTCCATTGTATAAATGTGCCACATTTTCCTTATCTATTCTTTGGTTGAGGGGCACTTAGGTTGTTTCCAGGTTCTGGCTATGACAAACAATGTTGCTATGAACATAGTTGAATACATGTCCTTGTGGCACGACTAAGTATCCTTTGGTATATACCCAAAAGTTGTATTGCTGGGTCTTAAAGAAAGTTATTTCCTAATTTTCTGAGAAATCACCATACTGATATCCAAAGGGGCTGTACCAGCTTGCATTCCCACCAGCAATACAGGAGTATTCCCTTTACCACACATCCAGCATAAGTTGTCATCAGTGTTTTTGATCTTGGTCGTGCTTATAGGTGTAAGATGGAATCTCAGAGTTGTTTTGATTTGCATTTCTCTGATGACTAAGGATGTTGAGCATTTCCTTAAGTGTCTTTCAGCCATTTTAGAATCCTCTGTTAAGGGTTCTCTGTTTAGGTTTGTACTTCATTTTTTTTATTGGATTATTTGTGCTTTTGATGACCGATTTCTTGAGTTCTTTGTGTATTTTAGAGATCAGACCTCTGTCTGATGTAGGATTGGTGAGGATCTTTTCCCATTCTGTAGGCTGCCATTTTGTCTTGTTGACTGGAGGAGTGGAATATTTTACGGGAAATAGCTTACACAAGACACTAACGGAGGCAGAGGACAAAATGGAGAAACTTTGCTTCTTCGGTAAGTAGTCAGAGCTCTACTAGAGTATTAGAACTCCATTGATCAATGTTAAAAACTCTGAACTTTTGAGATGTTAGTGTAACAATAGCATAGACAGTGTAAAGAAATCTGAAACATTCCCTATTTTTCACAACCCTTAAATCATTTTTGTACTTTTGCAACTTGCATTTATTTTCTTAGACCCTCAGAACTTACTTAAGCTTTTATAATCTTAGAATTTTATAAATCTTAGAACATTTTCCTAGACCCTCAGAACTTTCATAGACTTTAGACCTTTTTCTTTTGATCTAATCTTTTTATCAAAGACATGAATACTTATTATTGAGAACAATTATTGCAAAGCAAGTTCTTTGAAATAGACTAACAGGAAATATTACATCTGAATCCTGTTTATCCTTTAATATGAAGTCTGTTAGCCAACCAAACCAGCCTGCATTTCTCATTAGGGGACCTGGTATCTCTAGAAAACACAAGGCCTGAGTTTCACATAAAAATGAACTAACAGGCTGGCTGCATTCCTGGGGGAAGGATCTGGTTGCCTGCTGCTCCCAAGCTGACAAAGTTAGTCTTAGCCTTCAATGCCATCAGAGATCTGAGAAGGATAAAGTAGAGCAGGAAGCATAATTCAAATGTCCTATGTAGCGGTTAAGATGACAGGGACTTACCCATTACCTAGATGGTCACCTCCATCAAGCTCCTGTGGTGTTGGTGGCGTCATTGGGGGCAGAGCAGCATCAGTCTTCAGCCTCCAGACCAAGAAGAGCTGAGAGGCTTTCCTTTGGAGGAGGAACTTGGGGGACTGATCTTACTTTGTCTCCAGGATCTTGCTTGTCCACAGTTTGGTACAGGTCCTGGCAGAAGATGAGGCATTTAGAGAAGTTTTGCAAAGTGGTTCGAGTTACCATAATCCAGATGGAGTCATCATGCCCCATCATCTTCTTTGGAGACCTTGGAATTACTGCTCAGAACTGGGGTCTGTGTCACACTAAGCTTTTTCTAATGCACATTTTGAATGATATACTTAGCAGATCTGCTTGTTTTTAGTTATTTACTTCAGCCTTAACCTTGAAAATATGTACAGAAGGCTAAATGAAGCTTGTCTCTGAAAATTAATTACATTTGTACTTAGCATGATTACAAGCACAGTTTTGAGCACATCAAAGAATCTGATGATTTATAAGATGACTGAACATTAATTTGCATGTCCTAATTATCCATAAGGGTTTGAAAGAAGCTAGGAGCTTTAATAACATTAGGATTTTACAATTTTATTTGAGTTACATTTTAGCTTTAAATTTTTTTGAACTGAAGCTCTCAGTGTCAAAATAAAATATTTTTGAAACTGTAAGCACACAGATTTATTCATGCAATACTTTCATCATGTTAAGAACATCATTTCTGTACAATTTTCTTTTTTCACTCTTTTTAAAATTTATTTTACATATCAACCACAGATCCCTTCCTTCCCCTCCTCCCATTCCCCCCATCTCTCCCTACCCCCATCCTTTCCTCAAGGGGGTAAGGCCTCCCATAGGGAATCAACTAAGACTGGCCTATTGAGTTGAGGTATCCTGAGCATGGTATCCTACCATAGGGAACAGGCTCCAGAAAGCCAGTTCATGCTCCAGGGTTAGATCCTGGTCCCACTGACAGGGGCCCCACAAAGAGGCCAAGCTACACAACTATCATCCATAGGCAAAGGGCCTAGTTTGGTCCCATGTAGGCTCCCCAGTAGTCAGACCAGAGTCCCTGAGTTCCCACTAGCTTGGGTCAGCTGTCTCTGTTAGTTTCTCTACCATGATCTTGCTCCCATCCAGCACTGCTCATTTACTCCCTCTTACCTCTCTTTAAATGGACTCTGAGAGCTTGACCCAGTGCTTGGCTGGGGATATCTGCATCTGCTTCAATCAATTACTAAATGAAGTTTCTATGATGACAATTAGGGTAGTCACCAACCTGATTACAGGTGGCCAGTTTAGGCGTTCTCTCCACTATTGCTAGGAGTCTTAGCTGGGGTCATCCTTGTGGATTCCTGGGAATTTCCCCAGCACCAGGTTTCTCCCTAACCCCATAATGGCTCCCTCTATTAAGATATCTCTTTCATTGCTCTCCCTTTCTGTCCTTCCCCCAACTTGATCATCCTGCTCCCTCATACTCTCACCCCCTATCCTTTCCCTTCTCTCCCCCTACCCCCAGTTTACCAAGGACATTTTCTATATTTCCCCTTTCTAATGCAATCCATGTGTGTGCCTCTTAGTGTCCTCCTTGTTATCTAACTTCTCTGGGGCTATGGATTGCAGCCTGGGTACCCTTTGCTTTACATCTAATATACACTTATGAGTGAGTGCATACTGTGTTTGTCTTTCTGGTTTTGGGTTACCACACTCCGGATTATTTTTTTCTAATTCCACCCATTTGCCTGAAAATTTCATGATGTCAATGCTTTTTACTGCCGAGTAATACTCTATACATCTGACAGAAGGCTGATCACTAAAATATATAAAGAATTCAAAATGCCAAATAATCCAATTTAAAAAATTCCATTTTTCAATAAACCCTGTCTCAAAAAACCAAAAAAAAAAGGTGGGGGGATACAAATCTAAATGGAAAATTCTCAACAGAAGAATCCCAAATGGCCAAAATACATTTAAAGAATTGAACAACATCCTTAGTCATCAGGGAAATGCAACTCAAAACAACTCTGAGATACCTCCTGGTCTACAAGAGCCAAGAAAGGCTCCAAAAGCTACAGAGAAACCAAAAAAAAAATACACCTAATCTTACGCTTGTCAGAATGGCTAAGATTAAAAAAAACACCAATGACAGCTTATGTGGGAGAGGATGTGGAGTAAGGGGAATACACTTCCACTGCTGATAGGAGAGCAAACTTGTACAGCCACCTTAGAAATCAGTATGGTGGTTTCTCAGGAAACTGAGCAACAATATACCTCAAGACCCAGCAATACCATTCTTGGACATACACCCAAAGGATAATCAATCATACCACAAGGACACTTGTTCAATTATGTTCATAGCAGCCTTATTCAAAATAGCCAGAACCTGCAAACAATCTAGAGGCCCCTCAACCAAAGAATGGATAAAGAAAATGTGGTACATTTACAAAACAAAATTTTAAACCATAAATGTAGCCCATGGAGAGACTTGAAATTTTATAAAACCATGGATATAATTCATAGAGAGATTGAAAACTTTAATTGTTATTCTTTTATAGCTCACCATTACAGAATATTATAGTTTCTTGTATGATTCAGTTTAGCCAAATAGTTAAAGCTTAATGAAATTAGCAAAGGCAAAGAGGACAGACACATATCTTTAAGTTATTGTTAATCTGAGCAGACCTTAGGAATTTATAAACCTTCTTTATCAAATATATTTTGTTTATTAAAGATATGCTGTTTTAGCTGGGTGGTTATGGTGCACACCCTTAATTCTAGTGCATAGGAGGCAGTGGAAGGGGGCTTACTGTGAGTTCAAGGCCAGCCTGGTCTACAAAGTGAGTTCCAGGACAGCCAGGGCTACACAGAGAAACCCTGTCTCGAAAAACAAAAACAAACAAAAAACTCTATCCCTTCCTGAAAATACAGTTGAAATGTCCCAACATATATAACAGTTTTTCCATTGTTACGTAGGTAGAACTCACCTTTATTGTTAGTTTTTAGCCTGTATATCCTAGTTTCGTCAGAAAATCTTGAGGCTTCGTGTAATTATGATCTAATTGAATACAAGCAGTGGGAAGGAATGACTAGATGCTTAGGTGAAGGTCCAGTGACCTTGCTTATCTCCTTCTTTTGAAGGAATATTAGCTTTAAACATGTCTAGCTCTGAATATCTTAAGAAACATATCTAGAATTATTATGGAGAGATTTTAGACAGAAGATTTTATTTTATAACCAATTTCTGTGTGTCTGTGGACAATCCGAAAATCTTAGTAAGTATTCTCTATCTTATATGTTATAGAATAATGTATCTGTAACCTAGAGGCTATTAAGGAGAAAACTATAAAATCCAGACATCTATAGGCATTCAGAAAATGTTGGTGACAGGTTGTTTTTGTCTTCTTTGTGGATTTTTGCTTTACAGATTTTTTCTTTTTATTTATTTATTTATTTATTAAAAAAAATCCCACCTCCTCCCCTCCTCCCATTTTCCTCCCACTCCCCTGACTCCCCCTCCCTCTCCAGTCCTAAGAGTAGTCAGGGTTCCCTGCCCTGTGGGAAGTCCAAGGTCCTCCCCACTCCATCCAGGTCTAGGAAGGAAGGTGAGCATCCAAACAGACTAGGCTCCCACAAAGCCAGTCCATTCAGTAGAATCAAAACCCAGTGCCATTGTCCTTGGTTTCTCAGTCAGTCTTCATTGTCAGCCACATTCAGAGAGTCCGGTTTGATCACATGCCCCATCAGTCATAGCCAACAACCTTACATAGAAAGTTTAATATATTACGCTGTTTTAAAGCACATAGCATCCTTTCTTGGGCTGTTTTGTTTTCCCTCTTTGTTATATAGTGTTGTGGAATATTAGTTTAAGATGTATTACATTTGTTTATGCTATGGAATACTTGTTTAATGATGCATATATGTGCTGCATTCTTTTATGTTGCATTTATTTAAGTCTGTGAATCTGTGTTATTTTGTCTACCTAAAACACCTGATTGGTCTAAGAGGAGCTGAACAACTAAGAGCTAGGTAGAAGAGGGATAGGTTGGGCTGCCAAGCAGAAAGAATCAATAGGAAGAGATATCTAGGCCCAAGAGAAGGGAAAGGAACAAGAAAAGGAGGAGAGGAAGACTCCAATGGCCAGTCACTCAGCAAGCTATGGAATAAGAAGGATACCCACACTGCCCTATTCCAGCTGCAGGGAAGTGACTGAAGTTGGAGTTCTGTCTTCAGAGACGGGAGTCAGCTGAGAAATAGAACAAGTTGGAAAAAGATATCCTTCAGAAGCAGAGTGGGGAAAAAGGTGACTCTGTGGGACTTAAACAGCGGGTTTCTGCAAACCAATGAGAGAAACAGAGGCAGAACAAGCTCCATTGGGGAATTAGCGTAGAGGCAGTCAGGAGCAGTCTACCTCATGGAAATCCTAAAAATGTTTCATGGAACTCAGGGGCAGTTTGGCTGTGCTCAGTTCAAATTCCCATCTCTGCAACAAAACATGAAAGTGCAACAGACAACAGACAACAGAAAAAAAACAGCCCAATCTGAAAGACAAAACAAAACAAGCAAGTCAGGCATGGTGACACACACCTTTAATCCTAGCACTCGTGAGACAGAGGCAGGTGGATCTCTGCGATATTGAGGACAGCCTGGTTTACAAAGCATGTTCCAGGACAACCAGGGCTGTCACGCAGAGAAACCTTGTCTCAAACAAACAAACAAACAAAAAACACAAGAACTCAGACATATGGTGGCCACCTTCACTCAAACACCAAAACCAGAAGGAGAGTGGAGCATTCCATCATCTCTGTCTGAGACTAGGTCTATGATATTGTCACATCTTGCCTATTTTCTGTCCAAATATCCAGACTCCAAAACAGAATAAAATAGCTCACCAATAGGTTCAAGCAGGACAAACAATCTATGAGCCAAATTTGAAACTGGCATGAAAGAAGGGTATGGAGAAGGACTCCTAAAGGGAAAAACCACATGGAGACTTTCTACATCTATGCAAGCAAGTAAAAATTGTCCTGTTATGCCCAGTTAAGAGACTAAGGTAACTCAAAACAATCTTTGGGTATCTGTGTAAGCAAGTTACAGAAGCAAAAATAACAACAACAACAACAAAATAACAGTTAGTCATATCATAACAAGTAGATAGTCATGGCCGTACATTTTTCGGCGGGAGGTCACTGACTTAGGATTACTAGGAACTATCTTCAAGGGACTGGAATCAGATAGAGATGACTAGTGGGTACCAAGGTGGATGCCTAACATAAAATAGCCAAGCTAACTATTATACATTAGCCAGGTCACCTAAAAGACAAGAGCTCCCAGACCCAAGGTAATACTCCACATAGCAGCTTGTCAGGAATGGTAATACTCCACATAGCAGCTTGTCAGGGATGGTAATACTCCACATAGCAGCTTGTCAGGGATGGCAATACTCCGCATAGCAGCTTGTCAGGGATGGTAATACTCCGCATAGCAGCTTGTCAGGGATGGTAATACTCCGCATAGCAGCTTGTCAGGGATGGTAATACTCCGCATAACAGCTTGTCAGGGATGGTAATACTCCGCATAACAGCTTGTCAGGGATGGTAATACTCCGCATAGCAGCTTGTCAGGGATGGTAATACTCCGCATAGCAGCTTGTCAGGGATGGTAATACTCCGCATAGCAGCTTGTCAGGGATGGTAATACTCCGCATAGCAGCTTGTCAGGGATGGTAATACTCCGCATAGCAGCTTGTCAGGGATGGTAATACTCCGCATAACAGCTTGTCAGGGATGGTAATACTCCGCATAGCAGCTTGTCAGGGATGGTAATACTCCGCATAGCAGCTTGTCAGGGATGGTAATATTCCACATAGCAGCTTGTCAGGGATGGTAATACTCCGCATAGCAGCTTGTCAGGGATGGTAATACTCCGCATAGCAGCTTGTCAGGGATGTTGCTCTAGGAGAACCCAAAGCCCAGACCATCCTGGAATTGTCAGTCATTCACAGGTCCCCACTCTGCCTTGAAGAGGACGTTCCTGAACACAACAAAGAAGAGATCAAGTCGTATTGTAGCCTGGTGATCCAGGAAAAGAGTCATGGGTGGTGGAACCTACTAGATGAATGGATATTCATGCCAAAGTCACAGGGCAAGAACTGGCTAATTGCCCTATATCATTTCATGCACTTGTCATTTGAAAAGACCTCAGAATTTATCTGCCCTCATGGCTGGCTACCTGGAAAATCAGAAACACTTCAGAACATTTCAGACTGCTCTTTGACTTATACCCAGGTAAATGCTAAAAAGGACTTGCTGCCTCCAGGAAGCCAAAGTTAAGGTACTATAACTGGTGATTCTTGAGAACTGGACTTCAGTGAAGTCAAACCAGGGCTTTATGGTGCTGTGATCCACAGCACCATACAGTGACAGTGCAACTGTCAAAATCTCTAGGCTGACCCACAGGAATCACGAGTATTACAGTAGAGAAAACCCAATTTGCAAAGCTTTGGGGCGCCTGTCCTTTGAATAGTTGTCATGGGGGAAGCCAAGGTGTTCCCCTTTTCCATAGTGGGATTTGTTCCAAAAAACCTCAGCAGTATATTAATCAATTATTGAGCATAATTCCCTCGTGTATTGCTTTACTGGATGACTTTTCATTTGGCCATATAATCTTGATATATAGAATATATACTGGGTGCCTTGAGTTCTCAAAAAGGCTCCAAAGAAAGGAAATTCTCACTTGGATATCAGCAAGAACAGAGCTGCCACTTGGTCTGGTGGCTGAAAATGCCAGACTCCAGATTTTACACTACCACAGTTTTCCCCTTCCTCTAGCCACATTAGATGTTATCTCTAGTGCTAAGATATTCCCTTTAATCAGCCAGCATTTGGTCACAATACCAATGCGGATCAAGCACCATCCGTTTTCCTCCCGAAGCTTATGCTGGTTGCCATAGCTACCCCAAATGGCTGTGTTCCCAGCCACCACAGGAACGGAAGTGCTTAGAAAGTGTACAGCAATGCTGCATTTTTCTTCCCTCTTTTTCTACATTTACCAATTACACATTTCTAGCTTAACTAACCACAAAGATGTAGTTAACACACAAACTCCTTCTCTCCCCTCCTAGAAATCATAGCCCCTTCCTCTATTTACCCTTCCCAGATATTCCCAGGCACTTCACAGCCACACCTCCTCTGAGATATAAGTAAGCTAACAGGCGCTGGCTTTGTCAGCCTTGTCTGTCTTTTTGGCCCTGTGAAATGCATGTCTGGTCTCCTTGTTATTGCCAGAGGCTTGCTAATTGTGTCTGTGTGGGTATATAAACTGGAAACCTTCTGGAATGAGAGTGAGAATTGGAGAGAACACTGCAAGAATAAATGAGACATTATGAGCAGACATACATGAGCTGATTCATTCCTTTTACCCTCAGATATCTTTATCTATATTTTGCATTTGCTGTAGCATTCCTTCTGGATCCTGAGAGGTTTAGGAGGCTAGCACCCCAATAAAGCTCGATAATATGGATTGCACCTCTAGGAGCAGGGGGGAAACCCGGGATCCTACCGATAACATGGATGCAAATATCTGCTGCTCTATGCTGAAATTGTCTAAGGCTGGGTGGATGTCATTTCATCTCAAACAGAAATGGCCCAGATAGTAACCAAAAGTTAATGGATATTATTCTCATTTCACTGCCCTTTATCTCTGGGGTCCAACAATGGCCCAGTCTTTACAACCAAGCCATCTCGATTGCTCTCAAAGTCTCTTAACATAAACTTTAAGCTACACTGTATGTATCATTCTCAAAGTTCAGGAAAAGTAGAAAGAATGAATCAAATTATAAAAGAAATATTAACAAAATATACTCTTCAGACTGGTGGTAACTGGACTAACCTCTTGTCCTATGCTCTTCTGAGGGCCTCTGTACCCTCTACTCAGAAAAATTCACCTTATATGAAATAGTCTATGGGTAGCCACTGCCCACCCCATGATCCTTCAGGTACATGGAGGACTGTTGTTAGACTGTTGTACTTCAATCTCTCAGCCATTAAAATGATTACAATTATTTTGGATAAGATATTTTCTCAGGTCCAAGCTGCTCAACCTATTGGGTACTGTCCACCTGACCATCCATTTCAGCCTGGTGATACTGTGTTGATTCAAAACTGACCAACTGGAACCTAGATGGAAATGATTCTCTGGATGCTAAGGTTGTTGGCATTTCTGCCTAGATTCATCACTCTCATCTTAAAAAGTCACCTGAGGACCTTACAGAAGGAAAAATGGACCACCAGAAATGGACAGTGACTGAATATGGTCTCCATAAGATTAAGATCTCTAGAGCTAGCCCTGCTGCCCTGCTGAGCAGTTCTTCCCAGAGAGGTGAGTGGGTGCTAGCCTGGGCAGCCTGCCTGCCTGTCTGGGAAGGGAGCACAGCCCTCCCCCCCTCAGCTTCTGCGGCAGGGTCTTCGGTGTTCCAAGGGACCCCTCCCCTCCCCCCACTGCTGCGGGCCCTTTGTCTCCTGAGTCCTGGGAAGACCAGCTAGCCCTGTTGCCCTGCTGAGCAGTTCTTCCCAGAGAGGGCTGAGGAGCTCTATCCAGAGAGTGCTGTGAAGTCCTACCCAGAGAGTGCTGAGGAGTTC
This sequence comes from Myodes glareolus, assembly GCF_982192425.1. Lineage (NCBI taxonomy): Eukaryota > Metazoa > Chordata > Mammalia > Rodentia > Cricetidae > Myodes > Myodes glareolus. The sequence goes on along the minus strand of NC_142053.1, from coordinate 79,908,237 downwards.
TATCCAGAAAGTGCTGAGGAGTTTCATCCAGAGTGGAAGAAATGGGCAGGCGCCAATGCAAGAATTCCTCCAACAACCTGAAAGGCAACATGACACCGCCAGAATCCAGGGAGCTCGAAACTAGAAGAATTGAACACCCTACGCCAGAAGAAATAGAAGAAATTGACTCTAAGCGCTTCTTTATGAAAATAATAGAGGAAATTAAACAGGAGGTGAAAATCTGCCGTAAAGAAATGGAAGATAAGTATAACAAAAAAATTGAGGAAATGAGTAAAGAAATGGAAGAGAAATATACCAAAAAGTTTGAAGAAATGAGTAAATCCGTAAATGAAATTCTGGGAAACCAAGAAAAAACAATCAAACAGGTAATAGAAACAGTTCAAGATTTGAAAACTGAAATGGAGTCAATGAAGAAATCACAAACCGAGGGCCGGCTGGCTATGGAAAATCTGGGTAAACGAACAGAGACTTCAGAAACAAGCTTAACCAATAGAATACAAGAGATAGAAGAAAGAATCTCAGACTCTGAGGACACCATAGAGAAATTAAACACTCTGTCCAAAGAAAACAGCAAATCCAACAAATTCTCATCACAAAACATTCAGGAACTGTGGGACACAATAAAAAAACCAAATCTAAGAATAATAGGAGTAGAAGAAGGAGAAGAATTGCATTTCAAAGGTCCAGAAAATATACTCAACAAAATTATAGAAGAAAACTTTCCCATCCTAAAGAACGATATTCCTATGAAGGTTCAAGAAGCATACAGAACACCGAATAGACTGGATCAGAAAAAAACATCCCCTCGTCATATAGTAATCAAAACACAAAGCATTCAGACTAAAGAAAGGATATTGAAAGCTGCAAAGGAAAAAGGTCAAGTAACTTATAAAGGTAAACCTATCAGACTTACACCAGACTTCTCTATGGAAACCATGAAAGCCAGAAGGTCCTGGATAGAGGTACTGCAGAAACTAAGAGACAATGGATGCAAACCCAGACTACTTTACCCAGCCAAGCTATTGTTCACTATCAACGGAGAAAACAAAATATTCCAGGATAAAAACAAATTTAAACAATACGTAGCTACTAATCCAGCCTTACAGAGAATACTAGAAGGAAAATCACAACCCAAGGAATCCAACATTCCCAACACTGCCTACATTAACTCAGACATTTAGCGACCCTCCACAAGCACAACTCAAAGAAGGAAAACACATACACGCTACTACCCAAAAAAATGACCGGAGTCATCGATCACTGGTCATTAATATCACTTAATATCAATGGTCTCAACTAACCTATAAAGAGGCACAGACTTAGAGATTGGATACGAAAACAGGATCCAACATTCTGCTGTCTACAAGAAACACACCTCAACCACAAAGACAGACACCTACTCAGAGTAAAGGGTTGGGAAAAGGTTTTCCAAGCAAATGGACCTAAGAAACAAGCGGGTGTGGCCATTCTAATATCTAACAAAATCGACTTCAAACTAAAATCAATCAGAAGAGATGGAGATGGACATTTCATACTCATAACAGGAACAATTCATCAGGAAGAAGTCTCAGTCTTGAATATCTATGCCCCTAATATAAAGGCACCCACATATGTAAAAGAAACTCTTCTAGAACTCAAGGCAGTCATCAAACCACACACACTAATAGTAGGAGACTTCAACACTCCTCTCTCACCAATGGACAGGTCAATCAGACAGAAACCTAACAGAGAAATAAGAGATTTACTGGAGGTACTGAATCAAATGGACTTAACAGACATCTATAGAACACTCCACCCAAATAGGAAAGAGTATACCTTCTTCTCTGCAGCTCATGGAACCTTCTCGAAAATTGACCACATACTTGGTAACAAAGCAAACTTCCACAGATACAAAAAAATATTAGTGACCACCTGTGTCTTGTCAGATCACCATGGATTAAAATTAGAATTCAACAACAATGGTACCCCCATGAAGCCAACAAACTCATGGAAGTTGAACAGTCAACTACTAAATCACCCCTGGGTCAAGGAAGAAATAAAGAAAGAAATTAAAGTCTTCCTTGAATATAATGAAAACAAAGACACAACGTATTCAAACCTATGGGACACAATGAAAGCAGTGCTAAGAGGAAAGTTCATAGCACTAAGTGCCCACCTAAAGAAAACAGAGAAAGCACACATTGGAGACTTAACAACACACTTGAAAGCTCTAGAAAAAAAAGAAGCTGATTTACCCAGGAGGAGTAGAAGACTGGAAATAATCAAACTGAGGGCTGAAATCAACAAAATAGAAACACAGAAAACAATTCAAAGAATCAATGAAGCAAAAAGCTGGTTCTTGGAGAAAATTAACAAGATTGACAAACCCCTATCCAAACTAATCAAACGGCAGAGAGAGAACTTGCAAATTAATAGGATCAGAAATGAAAAGGGGGACATAACCGCAGACACAGAGGAAATACAGAGAATCATTAGATCTTACTACGAAAGTTTATATGCCACAAAGTTGGAAAATGTAAAAGAAATGGACATTTTTTTAGATAAGTACCATATACCAAAGTTGAACCAAGACCAGGTGAACAATCTAAATAGACCTGTTAGTCGTGAAGAACTAGAAGCTGTTATCAAAAATCTCCCTACCAAAAAAAGCCCAGGACCAGATGGTTTCAATGCAGAATTCTACCAGAACTTCCAGGAAGAGCTAATACCTATACTCCTTAATGTATTCCACAATATAGAAAAAGAAAAGTCACTGCCAAACTCCTTTTATGAAGCTACAGTCACCCTAATACCAAAACCACACAAAGACACAACCAAGAAAGAGAATTACAGGCCAATCTCACTCATGAACATCGATGCGAAAATTCTCAATAAAATACTGGCAAACCGAATCCAAGAACACATTAGAAAAATCATCCATTATGATCAAGTAGGCTTCATCCCAGAGATGCAGGGATGGTTCAACATACGCAAATCTATCAATGTAATCCATCATATAAATAAACGGAAAGAAAAAAATCATATGATCATTTCATTGGATGCTGAAAAAGCGTTTGACAAAATTCAACACCCTTTTATGATAAAGGTGTTGGAGAGACTGGGGATACAAGGATCATACCTAAATATAATAAAAGCAATATACAGCAAGCCGACAGCTAACATCAAATTGAATGGAGAGAAACTCAAAGCCTTTCCACTAAAATCAGGAACACGACAAGGCTGTCCACTCTCTCCATACCTCTTCAATATAGTGCTTGAAGTTCTAGCAATAGCAATAAGACAACATAAGGGGATCAAGGGGATTCGAATTGGAAAGGATGAAGTGAAACTTTCGTTATTTGCAGACGATATGATAGTGTACATAAGCGACCCCAAAAACTCTACCAAAGAACTCCTACAGCTGATAAACACCTTTAGTAACGTGGCAGGATACAAGATCAACTCCAAAAAATCAGTGGCACTCCTATACACAAAGGATAAAGAAACGGAGAGGGAAATCAGAGAAACATCACCTTTCACGATAGCCACAAACACCATAAAATATCTTGGGGTTACTCTAACCAAGGATGTGAAAGACCTATTTGACAAGAACTTTAAGCCTTTGAAAAGAGAAATTGAGGAGGATACCAGAAAATGGAAAGACCTCCCCTGCTCTTGGATTGGGAGAATCAACATAGTAAAAATGGCAATTCTACCAAAAGCAATCTACAGATTCAATGCAATCCCCATCAAAATCCCATCAAACTTCTTCACAGACCTTGAGAGAACAATAATTAAGTTTATATGGAAAAACAAAAAACCCAGGATAGCCAAAACAATCTTATACAATAAAGGAACTTCTGGAGGCATTACTATCCCTGACTTCAAACTCTATTACAGAGCTACAGTATTGAAAACAGCTTGGTATTGGCATAAGAACAGAGAAGTCGACCTATGGAATCGAATAGAAGACCCAGATACTAACCCTCAAACCTACGAACACCTAATTTTTGACAAGGGAGCTAAAGGTATACAATGGAAGAAGGAAAGCGTCTTTAACAAATGGTGCTGGCATAACTGGATGTCAACCTGTAGAAGGATGAAAATAGATCCATATCTATCACCTTGCACAAAACTCAAGTCCAAATGGATTAAAGACATCAACATCAATCTGTCCACTTTGAACCTGATAGAAGAGAAAGTGGGAAGTAGTCTACAAGATATAGGCACAGGAGGCCACTTCCTAAGTAGGACCCCAGCAGCACAGACAATAAGAGAAACAATGAATAAATGGGACCTGCTGAAACTGAGAAGCTTCTGTAAAGCAAAGGACACTGTCAGTAAGACAAAAAGGCTGCCTTCTGACTGGGAGAAGATCTTCACCAACCCCTCATCAGACAAAGGTCTGATCTCCAGAATATACAAAGAACTCAAGAAACTAGACACTAAAACTCTAATTAACCCAATTAAAAAATGGGGTACTGATCTGAACAGAGAATTCACAACAGATGAACTTCGAATGGCCAGAAGACACTTAAGGTCATGCTCAACCTCCTTAGCGATCAGGGAAATGCAAATCAAAACCACTTTGAGATACCATCTTACACCTGTCAGAATAGCTAAAGTTAAAAACACCAATGATAACCTATGCTGGAGGGGATGTGGAATGAGGGGAACACTCATCCATTGTTGGTGGGAATGCAAACTTGTGCAGCCACTTTGGAAATCAGTGTGGAGGTTTCTCAGGAAACTGGGAGTCAACCTCCCTCAGGACCCAGCAATTCCTCTCTTGGGAATATACCCTAGAGATGCCCAAACATACTACAAAAGCGTTTGTTCAACTATGTTCATAGCAGCACTATTTGTAATAGCCAGAACCTGGAAACAGCCTAGGTGCCCCTCAATAGAAGAATGGTTAAAAAAGGTGTGGAACATATACACATTAGAGTTTTACTCAGCGGTAAAAAATAATGACATCTTGAATTTTGCATGCAAATGGATGGACATAGAAAACGCTTTACTGAGTGAGGTAAGCCAGACCCAAAAAGAGGAACACGGTATGTATTCACTCATAAGTGGATTCTAACCATAATTAAAGGTCTTTGAGCCTATTATTCGTGATCCTAGAGAAGCTAAATAAGAAGACGAACCTGATGAAGATTATTTACCTATCCGCCAGGAGGTAGGAAATAGTCAAGAGTCCCAGGTAACCTTGGGTGCATGGGGGGGGGGGGGTGGGAGGGTTGATGGAAGGGGAGAGGGTTAGAGAGAAGGGAGTAGGGGAGGAATGGAGAAAGCTCGGTTGACCGGGATGGGGGGAAGGGAGGAAGGATGAATGTGGGATCAGGGAAGAATATATTTCAACTAAGGGAGTCATATTAGAGTTTACAGGAAACTTGATTATATATGGGATCCCAGGTCCAAGGAGAGATCCCCAGATTGTTCTCTGGACAGAGGAGGGGGTGCCTGAACCGGCCTTGGCCCGTGACCATACTGATGAATATTTTGCTTATCACCATAGATCCCTCATCTGGCGTTGGATGACGATACAGATGGAGGCCCGCGTTGGAGCACCGAACTGAGCCCCCCAAGATCCAAACGAGGAGCAAAAGGAGGAAGAAAATGACGAAGGACTGCGAGGGATACTATCACCCACTGATACAAGGGGTCGGATCTAATGAGAGTTTACCAAGGCCAGATGGACCGTGACTGAACGAGCATGTGATCCAACCAGATTCTCTGAATGTGGCCGGATTTTCTGAATGTGGCTGGCCTGCAGTCTTTCCGAGAAGCCATTGACAATGACACTGGGACTGGTTTCCTCTGCATATACTGGATTTTTGGGATCCAGTCTGTTTGGATGCTCACCTTCCTGGACCTGGAGTGAGGGGGGAGGAACTTGGACTTCCCACAGGGCAGGAGACCCTGACTTCCCTAGGGGACAAAGAGGGAGGAGGAGAGGGAGGGGGGGAGTGGGAGGGCGTTGGGAGGAGGGGCGTAAATGGAAACTTTTTATAATTTAATAAAATTACAAAAAAAAAAAGATTAAGATCTCTAAGATTCAGTGTGTTGCTACTAATCTGTTCATGTTCTCTCTTATTGCTATGGACACCATAATGATAGCCTTAACTTGTTAGATTACATTCATGCCCCTGAGCCTTAGCTTTGATAACCCTCATAAGCCTCCCAACTTGGACTGGTTAATGACAACAAGAGAAATTTTGGTCTCAATCAGGATTTAGGACTAGCTCAAGCTGAGCATCAATCCTTGGTACCTATTCAACCTAGATCATACTATTGATGTGTGTCCTAGTTATGGATTTGGCATGGATCAAGTTACATGTCATGGTACATGCTCAAGAAAAGGGTGTACAAGTACTTGAGGCTGTAGCAATCTTAGTCAAGAAGAAAGCCTACAGGGTGCCTAGATCCATGCCCATATCCTACCACTACATGCACACGTCCTAAGGACTTACCAACTATTGTCTGACCTATTTCAGTTTGTACTAAACCACCCTTACCCATACTTCCATACACTTTGTCCCCATTCAGGAATCAAAGGCCCTTACTACCCACATCTACTCTCCCAACTGAGGAGGAAAAAAACCTTATTTTTCAAGATAGTGTTTCTCTGTGTAACAACTCTTGGAAATCACCCTATAGACCAGGCTGGCCTCAAACTCAGAGATCCACCTGCCTCTGCCTCCCGAGTGCTGGGATTAAAGGTGTGCACCACCACATCTAGCTGAGGTTCCCCCTCTTAAATATGCTCCCAGCATCTTTCTCCTTTGTTAAAATTCTGTACCTTACTTAATGGCGGATTGTTGCTTTTGTCTGTACCCAAAACATAGGAATAGCTTATAACCTATCTCTTGCACCATTACCACAAGTCACTGCTGATACTTGTTCCTGGTCCTATCCCAACTTAATCCTAGGTTATATACAAGGTCAGAGACTATGCTTTATGTCCAATATGTCAGATCACTTGGCATCTTTTTATTTAGATAATTGTATAACCACTGTATGGAATCTAACTACCACTGACATTGAGGAAAAAAACCTATGTCTTCCTGCCCCTTCAGATGATTTATGGACTTTTACTGATAGCATTATACATTGCACATTATACATTGCCATGGGACACATCCATTTTTTTTAATTTTCACTCATATGATCCCTCAAATTTACATCTATGATCTAGATACAGGCTGCCTACATTAAACCATCCCAGGTCAGGTAGATTCTCATTTTAAGTTCACATTTTTTCTTTTTCTTTTTTGCTTTTTTCAAGACAAGGGTCTGTCTGTATAACAGTTCTGGCTATCCTGGAACTCACTCTGTAGACCAGGCTGACCTCAAATGCAAAGATCCTCCTCCTTCTGCCTCCTCCAGCATAAGTGCTGGGATTAAAAGAGTACACCACCACCACCAAGTTTAATTTCATTTTTAATTGGTGCAATGGTAGCTGGATCTGTGTCACTGGGAACACCAACACTAGTCCTACAAGATCAAGGGTTCAACACCCTAAATTCTCAAGTTAAACAAGATTTAGGATTTTTGGAAAACTCACTCACTAGATTAGAATGACAAGTAGACTTTTAGACATAAGTAGTGTTACAAAATAGGAGAGGTCTTATCTTCATGAGACAAGCTGGACTATGTGTAACCCTTAGTGAAACTTGTTTTTATGCTAACTAATCAGGCATCATTAGAGAAGCCCAAGCTATGGTAAGAAATTATCATAAAACCAAATATTTAAACTACGAAGAAGGAAATAATTGGTATCAATCACTATTCAACTGGTCCCCTGGCTAACCACTCCTTTTTTCAGCTGCTGTAGGCCCCCTAATATTCCTGCTGATGGTACTCACTACCAGATCATGTATTTTCTGATATGTTGTAAATTTTGTCTTCTACCAGATGGGAAATGTGAAAATAAGTAGGGCATAGTGATGTACACCTTTAATTCCAACACTCAGGAAGTAGAACCAGGAGGATCTCGTTAGCTCAAGGCCAGTCTAGTCTACAGAGTGAGTTCCAGAACAGCCAGGACTACACAGAGAAACCCTGGCTTGGGGTGGGGGAAGAAAAGAAAGTGCTAAAATACCCTCTGCTGGCATTATCAGACCATACATCAGACAGAAATAACCATTCCGTATCAAGGATTTGAAAGGGGCACATAAGATAAGGGAGGAATAATGGACCAACCTGACTCCATTTTAAGATTGGAAGCCATCTTGTTACAAGGTCAAAATAAGTCCATTTCTATTGACTGTAAAGCTGAAGTTTGACCAAACTTTAACCTATTCCTGGAATTTGACATGATCCACACCCTATGGAATTTGACTCATAACCTGACCATACCCTGATAATATGTTCTGCCAAGGAATCTTGACATGTTCTGCCAAAATGTTCTGTCAAATGGTCTTACCTGTTCTCTGCTTCTGTTAGTCACTTGCCAAGTCCTTATGTTACCAAATTCCTCTGGAAAGCCCCAGTATGTCCCTTTTTCCTATAAAAAGAGGCCTAAAAAGTTAAGCCAACACTGTTCTCTCAAATCCTGCTTTAGAAGGCAGACCTGTACATAGTAACAATAAAGCTTGTTTAATTGATCTTAATTTGAATAATGGTCTTTACTCCTGCTTTATGGAATTAATACCATAGGAGACCCCAGAGTCAAGGCCAGGGATCCAAGATAGGCTCAGGATTTGGAAGCTTGGGACGTTGGAGACTAGGATAGGACCTGGGAGACTTAGAAGTCCAGGAAGTCCAAGATCACAACTGTCACAAATTAATGGTCATTAGTCAGGGATGGGCCCCCAAGTAGAAGCAAATCCATGGTGAACTTGAAAGGTTCCAGGTGGGAACTCAGTCCGTGACAACCACAAATTTGCAAATTGAAAACTGGTGTGGGACCACGTTCTGTATTCTGTCAATTATATTTTAAATAAATGCTGATTGGCCAGTAGCCAGGCAGGAAGTATAGGTGGGACAACCAGAGAGGAGATAAAGGCAGATCAATGAAAACAAGAGAATTCTGGGAAGAAGGAAGCCCATTCCTCTGCAGTTGTGAGCCTGCCACAGAAGAAACAAGATGTGACTGCCTTGCTGAAAAAGTACTGAGCCATGTGGCTAACACAGATAATAAATATGGTCTAATATACGTTATAAGAGTTAATAGGAAGCCTGAGCTAATGGATCAATCAGTTTATAACTAATGTAGACCTCTATGTGATTTCTTTGGGACTTACTGGCTGTAGGAACCAGGCAGGACAGAAAACCTCAGACAACAGAAAACAAAATGAAAATAAGAACTGTTGGCCAATGCGCATCTGAGATTCAGAACAATAGGTATGTTTTTCTGTTCTGTTTTGGAGTCCAGCTATTGGAGAGACATATGGGAAATTAGACATGATCATAGAAGCTGTCTCAGGGCAAAAGTGATGTCATTCTGTCCTGGTTTTGGTGTATGAGTGAAGGTGATCAACAAATGTCTGTGTTTGTCTGATCTCCTGTGACTGTGTAAATCTTCCATCTTTTTATGTTGTTTGCTTGTGTCTAGTGGACTTGTGTTTTCTGGTGTGCCCATAAGTTTTGCTGCAGATATGGGAGCTGGACCAAGTGAGCAAGCACAGCTACTCCATAGCTAATCCATCTCTGAGTTTCCTCCTTCAGTGTACTATGTCTCTACCTATCGTGAACTAGTCTCCCATTGTCTTCCCCTGGAGCATCCTGCTCACTGGAGCCTTCTGCTTAAGTCCTGTAGGTACATCAGACACTCCTCTACCCATGCTTTGCTTCTGAAGGATTTCTTTTTTTCTGCTTGTTCTATCTTCTAGCTGGCTTCTTTCTCTGATTATGGAGCTCTTGTTGTGGCTGTGGCAATGTGGGTGCTCCAGGCAGCAAGCAGCCCCCTCATGGGTACCTTAAACCCCATGCTCTGCCACCTACCAGGCGCTATGCCGCTGGCCTAGGCTCTGAATTTCATACCTCTAAACCTTCTTTGTTTTCTGATTGTTCTGGTACCTCTCCCTGGTCACTGGATTCATGTTTTTAAAGGATTCAGATGTCTTTTGGGTATGGATATTAAAGTATTGCTTCACGCTGTCCTACTTTATTAAAAAAGCTGATGCTGGGGTTGGGTTATGGAGCTCCTTCTCCCACAAGCATCCGTGTTTAAAAATGTCTCTAAAATCTCTGTTCTAAGTCAGAAGGCCATCTGATCCTATAACAAGGCAATGGAGAGCAAACCAAAACAGCTCAGCAAAAGACTGTTCTTGTGATATTTTGAAGAATGTGGTTGACTTTTGCCCTTGTCTGAAAAGACTGCCCGAGGCTAAAGTGAAGTTTTGGATTAATTCCATTGGCCGAGGAAATCTTGGAAACAGCCTAGTAAAGATGCTGTTGTGTGGTAACTCTAAAAAACATTTTTAATGAAAAAGAACAATCTGAGCAAGGAAATGTAAAATTTGAGGTGAAAAGGATCACCAAGGAGCAGAATGGAGCTAAATCCTATGTTCAAGAAGATGAAAAAATTAAGAAATGAAATAAAGAGCTGGGTGGTGGTGGTACATACCTTTAATCCCAACACTCAGGAGGCAGAGGCAGGTGGATATTTGTGAGTTCAAGGCTAGCCTCATCTACAGAGTAAGTTCCAAAACAGGCTCCAAAGCTACACAGAGAAACCCTGTCTTGAAAAACCAAAAAAGAAAAAAGAAATGGAATAGAAGGTGGTGACCTCAGAGCAAGATTTCAGCCAGCTAAGCTTCCAATTTGTGAAAAGGAATTAAAGGAAAATCTTAGATCTGGGTGTGGTGATGCATGTCTTTAATCCCAGCAGAAGGCAGAGGCTGACAGATCTGTGAATTTTTGGCCAGTCTTTTCTAATGTTCCAGGAAAGCCTTTAAAGACATTAAGACATTAATGTGGATGTTACACAGAGAAACCATGTCTTGAAAAACCAAAAAAAAAAGCATAAGAAATAAAATTCTGCCTGTCAAAGCCCACAGATGTGGATTCATTCCACTTTGACCAAAGGTCAGAGAGTTGAGGCCTATTCTTGCTCCCTCAAGGCTATTGACAAAAGGTTTGACCCAGAGTGTGGCTACTGACAGGATGTTTTGACCTAGGGTATGGTTACTTGATGCTTTGGGAATTTGAGAAGGCGATTACTTTGTTCCTTGTGTCTTGGCAAAGATGTCTTTTGTCTTCCCCCATTCTCTTTGGGTTGGGGTATTTAAAACTCATGAAAAATAAACACGGGCAGACTGAGTATTTACTGGGTTGTGCTCTTGACTCTATCCTGTGTCTTTGTCTTTTCTTTTGTGTCTTTATTTTTCTACCTGCCATTTCTTAATCCTCACGGTTCCCTCCAAGCATGAAGGAATAAACTGAGTAAGATGCAGTTAATGTTGTTGCCCGTACGTGGGATACAGCAAATGGTGCCCAATGTGGAGCCAGTGGTACAGGTGGAGAACATGATGGACACCACAGATATAAAGTGAAAAATGAGCGCTCGGGGGTAAAAGTGAAGTAAAGGTGTAGTGGATATTCGGGGAGTAAGAATTGTATATAAAATTGTAGATATGGCACAAGGAAAGACTAGAGAACTCTGTTCATTTGCTTGGGTGTATTTTGATAGCCAAAGGAGCTGGGGTGGAGCAGAAATAAATGCAGAGAATTTTAGAGTTTGTAAATTTTGTAAATATTCCACTCCATCCCACACACTGGTGGCGCAGCTGCCACTGCCACTACTGAGTGAAAGAATGAGCAAAAGGAGCGCAGGCCACAGGGCCTGGCAACAGCTGCAGGCTGAGGCCTCTGGCAAGTACTGCAGTTTTCAGTCTGCTCCTGCACTCAAAGAAGTGAATGCAGCATAGCCCTGCTCGCTTGAGTCCCCAGTCAGTCAAGTCTTTGGATGCTTCAATGACAGGCACCAGGGAGCCTGTGCTGCAGCTACATTTGTCAAGTCACCACTACTACTTTTGGGAACCAGGGAGTGGAATGTTGTAGTAGGAGGCCACCTGTTTGTTCAGGCCTGCTCAGCCCCAAAATAACCACATAGAAACTGTATTAATTACATCAATGCTTGGCCTATTAGCTTATGCATATTTCTAGATAACTCTTATATCTAGAATTAACCCATTTCCATTATTTTGTATTTTACCACGAGACTTGTGACCTCTTTTACCATGTGGTATATTTTACCACAGCAGTAGCTTTCTTCTATGTCTTGCAGAATGTTTAGCAGACTCTTTCATGAGGCAGGAACCCCAAAATACTGTCTCACCTTCTTTAAGCAACTTCAGTATAAACTTCTGCATGTCCAGTTTATACAGAATGACATCAAACAGTTCAGGAAAGAGCAGTTTCTTCCCCCAAATGGCTAGCAAACCCATAAGAAATCCTTTGGTGCCCATCATCCTCTTGAAATAATTGGTGCTACCAGGAGATGTGTCTCATTGTCATGAAAAGTCCTAAGTTCTTTTTTTCTTTTAAAGATTTATTTATTTATACAGTATCCTGCCTGTAGGCCAGAAGAGGGCATCAGATCTCATTATAGGTGGTTGTGAGCCACCACATGGTTGCTGGGAATTGAACTTAGGACCTCTGGAAGAGCAGTCAGTGCTCTTAAATGCAGAGCCATCTCTCCAGCCCAAGTCTTAAGTTCTTAAACATCTTAAATGCCATATTATGAAGGTCTTTGAAAGATTTGAAGAATCCCTATCCATCTGAAATATATCTCTGTATACCTAGAAAACCTAACTAACATGACTAAAAGCTTGACTATTATAGATGATTATCTATTAACCTATATTTCTTGATTATACATTATACTTTTAAATGAGTTGTAAAAACACAATACCTTGCCCCTTCCTTCTTCCTTGTGCTACCTGCCAGGTGGCTGCCATCTCCTTTATGGCATCATGGCTGCCCTCCGACCTCTGGTGAAGCCCAAGATCATCAAAAAGAGGACCAAGAAGTTCATCGGGCACCAGTCAGATCGATATGTCAAGATTAAGCAAAACTGGCAGAAACCCAGAGGTATTGATAACAGGGTGTGGAGAAGATTCAAGGGCCAGATCCTGATGCCCAACATTGGTTATAGGAGCAACAAGAAAACCAAGCACATGTTGCCTAGTGGCTTCTGGAAGTTTCTGGTCCACAATGTCAAGGAGCTGGAGGTGCTGCTGATGTGCAACAAATCTTACTGTGCTGAGATCGCTCACAGTGTTTCCTCCAAGAACTGAAAAGCCATCGTAGAAAGAGCAGCACAGCTGGCCATCAGAGTCACCAGTCCCAACGCCAGGCTACGCAGTGAAGAGAATGAGCAGATGGTTTGCATGCATGTTTTATTTGTGTTTAAATAAAACCACAAAAACTGCAAAAAAACACAATACCTTAATCAAGAGTAGAAATATACATATAACAAAATTGACCTAAAATTTTTACTAATAAACCAAGATCTATACCAATGCAAAGTATCCAGCTCTATAGCATATCCCCCTTTAAATGTAAACAAACATTTATAAGCAATATTTGGGAATTTGAGTATAGTTATCTCCAAACTGTTTCCTGATTTTGTTAGGCGAAATATTTTGGGGTGTGTTCACGGTGACCTTTCTGGGGATCTTGGTCCATCAAACCACATTAGTCTGGAATTAATTCACAGGTTCTCATCTTCTGTGGAAATAAAAGCAGAACCTCCTTTCCAAAGCAGCAAATCCTTAGACACAAATTTTGGAATCAAGATACCTTTAAAATATATAGGTTGGTTTAGCTTAGCAGTCCATACAATGAAATGTCTCTCTGTACTTAGCTCCTTCACAGTCAAAAAATTCAAAGAAAACCCAATAATATACATAATCCAGACTCTCTGTATATTTTTCCA